>NW_006159542.1:5593184-5620514 GCF_000334495.1 Tupaia belangeri chinensis
CGCGCTACGTGCCTACCGCCTTCTGCACCTGGGGGCAGCGTGTGCACACGCCGGCATCTGCATGGACCAAGTCTCACGCCGCTGCTAAAGTCCTGTTTACAGAGGGTTTGGAAGGCTGTGGAAATGTGATACGTTTCAATGTGAAGTGGGGTCAAAATGCCACAGATCACTGCCGGTGCATCAGGATGATCTCAGTCATATCAAGAGAAGATTTTTACAGGAAAAAAACAGAGCCGGGAAGTAACAAGCCGAGATGCCAACAGAGCTTCTCCCCGGCCGTGGGATTATGTGCGATTATTATTGTGTCTCTCAGGATTTTCCAAACGTTCCACAACGAGGGTACGATGCTTTCCATATGAGAAAAAAAAATGGTGTGATGTACAGTGATTGAATGTATAAAATAAATTAAAATTTTTAAAAAGCCATGTGTCTTAAAAGGAGAAGGGTGACACAGCTCCCGGCTCCCTGAGCTTATTGGAACTGCCAGGCACTGGGCTTCCTACCCCCCTCCACAGGGCCTGCACCAAGAGGCCACTGTCTGGCATTTGAACCTCTCCCAGAAGAGGAAGAAGAGTGAGAGGCGCCTGGGCCCTCAATTCCACAGCTAAATGTCAGCCCCTGTGGAGGGGTAATGGTGGCATGGCGGCCGTCCAACCATTCTGCTTTTAAAAAAGATTTTCGAGAAGATGAGCAAGGTGAGATTTACGGTGTTCTTTCAGCGTCCCTTGGGAGCCCCTCGACAGAATGGTCAGGAAAAACTGAATCTCTGTTAAGTTGAAGATGGAGGATGGAGGAAGCCGAGACCAAGCGGGCTTGTGCCGCAGCAGAGGGGAAGGTGCCAGGCACAAACAGCATCAGCAGAGGCTATAGCACCCTCCACGACCCCGACCCCTCATGTCCTCCCTCCTCCACGAGGCACAGGTCATGGTCCGATGCTGTTTTAACGGACCTTCCTCTTTCTCTGCTCCCTCCTGGACACCCTGACACTAAGCCCCGGCACTCATGCAACCCAGGCTGAATAGGAACCTACTGTGTCCCGGGGAATAAAGAGGGACATCCTTAAAACACTTGAGCTTGGTAAGAGAAAACCAGGCCCCAGCACACAGTAGGTCCTCAAGCCTTGTGCCTGGTGGGAGACCGGGTGTCATGTGGGACACAGCAGGTACTGAGAAAAGACTGGCCTGATGGTGTAGAAAGACAGGTACTGACCCAAAGAAACCACACGATCCACTGGTGTGATCCTGCAGCCTCGGCGGGTCTGGATGGTTGGGCTAGAGTTCGGAACCGAGGAGTACCGCTGGAAAGAACATCCAGGGAGGTAGAGTCGGGCAGGATGGAATTCCAGTCAGTACTGAAGTCTACCACTTCCCAGCCCAGAGTCCTAGGGCCGGCAGCTTTCCTTCCCAAGGCCACAAGTGAGGGATGAAGAAAAGGACAATGCCCACCACCCAGGATGGCGTGGGTTAAAGGAGACTGAACGCACCAAGTCCAGAGCCTCTGCGCACAGTAGGTGCTCCGCCAACGGCAGAGCCCACGCCCTCTGTCCCCACAGGGTCTGCAGAAGGGAGAGCACGCTGTAGACAGGCATCGTTCAGGGAGTTAAAACAGAAAGTGGGGAAGAAGCGAAAGCAAGGCGGAGAGCATCATTTGTATTCTTTATCGCAGGCCAGGCCGTAGTAGGATCCTCTTGGCCCGTTCTATAAATAGGCAAGCGGCAACCTTGAGAGCACAGAGGAGGTTAACGCCTTCGATGAGAACACCGCGGAGAGCTGGCGCCGGGGAGGCTGGGAGGTCAGAGTCTCCCACACTGCCCGCCCAGACATTTCACGAAGGGGACTCTGCAAACCCAAGATGGAAAAGGGCAGGTAAGGTACAGGACACCAGAGGCCAGTCGTGGGCAAACCCCTGCTCCTCTGTGCCTCAGTTTCCCCATCACAGGACGTGGGGCCAGAAAATCTGATGGTTAAGCCATTCGCTATGCCTCATGTGGACTGGGGATAAATGCGACCTTTCAGTGGGTCCTTCTCTGCTGCTTTCTTAATTTTTCTGGCAAAACTAAAGAAAAACAAGGTCCCCACACAGCAGCTCCGACATTTCAGCAGGCTCCCGCAACCTCGTCTTGGCACAGTGGCCACTAGAATCTCGCAGGAACAGCTCACCTTCCACGTTCGGAAATGTGTGCGTCGGGTGGGAAGGGGAAGGGCATGGTCTATCACGTTGGCCCCGACCTTCTTACTGCCTCCTTGTCGCCATTTACAACCAACCACTTGCTTATTTTAAAAGGCATCATTAAACGCACGAGTTAATTCCTAAAGAAAGCTGGTTGATGCTTTGTCGCAGACAGCCAGAACACTGCTGCCACCATGACCCCTGGGCCAGGGCCATCTGGGATCCGGAGGTCCCCCCACCCCAGCTAGGTGCACCAGGCCTTGCTTCACTTTCCTCCACTGGCCGGGTCTACACGGCGAACAGCTTAGGCGGCAGGACCAACTTGGAGACAGAGGCATGTCCCCGCTGTGTCCCTGGCTTGCTGGGTGACCTGGGATGACTTCCTCTCCTTTGCTAGGCCTCAGTTTTGCCATCCACAGTGAACAGGTAGAACCTAGTGTCTGTGAAGGTCCTGCCCCCACCCAAATGTCTGCATCTCTCAGGCTCAGGGCTGCATTTAGAAGAAAAGCCTACACTTACTTGCAGTAGTCACAGGTCACAGAGAGCAGAGTGATCGGGGGCGTTGGCACCTGCAGAGAGCGACTCCAGGCAGGCTGGAGGACTGGGCTGCCAGGTGCCTGGCCCCTGGGTCTGGGCACCCTTCCTCAGTCTCCCCCCGCTGCAGGAGTGAGCCCACAGAATGGCCCTGGCCGGCGCTCTGCGGGTCATCAGCCAGCTCCTTGCACCTGGGGGTTCTGAAGCTCCATGTCAGTGGGGAGGGGCCGAGAGGGTTTAAGAAAACACCCATAGGGCAGATGGAACATCTCAGGTGTGGCGAACATACACCTCAACTCAGCCAGCACCATTGCTGGCAGCAGGGGACCTTGGAGAGGCCTGAGATGGGGGAGTGGGGAGGTTTGCCCCTCCAGCGGGATTTAGCTTCTAGGGCAGTGCCTTGCAGGAGGTAGGTCACACCCAACACCTCTGTCAATGCCACTTCAAGCAAGGCTCTACCTACACTGTCGACCACACCCCTCTCATTACGGCAGCCCTCCAAGGGCCAGCCCAAGGCCTGGTGGTCACAGTCACGAATGCTCTGCAAGGCTAGATTCACATGGGAAGGTCCCTGGCTTGTGTACCAAGGCCTCTTTGTTCACGCTGTGTGTGCACGCATGCCCATGATCCAGGCTGTGTTTGCCAAGGCTGGGAGTGGACTGCAGTGATGAATACCCTGTTAGCGATGCCTATTTTTCTTCCTCTCTTGGAAGAAATAAAGTTAAAAAAATTTTAAAAATAAACTCCTGCAGAATCAGCCAGTCCTCCTGAGTAAATTGCCTATTGCTGTGCACCACACCCAAGTTATGAGACCTCTCTGGTCCATTTGTTTTTTCTCTTGCAAAATAAAGATAGCCATTCCACTCTCTTTAGGTAGAGAGAGCTAGCACAGTGTCTGCCACCTAGAAACGCTAGGGAGCCATGGCTAAAAGACCTGCAGTCCAGGAACTGGCCACGGCGAGCTGGGGCAGCCGTCAGAGGGCTTGTCCCCATGCGAAACTCAAGCCGGGACTTGCTTGCATTCCACCAGTTCTGATCACAGAGAAATCTTGATGTGTCCTGGCAGATGCCATGGCTGAGACACCATCCATCACCCGGTGACTATTCAGGCAGCGCGTTATGATTATGGAAATGTAAATTATATGTGTATGCCTTCAAACTTAATAACTTGCTACTTGGATTAATGCTCTCAGGAGGCAAATCTGCCTCACTCAGCTCTTTGGAGCCGACTCTGAAACCCCAACATCATAGACTAGGCTGATACCATTCTCTGTTCCACAGAGAACTGAGAAATAACCTGGAGAGGACCCCGGGTGCAGGTGGGGGCGGGCGGGGACTCTGGGGATGTGTCAGCACACAGCACATGCAGCGGGCTCCCATGTTTGAAAACACGCACCGAGCGCAAGCGTGGAGTGGGCCACAAGGTCACAGGACGTGTGCTGAGGAGCATGTGCAAAAAGAATCATTCCGGAAAAGTCCCGAGTAAGGACGAGTAATGGTGAGTCATCCAGCTTATGGCAGGGCACAGACCTCAAGGGGCAAGGTTTTCTCTTTTTTGGGAACAGAGACGCTCAATCTCGGGAAGCAGAGTTGGTCCAGACCCAGGTCGGTGATCTGGAAAGGAAGGGAGGATGCCTGCTAGCTTCTCCCAACCCCGACTTGCCAGCTAAGGCTCCGAGTTCAGACATACTGGGGGGCTAGGCAGGGGCGCAGTGGTAATGCAACTGGACCCATGTGGGAAGGGCCCAGAGTTCACGTCCTGGGGCCTCCCTGAGTATGCCGGGCACCTGCACGTTTGTGATCCAGGCCAGATGAAATGAGGGTAGATGGCAGCAGGAGGACTCCTTGCTCTTTCTTTTCTCTCTCTCTCATGGAAGAAAGAAATAAGTAAACTTAAAAAAACAAAATTATACACACTGGGCCATGATCCTGCTGTTGACTTCTTGGGTGACACTCTGTGACTTTCTGAATTTAAAAAGCAACTTTTTTCAAAGAGGTTTTTGCCTTAGGGTGTGTGCCCTTGCTGGGAGAGAGGAGACAGAGACAATGAGAGGGAGAGTGAGAAATCATCCTCCGGGGGATGGCCATGCCACAATCCCTTCTCCTCCATTTTTCCTCTTGGGACCTTGGGCACGTGTGTGTGGCTGGCGTGAGTTTCAAGCCATCGGATTTGGGACTTGAACTGCAGTCAGCCATGTGGAAGTTCAGCAACATAACTGCTACACCATCTGCTGGTCCCATTAAAAAGCAACTGTTACAAGAATTACTAAAATAATGCAATCTGCCTATAGCACCTGGCACAGAGTCAGTACCAAATGCATGCTAATCCCCTTCCTGGTTCTGCCAGCTCCTTCTCTCAAACACGAGCCCCAGAGATCCCACAGGGACACAGGTACGTGAGCCATTCCCCCACATCTCCCAACTTCCCTCCTTTGAAAAAACATCCTCTGTCCTTTAATCCACACTTCCTGCTATCTGCCCTGTCTTCAAGAGCCAGCTCCTTTTCCACCACCTCCAGGAAGCCTTCCCAGATTGTGGCTGACTCTCTTCCAAGAGTGTCCAGCACTCTTCTCTGGTTTTGCCATCATCTATGCTATAAGCTCTGAGTGCTTCAGGATCCTGTGTTTAGAGTCTAGTCCCTGAGGCACACTGTATTTCATGTGTTTGCGACCTCTCCCTGTCTCTTCCCATTCATTTGCTTATCCTCTCTTTCATTCACTCATTCATTCATCCAACAAGATAGTTCATGAGTTTTCTAGATCCCAGAGAGCCCCCAGGAACCCTGCCAAAGGGCACAGAAAGACCAGTGCCTGAGACTTGGGGTCAGGCAGACCTAGGTTCCAGAGCGCTTCTCCATACCAGCACGGGCTCACACACCTCCGATGCACAGGGACGTTGGAGAAGCAGAGGGAGGGCTGAGAGCTGCAGCTCTGCAAGCAGGCTGCAGGGAGCGCCATCCGAGCTCTGCCTCCGGCCCACCTGCACAAGTCACTGCAGCAGTCAGGCCCCAAGTCTCTCAGGCCTGAGGACGGGATGACAAAGGCGTCATTCCACAGAGTGACTGCGAGGACCTAATTTTTCACTAGACATTTAGTGCCTGGGGCCCTGCTAAGAACCACAAAAGGTTGGGTATAATTCTCGTAGAGAACCCAGAGTGGAAGTCTCAACCCACCATCCACGGCAACCACTGTGTTTTGGGCTGTCCTTCCTGGCTGGTGTCGCATTTGCAAAACATATGTATGTACATATGCAAAACTGGCATGTGATTTTGATGTAAACATAAACAGTGTCTGCTACATCCTTTTCATTTTGCTCAGCTGAAGATGAATTTTGAGGCTCTTCTCTCACCAGCTCAAGGACATTAAGCTCCTCTCTTCTGCACTCTGCCTGTTCCCTGGCAGGGGCTCTCCATTGAATTCTCACTCCCCTGTGCATGGCCATTTCGGTTATTTCTCGTTTCTTTGCCAGCACAAACATCTGTGCGAAACGTCCTGCCACATGCCAGCTCGAAGCTCACGTGCACCTAATTCTCTAGACTAGAACAGAATTGCTGAGGTGGCGGGCAGCACACTTATTCAGCTACAACCACATTTCTTTGCGAGGTGTCCGCTGGGTCATGCTTCTCCCCTGCTGTAGTTCCTGTCATCACCTATAGGGGGCAGCACTACGTCCTCTGGGCCTACAGACGCCCGGAATCCCCCTGACTGCCCTGGATGGGGCTGGGTGGTACTTGACAATTGTTTTCTCCCAAAGCAGCCCTGGCTCTGATGCAGGGATCCACCCCTGCATACTTTTTTCCACTGGATCTAGAATCTCAGTTTGGTCAATCCTGGCTCTATCTCCAACTTCATCTGAGACTACATCTTGGGCCCTAACATTGCAAAGCACCAGAATGAAAAGGGTAGGCTGGTTAGTGGTATCTTAGGGTGGGCCTTTTCTCCGGCTCCCAAATATTTTCCAGCGGGAAGTACATTTGCTAGAAAGACATTCCCAAACTATCTTCTACCCTTTCCTGGCTGTGAGACTTTAGACAAGTTCCTTAACCTCTCTGGGCCTCAGTTGTCTGGCTTATGAAATGGACTGATGTGGTAACATACACAAAGAATCTTGCACTGGGCCTGACCCACAGGAGGTGCTTGACAAACAGTGGGTAATATTAGTCATTGCAATATCATGATGATGACTGTAATTTTTTTTTTTATAAAACTTTTTAAAGAGGTTTTTTTGCCTTAGGGTGCATGTGCTTGCTGAGGGGAGAGAGAGGGACAGAGACAGTGAGAGGGAAAGTGAAAATCACACCCCCCTCAGGGGAGATGTCCACTCCACAATCCCGTCTCTCTTCCTGAGTTCCTGAGCACACATGCACTCATGCCCAGCCTGAGTTTCAAGCTACCAGCTCCAGGACTTGAACCGATATAACTGCTATGTCATCTGCTAGCCCTGATGAACATGTTTTATTCCTCCCATTGCACAGATGAGGAAAGAGACTCCAGGTGGGGAAGGGTCTCGTGCAAAGTTGCGAAGAGGTTAAGGGGGAGGGCAGGAACATAAATCTGAACTCTCCAAACTCACGCCCCTCTCCCCCTTTTACGGGCTGTTCAAGAGGGTTCAGGTGACACCAGGCCAAGGGGATATAGGACTGACAGGCTACAGACAATTAAGAGCCCCTCAAATGCGAACCCTGAGCAGGTGCCTGGGGTTTTCCAGCCACACAGACTGGAAAGACCCTCCCCATCCAGCCCTGCTTTGACGGAGGACAGAAATCAGGGGCGTGGCCTCTCTGCCCAGTGGCATATTTCAATGTCACGGAAAGCGCAGCCCTAATTAGCACTGTCTTCAGAACTCCTTCCATCTGCACCACTTCATCTGTGTTAATTACCTCTTACAGGGCCCACTAACCACGGCGTTTCCCAGTCTCCTTTCTCCCTGCAAGACCGTCTCTGCAGAGCACTCAGAGGGTCCTATTCAAATAGATGTAGACCCTGTCCCTTTCCTGCCCCAAGCTGTCCTCACTGTTCTGATGGAAATGCAAACTCCACGCAGTGCATCTCAGGCCTGCCTGGCTGGCCCTGATGCCCGGCCAGCCCCATCTCCTGCTCCTGCCACCTGAGCTTTCTTACAGTATCAAGTACTCCAAGCTCTTTCCACTCCAGGCCTTTGCACGTGCTGCTCGCTCTCCTGAAAGTACACGTTTACGGATGCAAGTGACTCTTCCATCCATGCTGCTCTCAGTAAGACTGGGAAGGCAAGGAATTCTTCTAGCTTACCGCACATGTACCAGTAAGGAGAAAACATTGGAGATGGTAAGCAACTTCACAGAAAGCAAGAGAGAGCAGACAAAATGTAAGGATGCCTTCCCCTTGCACTTGGCCACCAAGGGAACTACCAATGACTTATCCAGGAGAATGAAATAATCCACTGGTTTCTCCTTTTGCCTTGATTACTAGGAAGCTCCTAATTCAATTTAAAAGTAAAATACTGTTCCTACCGAAGGCTTTTTTTTTTTTTTCCTTTCTCTCTCTCTATCTCCAATATCATTTCTGATCCTCTGCCTTTTTAACGATATGCTTTTCAGGTGAAGTCACTCAAATATTCTGACATAAGTGGAAGTATTAATTATAAACATATTAACAAATAAATAAATGAAATATGGTGAGTTTAAAAAAGGTTGTTAAATCACACCAGTCACAGAGCCAGCAGGTGGCATAGTGGTTAAGGCACTGGATTCCCACATAGTCGACCACAGTTTGAGTCCCAGACCAAGTGGCTTGACACTCAAGCCAGGCACGTGTACATGCATGCCCAAAGTCCCAAAAGGAGAATGAGGTAGAAGGGATTTTGGCGTGAACACAAGCACCTTACAGCAAAAATCTCTCTCTCAAAAAAAAAAAAAAAAAGTCACACCAGTCACAGGTAGGTGCTCAACTGAAAACTGCCAGATGGATTAATAAATGCTACAGTCTAAGCACACTTCTAGGATTAGACACCTCTTCCATGCAGTTGGAGGCAAAGATACTTTTCTCAGATGCTTAGGCAATGACTCTGCTTTCTCTTCCTCTCTCCCTCCCTCTCCTCCCCCAGAAAGCTTTCCAGCTGCTGAGTTTGACCTAAGAATGCATGCCATTTGGAAACACTCCCTTAAGTGAAAGTCTCATTTGGAACACTCCCTTAAATGAAAGCCCCAAAATATTTATTTATATATATTGCCAGAGGACACAGGAGCTCATTAGAGAGAAATGGAGAGACAGAGACTGAGAGGGAGGGGAAGAAAGACCTCCCGCCCCCAATAGGGAATGGTCATGCCACAGTCCCGTGCCCTCAATTCCTCCACCCTGCGAGGATTTTGATCACACGTGCACATGCACACACAATGACTGGTGTGTTTTCAAGCTGCCGGGCCAGGATTTGAACTGCAGTCCACCATGTGGAATCCAGCTCCCTAACCACTAGGTTACAGGGCTATTATTTCTATGATGTATTCTTTAGGAATGATGCCATAACCAGGTAGCGGTGTGATTAAGAAATCACTATTTCTCAAAAAGCCATGGGTTCACGGCAGCATCCCATCTGTGTGCCCATTGGGGGCCAGGACCTGGGGCCACCATGCGGGGATGTGGGCCATTTCCTTTGGCTCTGTAGAGACACCTTGCTCCCTGGAACTCCTGCATCCCTCAGGAACACAGGTGGACCACAGAGCATCCCCGAAAGCCCATCAAAGACCCCTTCTTGAAGCACAGATCAACATAAGGATCATGAAACGACACAACAACATATGTCAAACAGACATGCAAGGAAGCAGGTGGTTCAACATGTGGATACACAGGGTCGAAGGCCGGGGAGAGGGCCAAGGAATGCCAGCTTGGGGGCTGGCAAGGTGGGTCTCTTCTTTCCTTTTTATAATTTTCTTTAATGCTATTAATACTGAAATCTGCCTTTAATCTGAGTCTCACAAAGTAGTTTTTTTTTTTTTCTTTTTTTGGAGAGGTTTTTGCTATAGGGCGCGTGCGCTCGCCAGACAGAGAGACAGAAAGCGAGAAATCACCCCCCCAGGGGGGATGGCCACGCCGCAATCCCTTCTCCTCCATTCTCCTCTTGGGATCCTGGGCACGCACGCACGCACATGCGCCCGGCGTGAGTTTTAAGCCACCGGGTCCGGGACGCAAACCGCAGTGGACTACGTGGGAGTCCAGTGACATAGCCGTTATGCTAACTGCTGGTCCCACACAAAGTAGTTTTTTTTAAAAACTGGGCTGGGGCCAGCAGGTGGTGTGGTGGATAAGAGCGCTGGATTCCCACATGGCCAACCACGGTTCAAGTCCTGGACCTGGCGGCTTGCTTTCTCACTTTCCCTTTCCCTCTCTCTCTCTCCCTCGTCAAATAAAGAAAAAAGAAAATAACAATTACAAATGGAAATAAATAGATAATTCTTAAAAAAAAAAACCAAAAACTGGGCTGAGGGGACTAGCAGATGGCTAAATGGTTATGTTGCTGGACTCCCAGGTAGTAAACCATGGTTCAAGTCCTGGACCGGGTGGCTTAACACTCATGTTAAGGGTGTGCGTGTGCGTGCATGCCCAAGATCCCGAGAGGAGAATGGAGGAGAAGGGATTGCTGCGTGGCCATCCACCCTGGGGGTGATTTCTCACTTTCTGTCTCTCTGTCTCTTTCTGTCTCTCTGGTGAGTGCACGTGCCCTATAGCAAAATTCTCTGTAACAACAACAACAACAAAATCCAGGCTGGGGGCCAGCAGGTGGAATGGTGGTTAAGGCACTGGATTCCCACATGGCCAGATGCAGTTTGAGTCCCAGACCTGGCAGCTTGCTTTCTCACTTTCTCTCTCTCTTTTTCTCTGACTCGCTCAGTGAGCATATATGGCCTATTGCAAAATAAAAAAATAATAATAATACTAAATACAATAAAAATAAATAAATAATTTTTAAAAACTGAGCTGGCCCTACAGCCTAATGGGTAAGGGATCTGGATCCTACACTGCTAGTCTGGGTTCAAATTCCACCCCAGCAGCTTGAAAAACACAGTGGGCACTGAACCCCCATTGGATAGAGAAATGGAGACGGGACTGTGGTATGACCACAACCCACTAGGGGTTGCTTTCTCCCTCTCTGTCGCTCTCTGGCAAGCGCATGTGTACTCTCTCAATTAAAAAATAAATAAATAACCAATGCCTTATTTCTTCTACCCTTCTTTATCAGTTTGACCTTCTCCAGGGACTCAGTGTGGAGATGTGGAAGGAAAGCTTTGCTCCCCCATCCTGAGAACTCTGGGACCCCGGAGGCTGGAACAGGGACCTGACATTTTAAAGCCAAGATCTCCATCATCATTGCTCCTTAATGTCTCCAGGAGTTAAGGCTGTGTGCAAAGGAAAAAGCACGGACCAGCAAAGAAAGGAAAAAACTCTTGACCTTGGGGATAATACCATAAGAAATTTGTAAGAACAGGACAGATGCATGACCACCTTTTTGCAAAACAACTCAGAAGACAAGAACAGAGCAGAGTCCAGAATGATATTGATTCCTTTTTAATGCAATTCTTCAATTATCCAAGGAGCCTGGCTTTTAGTCTTTTGTAATTTAAGTGAATGGCTTATAAATGTTCTTTTAAATTTTCTCTCTTAATTCTTTTTCTTTTATTTAAGGAAGAACTAACAAGACTCGAGGAGTCATAAATATAATCAGCCAGGATGAGCCTCAGTGGGTTTGCAATGGAGTGTTTCGTGGTCTAGGACTGGTGGCCAGAGCACACAGGTCCACCAGGAATATTGGTTTATATCAATATAATTTTCTCGGTCCATGAACAGACACATTGATGAAGTTTATTCTCCTCCCAGACTCTTTATACCCCTGTCCCTCAACTTTCTGGCTGTTCTCAGGTGGAAAGGGGATGAGTTTCCAATTTAATTCAATCTCAGATTGAAAACATCTTGAATTTGAGGGGAGTGAATCAACTACTTTTTTTTTTTAGAATTATTTTATTTAACTTTATTTATTATCATTATCATTATTATTTTCCAGTTTGATCAGAGTGAGACAGAGAGAGAGAGAAAGAGGAAGTGAGAAAGCAAGCCACCAGGTCCGAGACTTGAACCGTGGTTGGCCATGTGGGAGTCCAGTGCCTTTAACCACCATGCCACTTGCCGGCCCCATGAATCAACTACTTCTAAAAACCTATTCGGAAGATATCACAAAGAAAAAGATTCATAGATCCGATGACATCAAAATATAATCTCTTGATTTTTGTTTTTCAGTTTTTTTTTATATAAGGTATGTGCACTTGCCAGAGACAGAAAGAGACAGCGAGAGGGAAATTGAGAAATCACCCCCTCCAGAGGGGATGGCCACATGGGATTCCTTCTCCTCCCTTCTCCTCCTGAGAATTTGGGCATGAGTGCACACGTGTCTGGCATGATTTTCTGGCCACCAGGTCCAGGACTTGAACAGCAGTCAGTCATGTGGGAGCCCAGGACCATAACCACTGTGCCACCTGCTGGCCCCTGTTTGTTGTTTTCAAGCTGCTAGAG
The DNA here is from genome assembly GCF_000334495.1 of Tupaia belangeri chinensis. NCBI lineage: Eukaryota > Metazoa > Chordata > Mammalia > Scandentia > Tupaiidae > Tupaia > Tupaia belangeri. The sequence continues at coordinate 5,605,424 of NW_006159542.1, forward strand.
GGTGTGTGCATTCACCAGAAAAAGAAAATAGAAGAAGAAAGAAGGGGGAAAACAGGAGGGATCTGGATCCTGCACAGAGAAAGAAGCAGGGAAAAAACACCCTCCAATGGAGCGTGGTCGTGCCACAATCTCTCCTCCATTTCTCCACCATGTCAGGATTTGGGGCACACGGGTACATATGACAGGCATGTTTTTCAAGCCATCAGGACAGTCAGTCATGTGGAATCTGGCTTCTCTTAACCATTAGGCTATGGGGCCAACCCAACCTTGTGATTCTGTGGGCACAGGAGGCCCCGTGCAGTGGAGCAGCTCTACAACACTGGAAGCCATAGGGAAAGTTGGAGTTCAGTTTCCCGGTGTCTCGGTACACGCTGGTCACACATGCACCAGAGATCCTGGCTGGCTGGGAGGGCTGGTGGCAAATCACAGTGTGAGACCCTGTTGAGGGTACCTGTCTTCTCTCTCTCTCTTATGAAGTAAATAAACTAATTAACTTCTTTTTATTTTGAGAGATAGGCTTTTGCTATAGGGCACGTGCACTTGCCAGAAAGACAGAAAGTGAGAAATCACCCCCTAGGGGGATGGCCACATTGCAATCCCTTCTCTTCCATTCCATTCTCTTCTAGGGATTTTGGGCATACACACACACACACACACACACACACACACATGCACACACACACATACACACACATGCACATACACACACATGCACATACACACACACATACACACACACACACACACACACACACTACTGGCATGAGTTTTAAGTCGCTGGGTCTGGGACTCAAATCGCAGTCGCAACGTAACCATTGCACCATCTGCAGGTTCAAATAAACTAATACACTCCTAAAAAAGGGCATAGGAGCTTTCACAGCCTCACTCCCAAGGTGACAAAGAAGGAACAACAGCTGTGCCTGGAAGGTTCCGTGCAGCCTGTTCGCTGCAGCAACTGCGACCAACGGGTGTGCGAGGACCAGCTTTTAAGAAGTTTGACTTTCGGGGACCAGCAGATGGTGTAATGGTTATGTCATTGGACTCCCATATACTTGGCCATAGTGCAAGTCCTAAATCTGGCGGCTTGGGACTCGTGCTGGGTACGTGTGCGTGCGTGCCCAAAATCCCGAGAAGAGAATGGAGGAGAAGGAATTGGGGCACGGCCATCCCCTTTGGGGGATGATTTCTCACTTTCTTTCTGTCTGTCCAGCAAGCGTACATGCTCTACAGTAAAAATCTCTAAAAATATTTTTTAAAAATTCAGCATTAACATAGTGGGCAGAAAAATGAGTAATTTCATATTCTGCTAATGTTGGTAGGAGGGGACTATAAAATAAAAAATAAAAACAAAGTCCCAAGAGCAGTTTGGTAACAGTTGTCAAAAACCTTAAAATTATGCCTCTCCCCTAAGCCAATGCCTCCTCTAGAAAGACAGCCCAAGGAATTATTTGCACTATGCTTCAAGATGCATGTGCAAGGATGCCTAAAGCAGCAATATGGATAATATTTTAAAAAACAAACCATCCAACAAGAAATTAGTTAAATACATCGGGTACCTCCTAGCTATGATGCAAAAGGCAATCATTAAAAGTCGTGTTCTGGAAACATTTCTCAACGTGGGCAAACAGTCATGGCACATCGCTTGGTGGAGAAGCAGCCTGGAGAACTCCGGTCAGAATGGCGGTTTCGTGCAGAATTCCCAGCAAGAACCCACACACAGAAGCACCGGGGTACTGGGAAGACAGGCAGGAATCGGTCACGAGTGACGACCTCTGGGTAGGTGGATGGGTGGGATTGTCAATGATTTTTGGTTTCTTCTTCTGTGTTTTCCTGGGCTTTCCCATTTTAAAAAATTGAGCCCATATATATTTAGGTCATTAAAGAAAAGATGGGCCGGCTCTGAAGCCTAGTGGTTAGGACAGCCATGATTTACATCTTAGATCCAGTGGCTTGAAAAACATGCTGGGCACGTGTCTGCACACTCCGAATCCCAAAAGGATGGAGAGTTAGAGGAGAAGGGATGGCAGTGTGACCATTTCCCATGGGGGAAGGTGCTTTCTCCCTCTCCCTTTCTGTCTGTCTGTCTCTGGCAAGTACACACACGCTCGGGCAAATAAAAGAAAAACAGACATACTCACACGCTTCCTTTACAGTCAGAGTAGGCAAATTCTTCTATTCCTTACATTTCCCCGAACCATACAAAATGGCCCTTGTCCGGTTAGTGACAGGGTCAATGGCCACCAGCCTTTTACACGAGGCCCAGGAGAGACCAGGCTTTCTGATCCCACTCTCACTGTGGTGCAGACCCATCCCGAGCCCCCCCTTCCATGAGGTCACTTCACGAGTTACCAGCTTCTACTAACGGGGTGGAACTAAGGTCACAGCTATCTACTAGGGATTTCCACAACATACAGAACACGGACCTTCAGCGCGTGTTGGGAGAGGTCACGGAGAGGGGAAGGGGATAATAAAAAGGAACAAACGCCCAGTGCCGTCCCTGTCCCTCGAGTCTCATCAATGCAATGCACAGAGCTTGCCCAGGAAAGGGAAGGAGTTCACGGTCTGGCTTTTCCGGTTCCTCATGGTTTTCCCATCTAATGGCTACAAAGCCATTTCCATAAAGAAAACAGTCAGGGAGAGAGCCATTCATGGAACTGCTCTTGTCAGTGTGAGGCTGGACACCTGGCTTCTCTGTTAGCAGCAGCCAAGAACCGTAGGATGAGCATGCGCTTTGGAGACAGAAAGACCTGGGTTCAAATCTTCATCCTGCCATTTCCATGCCTGTGTATTTATGGCTGGTCCTCTCCTCTCAAGCCTGTTCCCCTCCTGCGAGAGTGCTGAGGAGTCCGTGGCAGACGCACGTGGGACCTAGCAGAGCTTGCCACGGCCCACAGGTTCTCAAAGTGGTGACCTTAGTGCGCAAAGAACTTTGAAGACTTCATGGAGAAATGGAACCAAAGTAGGACTTTAGTTGGTGCAAAAATGTACAATCCATGCGCAGTTTTTTCATGAACTTTCTGAACTAAATACTGTGATCATCTCGTGTGTATTACCTGCCTTACAGGTGGTGCCGGGGCAACATCATCTGATAGGAATACGGATCCTGGGGCCAGCAGGTGGTGTAGTGGTGAAGGCCCTGGACTCCCACATGGTTGACTGCTGTTTTGAGTTCCAGACTCAGTGGTTTGAAACTCATGCTGGGCACTTTTGTGTGCCCCAAATCCTAGAAGGAGAATGGAGGGAATGGGACTGCAGCATGGCCATCCCCTCTAGGGGGTAGTTTCTCACTTTTTCTGTCTCTGTGTCTCTGGTGAGCACATGTACCCTATAGCAAAAATCTCTCTTAAAAACAACAACAAAAAAAATGGAATACGGAACCCAACAGCAGTCTGGGTGATCATCAAATGTTCAGACCAATAGGCGCACCCAGAGCTTTAATATCAATACACCAGACGACGAACCTGAACAGAGAAGTGAGCAGCTCGCCAGCTTTTTACTAGTATTTCCCTCACACTTGTACTGAAGAGGAAGCTGAGAATCAGGGAGGTTAAGAAGCTCACTGAAAGCCCCCACAACTAGCCACAAAGTCACAGAGCCAAGCTTGGAAAGCCAGAGTCTGGCTTCTGGGGTAAGGCTCAAGCATTGTAGGTGTCACCCTCCTCAGCTCCCCGAGACACGAGCCCTCAAACAAAACCTAGGTTTACATTCTGGCTCTCTCACTTTCTGTCTTTGTGACAACAGGCGAGCGACAAGTTCTGTAGTTCTGCAAAATGAAGAGAGAAGAGGGGTACCTTCCTTGGGGTTCCTATGGTTGCTATGAGAGTTGAGTAAGTTTACAACATGCGGGAGTGGGTTGTCTTCAGAAAGTTCATGGAAAATATGTATTATGAAAACACTGTGCATGGATTTTGGATTTCTTACACTAAAATAAACTTGGACTTTAATTCCATTTTTTTTCAAACCTTATTGAAACCTCCTCACATCAAGCAGGAGACCAGCTCAATGCAAGTCCTCCACTCAAAGGTTATTGTCAGACACCAAGCACTGTGTTATCTGTGTCTGAAGGAAAAGAAACTGACACACTGAAAGAATTGGGGTAGGAGAGAAGGTCCCCAGGGATGGGGAAAGGGGTGCGGGCTACTAGGGACAGTGCACCCAGGCTGGGCCTATCAGGAACCATGGGTAGAATCAGAGCCTTTTTGGGGGGGAGTATATTGCTTGTGTGACCAAGTATGAACTCTTCTGAGGAGTAGCTGAAGAAGAGACTGTTTGCAGGTGAAACGGAGGCACAGGCAGCTGGAACGCTCGGCCTCTGGCCTCTAGGTTCCCGGCTGCAGCACTGGGCTCCAGGCTGGGCATGGCATGCTCAGACACCAGCAGAGCGGCCAGGCCACCACCACAGTTCTGCAGTGGTGCATGCAGGGAGCAGTGTGGTCCGAGACGTGCAGGGCAGTAGTCAGACCTGGAAGTCCGGAGTTCCAGAAGTCTGACCTCAAGAGGGCTGGAGCGCTCCTCCAAGGGGAGACCGGAAAAGAAGAGCTGGCCGAGGTTCCTCACTTGGGATATGTCCACTGTTGAGAGGTAAGAGAAGGCGCCATCAAAGGCTGGAGATGAGCCAGGCCTTCCAGGGCAAAGAAAGGTTATTCTTCACACCGCGGAGGAGCGCGATGCGTGAATGAGCAATAAACAGAAACACCCACGGTAGGCACAGGTCCTGTACCCAGGTAAAGCTAGGGGATGGGAGATACAGACATCTGAGGGGACAGAAGGAGGCATTTGAGGGTGATCTCTGCACGCTGATCTTCACAGCAGACTTAAAATCTTACTGTCATAAGGACTCTTGGAGGAGGATGAGGGCTCCAGAGAGTTGGGGAAAATCTGGGAAAGGGCTGGGGCTGGGGCTCCCCAAAGAGAAAGGTGAGGGAGGCAGAAGGAGCAACGTGAAGACAAGGCAAAGGTCACGTTGGGTCCAGACACACCAAGGTTGCCCCGCCTCCATCTGGATCCAGGAGGGTGGAACCGCCAGAAGGAAGACCCTTCCCCACTATTGAGAGGAAGCCCCCTAACTACATGGGAGGTTAGCTTTCGAAAACTGGACCACTTCCTTTTTTTTTTTTTTTTTCCTTTCCTTTCTTTTCTCTTCTTTTTATCAGGAACCTCTTAATGCAGCTTAACACAGCATCTTAGATGAGGTTCAGATAAATGACATGGGGCTTCTTTTAATAAGTGCAGAAGCCCATGTTAACAAACCCTCACTCTCACTGCATTAATTGCTTTAATGGCTCTGGAAACAGCCACCCCATCTCCCGCCTCATCCGGGTCTCAGGGGAGCCCATCAGGGAAGGAGGTGGGGACCAAGGTTAGGGAGGCAGCTGATCCAAAGGACAATGCTGTCCCACTCTGAGCCTCTACGCCTGCATCTGTCCTATTTGCTTGCCCACATTTTTTTAAGGCATCATAGAAAATCGGAAGGCAGGTGGGGACACACAGTTCTATTCACCACTGGGCTTTTTACTGCTGTAGAGTGAAAATACAGGTGCCAAAGGCCAGATAGGAGCAATTACATTTTGAAATAAACTCTGTCTACGTGGGAATATTGACAACACTTAGCAAATGATTCTGTAATTCAAACAGCTACGATGGATCACGCAGACCCCGAGTCCTGATATTTTGCTCTAATGACCAAAAAAAGAAAAAAAAAAAAAGAAAAAGAAAAAACAAAACTCTGAACAGGGACAACAGAAGGCTTTTCAAAGCCAAGCGAATGCAGTCGATATCATTTTCCATCACAATGCTTGCAGTGGGATTTCCACAGCCGTATTTTTCAAACTTCCGATGTGCAAAGATGATAGCGACCTTTTGGGAGGACAATGGCCAGTGTAATGGTGGGGACACCTGAGTCACAGAGAGGCGAGGGACCCAGGACACAGCCCAGCAGCACGGTCAGATGAATGTGGTCCAACTCCAGACTCCACCTTTCCCCTCTTAGGAGCAGACCCACCTTCTTGGATTTCCAGTGTACCATCTGGTCCCGCACATCTGGAATCTTGCTCCAAAATAGCTAAAGATGAGGACAGGGTAGGTCCACTTCTCTGCCCCAGTCTTTTTTTTTTTTTTTCTCTTTTTAGAGAGATTTTTGTCACAAGGCGTGTGCATTTGCCAGAGAAATAGAAAGCAAGAAATCACCCCTGGGGGAGATGGCTCCGTTGAAATCCCCTCTCCTCCACTCTCCTCTTGGGATTTGGGGCATGCACACACATGCACCCTTTGTGAGCGTTAAGTTACCAGGTCTGGGACTCAAACGGCAGTCAACTATGTGGGAGACCAGCGATGTAACCAGTATGCCATCTGCTGGTCCCTCACGTCTTTAAGTGGGTAAATGTTGGGTTCGGGGGGGAACCTAAAGGCAGGTAGTGCTTCCTGAATCTTAGCGTGATGAAGACTTCCTTAGGGATGGGCTAGCCCGTAGCCTAGTGACTACGGGAGCCAGATCCCACATGGCCAATGTGTTTGAATCCCAACTCTGGCAGCCTGAAAAATGCAAGGGGCACATGTGCATGTGTAACCACAGGAAATGGAGGAGAAGAGGCTATAGCCTGACCACATCCCCTAGGGTGTGTTTGCTTCCTCTCCCTCTTTCTGGCTAGTGCACCATCCCCTGACAAATTGGAAACAAACAAACAAACAAAAAACTTGTCTAGGAAAGTTGTTCACTCTTGAGCAAACTAACATTTGTGAATCATTTCTTCTAAGACCCCGATGCCTGGGTTTAAGTCACACCCTTTCGATGTCACTTTCCTAGGTTCCTCTCTGCAGTCTGCGGCTTTAGAAACCAGGAAAGAAGACATCTGGGACCTGTTTATGGAAGGCTGCTGTACCTGCTTCGCATTCAGCCGAGGGAGGCTGATATTATGGAACTCAGGTAGAGCGGAAAAATAACTAGGGAACCGGCTGCCAGCCGAAGCAAAGCCACCGCCAATTTAGCAGAAGGAACACCAATTCTCCAAGGGGAAGGAGGCAAAGGTGTCAGGCTGGAAAAGGAGGAAAAAATAAATCCATTTATGCATTCTCCGAAGAGAATAAAGCAGCTTTTCAATATATGTGTGATTACTGGGGGCTTGTCTTCATCTGAAGCGTCGTTGGGGCTTTTTGAAACCTGAATTCCTTCCTTCCTTCCTTCCTTCCTTCCTTCCTTCCTTTATTTCTCTAAAACACAAAGCCAGAAGATATATCTCACCCAAAATGGGTTCATTGATTGCTTCGGAATGCATAAATGATGCTATTTTGGAATCACAGACACAATCAGGCTACTGAAATAACCCACTTCTGGGAATGGGGTTTTCAAATTAAGAGCAAAGTGACAAATTAACTAGCGGGGGGCAGTGGGGGGGGTCCTGGAGGGTGAATGTGGGCTGCAGAGGAAGGGCAAAGCTACTGCCCAGCCTTGCCTAGAGCACATTTTTTTAAAAAATAAAGATTTATTTATTTTTAATTTTATTTATTATCATTATTCTTCTATTTTGACCAGAGAGACAGACAAAGAGAAAGGGAGAGTGAGAAAGCAAGCCACCAGATCCAGGACTTGAACCATGGTTGACCATATGGGAGTCTAGCACCTCAACCACCATGCCACCCACTGGCCTCCCAGAGCACATTTTTTTAAAAGGTCTTTCACCAAAACAGTTGAAGAAGGTTTTGTGTTTTCAGACCTGGTAACTCATTTGAACCTCATAGCCATCCCCAAGAGGGGGCAGGTGGGAGGAGGTTGTGCCTATTTAGCAGTCTACAAGACCGAGGTTCGGGGGGTTGTGTAACTGCTCAGGGCTGCACAGCCTGCTCTGTGGTACAGCACATGCCCGAGCCCGTGGCTTCCCTCAACTTCTCCAGTCAGCACCCACCACGCTGCCACATACCGACAACCAAGGGGCCCTCCACTCAGCAGAGTGGAAAGAGGAGCAAGATCATCCCACTTATTTGATGATGATCCATTCATTTATTAAAGTACCTACTGTGTGCCCAGAGCTGGGGTCCATGACAGCAAAGGCAGATTGAATCTCAGTCCTTATAGAACTTACTTGGGGGAGGCAGATGATAAACAAATGGAAAGAAACACCCTTCAGTAGAGCCAAGTGTGCTGAAGGAACTTCAAGCCGGGCAAGGGGCTGGGCACGGGGCTTGGAGGTGCTGCTTTGGAGAGTATGGCCGGGATGTGAAGACATGAGGAAGTCGTGGCACTTACAACTCATGGTGACCTGTGGCCATGAGTGGATCTGTTCCCTCCCATGACTGCTCAAGGACAAGAGCTGTGTCCTATGCATCCCTGACTTCCAAGTACCAGCCACAGGCTTATGGCACGGTTAGCACTGTTTCACGGATGTGGGGACGATGGGATGGGTGTGGGTCACTTGATGGTAGGTCTCAGACTTCCCACTTAGTAAAACAAAGTCTCTGGGTGGTTCCTCAAAGGCCCCAGATGCCAGATGAGACTGTAACACATGCTTGCATTCAAGGAGAGGCACTGGCTGGTCTTCCAGGAGGCTGTCTGCTCTTCTGCTTGTCTTCCAGAAGGCTGGCTGCATAACCCTCGGGCTTCACTGCCTTCCACACATGGAGGCCACTGGATTCTTTTTTTGTGGGGGGGAGAGGTTTTTGCTATAGGGTACATGCACTTGCCAGAAAGACAGAGAGAGAAAGAGAGACAGAATGTGAGAAATCACCCCCCTCCCCCAGGGGGGATGGCCACGCCACAATCCCTTCTTCTCCATTGTCCTCTTGGGATCTTGGGCACGCGTGCATGCACCCGGTGTGAGTTTAAGCCACTGGGTCCAGGACTCGAATTATGGTCGCCTACATGGGAGTCCAGCGACATAGCCATTTCGCCAACTGCTGGTCCCTAGGCCACTTGGATTCTAATCCCAATGGTGACCACAGGCTTATTAATTTCACCACCTCTAGGTTGACCCTCCTTGCCTCCTCTGGGGAAGATTAAGTGAAGCAGGAGAGGTGAAGCACCTGGCACACAGTAGGTACACACTAGCCACAGCCTCCTCCTTTCCCAACAGGCTTTCAGCAAAGCACAGTTAAAACACAAGTGTGTGGGACCAGCAGTTAGCGTAGTGGCTATGTCATTGGACTCCCACATAGTGGACCGTGGTTCAAGTCCCGGACCCGGCGGCTTAAACTCACGCCAGGGGCGTGTGCGTGCGTGCCCAAGATCCCAAGAGGAGAATGGAGGAGAAGGGATTGCGGCGTGGCCATACCCCTGGGGGGTGATTTCTCGCTTTCTATCTCTCTGTCTCTCTCTGTCATTCTGGCGAGTACATGCGCCCTACAGTGAAAACCTCTCAAAAAAAAAAAAAAAAAAAACCAAGTGTGATGGAAACCGTGGACTCTCGGCGAGCATGAGATGAGAGGAGGGTCGCTGAGAACAAACGTACCACTCTGATGGGAGCTGTTGGCAAAGGGGGCCACCACACCTCGGTGGGGCAGGGGTACATGGGACGTCTCTGCACTTCTGCACAAAGTTGCTGTGAATCTAAAACATAAAAAGTCTTTAAAAAAAAAAAATAAATAAAAAAAAAACAGCCACAAAAAGCCAGGGACCAGACGGTGGTTTGACAGTGAAACATGACCCAAAGCGGCCCACACAGGAAAATCCTGAGTTCGTCCTCAGAGCCCTCCCTGAGTACTGCAGGCTCACGCATGCCCGGGATCCAGGGCTGGCCGCACTAGAGGAGATCATGACATCGAGACCCTGCTGGGGAACTGTCTCTCACGCTCACACACTCACGGGAGACATAAATGAATAAAGTTTAAGGCACAAAATAAAACAGACCACAAGTGCACGGGCCCCGGGGTGCTGCATCTCACAGCTGACGCCAGGAATGCACAGACAGAGAACCCAGAAAGAGTTAGAGCCTCCTCTTCGAACCCCTTCCACCTGCCAGGATGTAAAGAGGGAAATGTCGGAGCATGGGAATCTTGAAAAAGCACCTCTACCCTGGGGCACGATTAGAAGTCTGCTTGAGCTCAGAGTTAATATCAGAGGTTTGATTGGGAGTTTTTTAAAAAGGGGAAAGAATCCATTTTGAAAGATTTGTATTTCAGCCTCCAGCCATTTAATATTATTCCTTCTAATCAGATTCTCTGGTCCTGACTGGGGACTAGTCTGGGGGTTCCCGAGTAGTGGAGACAAAAGGCTGCCCGTCTAGGTCATAAAAGAACCTCACCAGAAAGCCAGTTGAAGCCTAATCCCTAGCGCATGTCTGCTTCAGTGCAAAGCCCTGTGCAGGATGGAGGGGGGATTAGGACGCTAAGGAGACGTCCATGTGCTTCGAGCATGAGCAGACAGGTGCACGCGTGAGGGGCTGCGTGCTCTTGACAGGTGCATTTGGCCCGTGCACCGGGCTGACGGCAGGTGGAGGTGGGGAGGAACCACAGGCACAACACCCAATTGGTCAGGGGTTAAAGGATCGTACTTATCTTTGCAGCTCCATCAAATGATGACTCTATGGCAGGTAATAAGCAACTCTGGGTTTGTCAGCAGAGGGAAATGACAGAAAAACAAGAAGCTAGGATTGGGGTTTCTCTCGTTCGTGTCCTGTCTCAAGACAGGAGGCAAGCATTTTTCAAGAAAAATATTGAATCTTCAACAAGAAAAGGCATTCTCTCCCACCCTACAAAATACTTCCTCGATTTGAACAGTAAATAAGCAGTCGAAGGAGGATTTTGTCCTTTTCCAGGCATGTTCATTTGCTAAAACCTTAAGTATCAGCTTGATATCCAAGATGACATGGAAGAAAGGGCCCTCTCCACGCTCACTCATCACATCCTGGATGTGCAGCAAGCAGAAATCTACTCAAATACAGTTTATTGAGAGTAAGTTGTGCACATGTTATTGCTGACAGCACTCACAGGACCCAGGGGTGAAGGTAAGCTCAGAGGAAAGCCCGTGCCTGCCTACCCCTGCCTTCCCAATTAGAATACACAAATGACACCAGCGGGAGAAGCTGCATTGCCGATACAAAGCCGTCAGTGGTAATCATTTGTAACATCGGCGGCCCGCCCTGTACAATGGGAAAATGACAAGCGTATCGCTTGGAACTTGCCGGACCAAATATAATATCCGTATGAATACAGACCGAGTCTTCTTGGGTTATTATGCAAAGGAAGGGAAGGTGCGATGACTCTCATGAAATGAAAGGACCAGCAACTGTTTTTAACTTCTGGAATATTTCAAATTCTAAAACGCTCCTGGGGGGATGCTGAGACTGTAATGAAGCCGTTTAGCGTTTATTGAGATGAAACGCTCTCACACACACACACATCCTAATGGCACCTGGCGCGCCTGTGTTCTGCTACCCACACAACCAGGGGACTCGGAAAGCAAGCGGGTAAGTCAATTTGATTTGAACGGCACCCAGGACAGTGCTGAGTGCGCCAGAATCCTATTGCTGTTTTCTCATTTACTCTGGAATAGCACCAGGGTTGGTGTTCGTGGGTCAAGAGATAGCGGTCGAGTTCTTGTCAGGACAGTGTGAAACTTACCAATTTCCAGATTTAGTAGGATGCTACCAAACAGTGCCAAGAGCTTCATCTTCCAATCCCTAGCCAACTTTCTACGCTGCCATATACGAAAGCAATTCCAAAAGAACAAGAAAACACCAGATTAGACATCCTAAATGCCTTCTGTGTCTGAACTGAGCTCATCACAGTGTGTCTGAGCTAGAAGGGACCTTGGACAGGGCCCAGGCCCATACATCCTGGAACACAGAGCAGCAGTGACTTGCCCAAGGTCACACCGTGCATGGTAGAGCCTAAGGCAACCTCCTGGGTCTGCAGACTCCTTGGCCAGTTGACCAAGTGTTTTGGACTGAAACCCTTTGAAAGGTTGACTTTTTTATTATTATTATGAGTTTGGCTCCTGTTCATTCAAGATAGAGTTTTCAAAAATCAAATGTTTTCAACATAATTGCAAATAGTAAATGGCTTGCCTTTTCTGAACCTGTCGCTGCTGACCTTAGCAAAAGGACTTCAAGAGAGGGAGGGGAGCCCACAGAATCCTCATTGAACTGTGCTGCGAACAATGAATGCTGGATTTTCTGAAAGAGAAGTGGAAAAAAAAAACCAAAAAACAAAAAACAAAACACAAAACTTGGTCCACTCAATCCTCTTAAAAAAAAAAAAAAAAAACTGTGACCTTCTTTGATTCATAAATTCTTTTTTTTTTTTTGGAGAGGTTTTTGCTATAGGGCGCGTGCGCTCGCCAGACAGATAGAGGGAGACAGAGAGACAGAAAGCGAGAAAGAGCCCTCCAGAGGGGATGGCCACGCACAATCCCTTCTCCTCCATTCTCCTCTCGGGGTCTTGGGCATGCACGCACACATGCCCGGCGTGAGTTTAAGCCACTGGGTCCGGGACTCGAACTGCGTTGACTACATGGGAGTCCAGGGACATAACCATTAGGCTAACTGCTGGTCCCTGATTTATAAACTCTTATGTAATTTGTTTTTTTAAATGAAAGTTTCTCTTTATTACACACACACACACACACACACACAAACATGTATATAATAAGTCTCTCAGAAAGCTCAGAGGGTTCCCCTTCCCTTTCTATTGCAGAAGAAAAATAAAGAGTTTAAGATTAAAAAGACATCTTCTACAGAAAAAAGCAGAAAACCGGTCAAATTTGGATGAGAAAGAAGTGCAGCTGAGCAGTAATGTACTTCCACTATAATCACCCCGACATGATGCCCTGTGGCCCTGTAGTTTGCAGAGAGAGGCTCATGTGAAGAAATCCTGGTTAAGGGCAGTGCGTTTCCAGTGGAGAAATGGGCGGGGGCTCTTTGAGCTTGCAGTTAAGGCACTTGACAATCTTGATTATGTAAAAATGTGTCAGTAGCTCTCCAGGTGTTCTTTAAAACTGTCCCTGAAACTGTCAACCCCACCTTGGCCTCAGAGACTAAGTTCCGCCTGCCTCCTCCGTTTTAAATTTCCCCCTGGAGTTAATGTGACACAAAGCAGCATTCATTTTGCCTGTCGTTTCTGGAAGGTCTAAAGGGGTTCCTCCCCATCAAGTTACACATCTGTATCTGGTGTTAGCCAAGGCAGGAAGTGGGAGCTCTATCTGCGTTAGAGCCCACCTCCAAAAACAAATAAACACATGAAGAATGACAGTCAGGGCTGAAGAGGCTGTTTAGCTCACACACACTCCTGAGCCATAGGCGCCTTGGCTTCAAGGACGGTTCTGCCCTTCTCCACGCCTCTTCACCAGCGAGTACTCACTCTCAGGCTCCCAAAACTACACCGTGGAGAGCTCGGGTCTTACTCTGGAAGCAACCAGACTAAACAAACGAGCTAAGTCCTGGTGCCACACTGAGTCACAGCTCACCGGCGCTGTGTAGTCCAGGGAGGTTCCGACAGGAGAGGTGGAGGGCGATGAAAGAAATATGGGGACCGGGAGGGAAGTCCTGCTGGTAAGCTGAAGCTCAGAGCCAAGCAGCTCGACCTTCCTGACATGGCTGAGTCTGGGGTGCAGACTGAAGGGAGAGTCTGTGTTTTTAATGACCAGGTTAACAGAAGGTCTTTCCAAAGTCTATCACCTTGTGATGATTAAGTTACTCGACTCTTTTTAAAATTGCCACTAAAATGGAATCCACATTTATAAATAACCATTTGGATCAAATATCTTTAGAGCATAAATTTATCATCTGGGCATTCCAGACCTTTTGGGGCCCAGGTTAATGGACTATTTCGTTATAAATATGTGGAATGTTAGATAAAAGGGAAAGATGGATGCGGGGGGAGAGACAGAACTGTTGCGTGGAAACCCCGAGTAGCTGTGTCCACTGTGCCTCCTCCCCCCCACAAGATAAACCAATTGACTTTTTTTTTTTTTATTTCCAAGAAACTACAAAGTTTCAAAAGCCTCAGGGGCCTCCCCAAAGGTGTCAATGGACTGGCAAGCAAATGAGCGAGGCCAAGGTCAGAGACAGATGGTGGTGTCCCAGAGACACAGCAAGGGAGTCAGCTCGACTCACCTGGCCACAGGAAGTAGCCCTGGACCTCTGCCCCCTGGGAGTTTCCCAGCAGCCAGTTCAAAACACCCGCGCTGTGGAGGCCCAGGACGCAGGTGCACTGGGGGTATGGGGTCACAGCTACACCTCGGGTAGCACTGCTCTGCAGAAGCAGAGAGCAGATGCTCCTTTTACCCTAAACTCTTTTTTTTTTTCCCAAAAAAACCTCTTCACATACAAGGTGGGTCTTGGGGTGGGGGGCGGGGAACACACACAAGGGCTCCTTGAATCCACCTTAGGCAACCCACCACCTATTCCAACTGGTTTTCAATAGCCCTAGGCCGTGAGATTAGCGAACAAACGCGCCCTTAAACGGTACGGTGTGATTAAATCTCTAGAAGCTGTTGTCACAAGGTTATTTTCTCAATTAACACACCAAGTACAAATACTCTCCTGAGGGCTGGGGGATTTACTTTTGACATTTAGACAGGAGGTTCGCATCCAGACAGAGTTAAGGACCACTTATCTGCACCAGCGGCCCCATTTTCCAAGTGGAAAAGCAGAGGTTCAGACAGGACAAGTGGCTTATTCCAGGATACACAGCCTGGTCCACAAACAGCATGGTCAGGTCAGGCCAGGGCTCTGAGGATGCCAGACCATCCTCCCCAGGCCACGTAAGCGCTAACAAAACTTTCTTTCAGAGGCAAAAACCTACAGAATAATGAGAATAACAATCACAGCGGAGGCAGTCCATTGACTACTAACCACGGACAAGCAGCCCCTCGGTCTCCTTTGATGCTTGTTGGAATGCACAGCACTTTACACACTTTGGAGTCCCACATCCGCGTATTTGACACCATCTTCTGCACCCGCCTCTAGGCTGCACCAAGGCAAGGTCCTGGTCTGTTCTGTGGACCCCTATATCCCCAGGGCCTGACACCTATTTGCTCCCTCCACTAGATGTTCCTGTTTAAGAGTGAAGAAAAATGGAGCCCAGAAAGGTCAAGTGATTTGGCCGAGGACACACAGCATGAAGCTACTGAAGGAGCTGCAGTCCTCTGCCCCAAACTCTTTCC
>NW_006159542.1:5620545-5621685 GCF_000334495.1 Tupaia belangeri chinensis
TACCTTGACGGCCTCCGCGTGGGTCACTCGGGCCAGGGATTTGTCATTGACGCGCAGAATCTGGTCCCCAACCCGCAGCCCTTCTTTCTCTGCCAGGGAGCCTGGCTCCACCAGCGACACGTAGATGCCCACGCCGTGCTCCGAGCCTCCGCGGATGCTGAAGCCCAAGCCCTCGTGAGCTTTGGCGCGCCGCAAGCTCACCAGACGCACTTCCCCGGGTCCCGCGCCGTCGGGGCCACCCCAAGAGGGCTGCCTGTAGGGGGTGGTGGCGGGCAGGTAGAGGCCCTCGGCCGTGTACTGGTCGAAGAGCAGCTGGTCGGAGCGCGGGATGACCAGACGCAGCATGGGCAACAGGCGCCGCTTGACCGGGCTGTCCAGCAGGACGCGCAGGGTGCGCACCAGGTCGAAGACGTTTCGGCGCGCGTGGTACGCGTTCAAGCAGTGCGTGAACTGCTCGCGCTCGGCCTCGCTCAGCAGCGCCGTGAGCGCCTGGTGCAGCTGGCGCACGTTAGCAGACAGCAGCCGCAGCCCGGCGCCCCCGCCGCCGGCCCGAGCCCAGCGAGCCGGTGGAGGACGAGCTCACCGACAGGCCGTCCAGCTGCGCGTTCATCTCCCCGCCGAGCCCCTGCCGGACTCGGGGCGCGCGGTGGGGTGCTGCTGCACTCGCGGGCTCCGGCGCGACAGCGGGATCCCGGGAGGGTGTGGAGATCACAGTTGGAGTCTGGTTTGGGGGGAGGCGGGGACCTGGCTCTATTCGGGAGATGCAGAGACGGCGGCGGAGTCCGGATTTTGGAGAGTGGGGAGACGACGGCTGGAGTCTGGGTTTTGGGCACCAGAAACCGAGGCTCGATCCTGGGGAATCGCGGAGATCTCTGCCACAGCCCCAGGGGCGCGAAGGCAGCGAGGGTCGCAAAACCGGAATCCGGGGACTCAGAGACGGCGGCTGAAATCTGGAGGACGCAAAGACGGCTGCGGGATCCTGGGAACCAAGTGTTGGCGGCTGAAGCCTGGAGGTCGCGGAGACTGCGGCTGGAATCTGGGGGGACGCGGAGAGAGCAGCTACATCCTGGAGGGCACAGAGACCACGGGGAGCAGGAGAGGGTGGACGCAGCAACGCGGACCGCCCCGTCACACTGTCCC
>NW_006159542.1:5621833-5676182 GCF_000334495.1 Tupaia belangeri chinensis
TGTCTTTCCGACTTGTGGCGCCGCCGGGGTCCGAGTCTTCCAGCTAGTTCCGACGCCGTCGCCGTCGCCGTCGCCAACCCAGCTTGGCCCCGCCCCCTCGTCCCTCCCCCTCTCCCTCCCTCTCCCCCCGCGGGCTCTTCAGGAAATGACGTCCCGCCTCGCGCGCCCGGCGGTTGCCTGGAGACGAGGTGAAACAGTCCAGCCCCAGGAAAGAGAGGGGTGAAAATGAGGGGTCGTAGGTGGGAGGAGTCCTGGAGGCCCTACCAGGCCCCCTAGTCTGCTGCCCCTCCCGCAGGGCAGATGTGATGGCTCAAAAAATGGTCGGGACAGCAGCGTGTGCGCCGGGATCGCTTTGAAGCAATTAGCGGGCTAGCTAATTCGTAATTGTCGGGGAAAATAGCCAACTTTTTGCTCTTTGCCTGTGAAATACTGAACGATTCAGGTTCGGTTTTCTACTTTAAAACGTTGCGCTCCCCTCTCGCACACGCCCTGACATACAAGTTCAAGTGCGCACGTGACGATTATGGGGCACCTACTGTGTGCATGAGATCAATGCGAGCACGGGCTGGACCTGCAGGAGCCCTCTCCTGTGTGGGGACAGACCAGGCGGCCCGTCTCCAGTGGCAGAAAGCCGGTTTCAGAAATATGAAGTGTACCCAGCACGCTCATGTCCACATGTGTACACACACACACACACACACACACACACAGGTGCATATAGATTAGTGAAATCTGAATAAGGTGGGTGGGGTGTAGCAATACAACGTCCTGGTTGTGATCTTGTTGCATCAGGGGACACTGGGCGAAAAGTCCATGTCTGCATTCTTTCTTTTTTCTGGGTATTATTTCCTTCTTCCAGGA
The DNA here is from genome assembly GCF_000334495.1 of Tupaia belangeri chinensis. NCBI lineage: Eukaryota > Metazoa > Chordata > Mammalia > Scandentia > Tupaiidae > Tupaia > Tupaia belangeri. Next base: position 5,622,695 of record NW_006159542.1, read on the forward strand.
GCAAGAGAGACGCAGCTAGAGAGGCAGCCGCCCTCCACAAGGTCTTCACACCAGTATCCCCTCCTGCCCTGTCACCTCCCCCCACCACAACTTGCCTTTGGACACACACAGACCCTGCTGTAAGGGTGAACCCGGAACCTTCTCCTAGCCTCACAGACCTTTGCATTCCAGCGACATCAACGATGCACCACTTCTTACAACTGCGTGTGGTTCTATGATAGTCTCAATAGAAGTGTGTGTGAGTGTGTGTGTGTGTGTGTGTGATAGAGCGATAAATGGGCTGTGAAAAAAGTATTCTGTGCCCTCCCAACCCAAGACAGAAGTGAAAGCGATCCTAAGAGTCTCTGGTCCCTCCCCCACAACAAACAAAAGTCCTCATGCTTTTATTCAAAGGTAGCTTTCTAAGAAACTCTGTAACACCCATACACACACAAACACACACACACACACCTCATTTACATCTCTGCCATCCCAATTTGCCTCCTTTCTGTGGTTCTCCTACATTTTTCCTAAAGCTGATTGAGAGATTTTGCTATAGGGCACATGTGCTCACTGAAAAGACAGACAGAAAGCGAGACATCACCCACTGGGGAGCGGGTGGGGTGGCCATGCCACGATCCTTCCCCACGTCTGGCATGAGTTTCAAGCCTCTGGGTCCAGGACTCAAATCGTGGGAGTCCAGTGACATAACCATTACAACATTTGCTGGTCCCCCCACTGATTTCTATTTGAGAGAGGGGAAGAGGTGGATCCAGAAGGATGGATCACTCATTTATTCATTCATTTTCTTATTCACATACTTTTCGGTCACTCTCCATTCAGCTTTTTCCAAGCACCTCAGGGAGTCACACTGCAGCAGCAGAGAAAGATTGTGTGAGTGAACTCGAAACCGGTATAGTAAACGCTGGGATGGTTGAGGGAGCCATGGTTGAAGGAAGAGAAAGAAGTGACTTTTTTTTGGGGGGGGGAGGGATTTTTGCTGTAGGGTGTGTGTGCTCACCAGAGAGACAGAGAAGCAGAAAGCAAGAAATCACCCCCAAGGGGGAATGGCCACTCTGCAATCTCTTCTTCTCTATTCTCCCTCGAGATTTAGGGCATGCACACACATGCGCTCGGCATGAGTTTAAGCCACCAGGTCTGGGACTCGAACCTCTATCGACTATGTGGGAGTCCAGCGATGTAACCATTATGCCATCTGCTGGTCCCAAAAAAGTGAAGACTTTATTGGAAAAATCGGTACCCAAATGAAGGACCCCTAGGAAGTATGAACTTTCTTCTCTGGACCTTGGGGAACTGTGGACAAATTTTCAATACCATTGGCTTTTTGCATTTCTAAAACTCAGGCTAGGAATTAAAGCTATATTTTCCCCCAAACATCTTCAATTCTCAGGGCTAACATAGCATAGCAGTAGAATGCAATTCTGTGAAGCTGGCCCACATGGGAAGTTTGGGTTCTCCTCTGGAGAACACCCTGGCCATGCCGGGCACACCTGTTCCTGAGAGTGGGCTGTCTGAGGCTGGGGGTGGATTGCAGCATGGGGACCTGGTTATTGGCCTTTCTGTCTCTCTCTGGCCCATGGAAGAAATAAATGTGTGTGTGTGTGTGTGTGTGTGTGTGTGTGTGTGTGTGAGAGAGAGAGAGAGAGAGAGAGACCTTCAATTCTCTCCATTTCCCTAAAACAGGCTTACATTAACTTAACACTCAAAATACATATCTGCCATGGTGTCTGAGTAAGATTTTTTTGAATGGCCAGTTAGACTACCCGTGGACCTCTGTCTTACAGCTCAAAGTTCAGCAATTAATGGTGTGTATCCTTATTTCTCCTGCTTAACTGCTCTTGAAGTCATTAATGCAACTAGACCAAGATACTTAAGGAAAAAAAAAATTTATCTCCACACCCCAAATGTATTAATGACATATCTCAAAATGCCACCAAGCAAGGCTTAATTGTATGCTGTTCAGGTTTCTGGCAAATGTATTTCATACTTAGCTCTTACTTAGTTTGTGTTCTAATTATAATTACAGTGATTGGCTTGATAAATGTATCCTGGGAGCTAACATCCCCCTTCTCCACATTTTATTTCTGTGCAAAGAATGTTTTTGAGAAGGGATTTGGCTTTAGGCAGCAGAAGCCATGTTGCACACAATCTTAGAAAAAAGAAACACTTTCTTCTGCAAACATGAGAAACCATCTGGGATGATGTGCTATTGTTTCATTTCATAAGGAGAGTTTGGTGGGGGGCAGACCGTGGAAGGGTATAGGGAGACAACTCGCTGGGGTTTCTTCCATCCATCTTACATAACACCTTAGTATCAGTTTGCATGGTGTTCCCTGGGGCCGGAGGCAACGTGCAAATGTGCGCGAACCTCAAGAATCCTATTTCATGTCTGAAGATGTGTTTGTCTTATTCAGAAATAAGCTCTTGGAAACTCAAGATGCCTGGACTCCTGAGGGCTGCCCTACCTCCAGCCTCTGGGCCTTGAAGGAACCCTGACGGTGCAGCATGGCCTCGGTCGCACAGGGTCCAGCTCCATACTGCCCTCTTCAGAAGAGAAGTGTTATTTTCCCATGGATGTTACAAGCCTCCCTTTGCACCTTTCATCAAAGCCACTTTAATTGTTCATTTTTTTCTCCCCAACTCTGGCCGATCAATGCCTTTCCTCTGGGGAATTACCTGGAAACTTGAACACACTGGGACAATTGAAAAGAGAGGAAAGGAGTAAATCGGGCTGTGCTTAGTGCTAGCACACCTTAGATGTACTTAGAGTGCTTTGTGTTGAACTACGTGTGTTTTTTGTTTGTTTCTTGTGTGTATGTTTTAACCAAGGGGCGCCAACAGGCAGTGTTCCTCACACGGAGGCAGAAAACCATTATTCCGGTCTCACAGTGTCCCTTTAATTAGCCATATGACTCACAGCAAGTGACTTCACCTCTCACCTGTCAACTGGTGCTTCTAAACCTTCCCTGTTACAACCAGTAACAGCGACGACCTTCATGTTTTATGTCCTGTGCAGAAAATGAAAGCACGTGCAACTCCTAGACCTAGAGTGTCATGAAGTTGCTTTCTTTTTCCCTTCTTTTTTTTTTTTTTTTTTTGGTGTGGCAATATAAAGAGCTTTTTTTTGGGTCTGTTTCATAGTTATTTGGAGCTTCTCTACTTATCCACTAGCATGCATCCTTAGAAAGAGCTTAATTTGAGATGCCCTTTTCCACAGGCCATGGATAAAATATATAGCTGATGTTTATTGAGTGCAGAATATGGCTTTAAACACATATTTTAACTCATCTGATCTCTTTTGAAAGTTATTTATTTAATTGTATTTATTCATTCATTTATTTTAATTTGACCAGAGAAAGACAGATACAGAAAAAGAAGGAAAGTGAGAAAGCAAGCTACCAGGTCCCAGACTCGAACTGTGGTCAGCCATGTGGGAGTGTCCAGCGCCTTCACCACACCACCTGCTGGCCCCACTCATTTGATCTTAACAGTACTCTATAAGGGAGAGATCATCATCATCATCAATTTTTCTGGTGGTAAAACAGACAGGACAGACACACCTGGAAGGGACTCTACCCAAGGTTACCAAAATAGTTCATGGAAGAATCAGAATTTGAACTTAGACAGTCTGACCTCAGAGCTCATCCTTTCAACCACCATGCTGTGCAGTCTTCCAAATGTTTGCTTTAGAGATACTGAACTGTCCCAGCATCTCTGCTGGGACCAGTATGAGGACTTCGCTAGAAAGTTGTGCTGGGAAGCTCAGAGGTTAAAAACAAGCACACAGACTGTGGTCAGCCATGTGGGAGTGTCCAGCGCCTTCACCACACCACCTGCTGGCCCCACTCATTTGATCTTAACAGTACTCTATAAGGGAGAGATCATCATCATCATCAATTTTTCTGGTGGTAAAACAGACAGGACAGACACACCTGGAAGGGACTCTACCCAAGGTTACCAAAATAGTTCATGGAAGAATCAGAATTTGAACTTAGACAGTCTGACCTCAGAGCTCATCCTTTCAACCACCATGCTGTGCAGTCTTCCAAATGTTTGCTTTAGAGATACTGAACTGTCCCAGCATCTCTGCTGGGACCAGTATGAGGACTTCGCTAGAAAGTTGTGCTGGGAAGCTCAGAGGTTAAAAACAAGCACACAGGGGAACCAGCAGTTAGCGTAATGTCTATGTCACTGGACTCCTACGTAGTCAACCACGGTTTGCGTCCCGGACCCAGTGGCTTAAAACTCACGTCTGGCGCGTGTGCGTGCGTGCCCAAGATCCCGAGAGGAGAATGGAGGAGAAGGGATTGCGGCGTGACCATCCCCCCTGGGGGGTGATTTCTTGCTTTCTGTCTCTATGTCTCTGTCTGTCTGGCAAGCGCACGCGCCCTAAAGCGAAAACCTCTCCAAAAAAAATATTTTGCCCATCCTCTAAAAAAAAAAAAAAAAAAAAAAAAAAAAAACAAGCACACAGCAATGATTTGGGTGGTAAGTTGACATGTGTGGTGAAAAGAAGGAGCAGGAGTTTCGTAAAGAAGACATCACCGAGAGACAAGGAGATGGAGGGCAATCGAGGACCCTCCGATTCTCAGCCTGGGCACAGGAGGAAGAAGCTCAGAGGTATACTTTGCTCTGTGGCATAAGAAGCCTTTTCTAGCTCTGTGAGCCCTGGAGAAGGACGTTAGCAACTGAAGTTATCACTGAGGTCCAGGGCCTATCTGAACGCTGCCATGTCGGTGGGGATGGTATCAGCAGAAAAGGGAAGCCGTCGCCTCTATGCCTGGTAGATAATGCAGACAGTATTGATGGAAGTGCAGGGAGATAAGAGAGAGGCAACCAAAAAGAGAAAGCACAAAAACATCAGGGAAGATACAGGAATTTATCTTGCCCTGGGTGTAATCTCTAAAGAGTCTGTGTTATGGTCAAGGGTAATCATGTGATGTTTGTGTGAGGAAGAACGTTAACAAAGAGTTGATCTCCAGGTTCAAATCCCTCCTCTGAATTGGCTACCTCTGTGACCTTGACAAATCATGAAGGATTTTTGCACTTGAGTTCCCTTACCTGGGAAATGAGGACAGTGGCCCTGTCATCAACATTATTGTGAATATCGACTGCACTCCTGCTCGCCAAGTGTTTATCCCCATGCCTGGCACATACCAGGTGCTCCTGCAATACTTGGCATCCATGTCAGCTACAGTTTTTACTTCCTGGAAGCACCCGAGAGCAGGGGCCTCACTCTTTTACGTGTCTGTTTCTGGCATTCAGCCCCAGGATGAGCACATAGTAGGAGCTCAGGAACATTTGTTGAATGACTCCTTAATACCCAACCCCAACCCCCTCAGCCTCCCAGCCCTGTGTAATAGGACAATCTGGGGCCAGAGGTTGTTGTAGTGCTCAGTCTTGCCTGTAACCAGCGGTGCCTGCCCTAGGTTCTTTCATTATGAGTGAAAAGGAAACTTTATTGGGCCCAACCTGTAGCACAATGATTAAGCGCAGTACATTGGGAGCTGGATCCCACATGACCAACAGCAGTTCAAATCCTGATCCTGGTGGCTTGAAAGACACATCAGGACACCCATGCTCCTGTGCACCCAAAATCCTGACAGGATGGAAAAATGGAGGAAAAGGATTGCGGTATGATTGCACACCATTGAGGAGTGCTTTCTATCTCTCGCTCTTTCCGATGAGCACATGTGCCTCTGGCAATGAAAGATGACAAAATACAAACAAACAAAAATAACACAAGGAAACCATATTGACCGCTTGCAGAGGGCTAAGCATTTTATAGACTTTGTTTCTCTTAATCCTCACCATTCTGGGAAACAGATCCTGTTGTTACCCCACTTTACAGATGAGGAAACCAAGTGCCTGGGCTCGAAGCCATTTCCCCAAAGTGTGTGCTTCAACTTTACCGTACAGTAAGTTGGAATCGATGCTCATTTATCGACTCAGATTTGGGGAAAATACTGAACTCTCATGATAGCAAAAGTAAGTGGTAAGGAACCCATTTGTGGGCTGGAAAGAAGCAGAGCAGTGGAAGTGACCTTATCAGGCACGCTGTGCTATAATCCGATTGCTGTGAAGACTGTAAGAGCTCCTTTAATCGGGGGATTACGTGTTGGTTACACTGGAACACTCACTCCAACACCAGCTTCGGTCAGATTAGAGAAGCCCCTAGCGAAAACATCCTGCCATGTTCACATCAGAATGGTTAATGGGGCATTCATTCATGCATTCTCTCCGTTCATTCATTCCTCATGCACGCAGTACTTGGCAACTCTATTCTGCCAGACAATATTCCAGGGACGCAGCAGGAGCAAGACCCCCACAGCCTGACCTCCTGGAGCTGACACTTGAGAGCCATCATGTTGTGTGCATCCAACATGATAATGGCACCTGAAAAGGAGCTTCACGAGCTGTGAAGCAGAGTTCCAGGCAAGGCTTCCCAGCATGCACCTTCCCTGAGCCTCAGCCCTCATGTCAGCATCACAGCACCGTAGTCAGCACTGCAGATGAACTGGGTTAAATAGTTCCTGGTTAGTAACCTCAGTGGAATTGCATCTTCTCGTTGAGCCTCAGTTTCTTCATCCATTTAAAAAAAAAAAAAGAGTTGACCCAGTCTCTGTGGTGCAGTTGGTAGCACACCAGACTGTGGAGCTGGAAGCCACATGCTCACCAGGGTTCGAGGCCCTGGCCCTTTTGGCCTGAAAACCTGCATGGTGTACTTGCACAGGATCCTGGCAAGCTGGAAAACTGAGGAGGGGGGGGGAAGCTACATTGTGACAAAGCTCTATAGAGGGTACTTCTCTCTTTCTCAAACACCCATGCACTTTATCATGAATTTAAAAAGAGAGAGAGTATGTGCTGGGAGTTGTAAGAAAGGAGCGGTTAGAAGGTTAATAAAGGTGGAGCCAACAGGTGATGTGGTGGTTAGGGTGTTGGACTCTCACAGGGCTGATTGAGGTTCAAGTCATGGACCTGGTGGCTTGCTTTCTCAATTTCTCTCTCTCTCTGGTCAAATTGGAGAATAGTAGTAAATAAAATAAATAATTCTTTAAAAAATAAGAAGATTAATAGAGATAACACATACGAAGTTTATTTTACAGTGTTTGGGACCAGGGGCATTTCTGGACTGCTTTTAAGAGCTGTGAAGTTTTGAGAAAAATCACTTCTTAGCTTTGCCTATTTATGTAGCTCCAGTCAAACTTTTATTATTCTTATTTTTTCTTCCTTCAATTCACCATCCTATCAGAGTCTTGGGCATGAGCACGTGTAGTGGTGAACTGCTGCTGCAGCTGAGATTTGAACCCCAGATGGCCATGTGGGATCCAGGTTCATCTGCACAGCACTTAACCATTGGACCACAGGGACATCCCACTTCCTCTCATCAAAACTTTTTCCCTTAGAATAGTAAGGTGTTTGCATAATTGCCTCATTTCTTCGTTGATGCCCAAAGAAGCTTTTTTGTTTTTGTTTTTTAGTTTTTTTGGAGAGGTGTTTGCTATAGGGCATGTGTGCTCTCCAGAAAGACAGAGAGAGAGAGAGAGAGAGAGAGAGAAAGTGAGAAATAATCCCCCAGGGGGGGCTGGCCACACCACAATCCCTTCTCCTCCATTCTCCTCTCAGGATCTTGGGCACATATGCACATGCACCTGGCATGAGTTTAAGCCACTGGGTCTGGGACTCGAGCCATGGTCGAATGCATGGGAGTCCAGCGACACAGACATTACACCAACTACTGGTCCCATGTTTTTAATTTCTGTCTACAGGGAATTCTGAAAATGAATGCTGTTCTTGGGACTCTCTGTGTACTCAGCCAAATCCTTTCTCTCTTTTCCTTAGTTTTCCATTTGTACAACCCAGGAGGGAGAAACCTGCAGGCCTGCCTAGCATGCCAAGCATATTACACAGTGTCTGGGACCAGGGGCATCTCTGGGCTGCTTTTAAGAGCTGTGAGGCTTTGAGAAAATAGAAATTTTTGTTTCTTTGGGAGAAGAGGAGGTGGGGGGCAGGGAAGAAGACAGGGAGAGGTATGGAGAGTTTTCAGGGAGTGCTGGCCTGATGCAGATTTAGAATTCTGTCCCTGGCTCCATGGCGGACAGATAACTCTTCCCCTGACTGGTTCGAGGCTCTTAATGTCTCTGCCTCTGGGTTTCAAATAGCAGCTGATGGTTCTAGCTGTCTCCCAGCTGGTTTGTGATTTTTGCCTTTGCCTTTGACCATCTTCAAAGACACTCAGCAGACATTGTTATTACATTTACAGGCGGGTGTACCCAACTACCTGGCAAATTGTGTCAAGGACTCTATAACTGTTACAGAAGGATGCTTGCTCTCTGTATTCTTTGTTCCTGGGAAATTTGATATTTTCATTGACCTTCTATGAAGGTAACAGTAAATGGAATATCCACATCCCACAATGCAGCGTGTGTGTGTGGGTGTGTGTGTGTGTTTAAAGCCAGGTGGAAATGTAAGTAGCATATTCATAGTTTTCATTCAACAAGCATTAACTAAATAATTAATAAATTTCAAATTTCACCAGAGAGAGAGAGAGAGAAAGAGAGAGAGACAGAGAAAGTGAGAAAGCAAGCCACCAGGTTTGGGACTTGGACCACAGTTAGCCATGTGCGATTCTAGCATCTTAACCACCACGTCAGCTGCCAGCCCTCAACAAGCGTTTATTAAGTGCCTACCCTGTGCCTGGCCCAGAGTAGGGAGAAGGGGGGGCTGAAAGAGCCAAACCCTGGTCTTTGCTCTCACGACTTCCATTTAATTGGAGATAACACATGAAGGGTCTTTCGAAGAGTTCATGGAAGACGCATGTTATGAAAAAAAAACTATACATGGATTTCAATTTTTTTGCACCAAAATAAACTCGTACTTTAATTGCATTTTTCGAAAAACTCTGTGAATTCTCATCTTATAAAGAATAATACTGGCTATGTGCTATAATCGAGTATATTGTTTATCTATGTGGTGTAACAGAGTTTTACTTACTCAGTAGCTTAAACAACACATTTTTAAAATTTTAATTTTTATTTTTATTTGCTAGAGAGTGCATGTGCTTGCCAGAGAGAAGGAAAGAGAAACCAGTGGGGTGTGGTCATGCTGCAACCCCTTTCTTCCACCTCTCCATCCCACTGGGATTTGAGGCACACATACTTGTGTGCTTGGTATGTTTTTTGAGCTGCTGGAGCCAGGATTTGAACTGCAGTTGGCCACATGGGATCTGGATCCCCACACACAGCACTTAATCACAGAGCAAGAGGGCTGGCCCAACAACATACATTTATTATCCCACAGTTTCCATGAGACAGGAGTCTGGGCATGGTTTAGCTGGGTCCTGTATTTTGGCTGAAATCAAGGTGTGGGCAGGGTCATGTACAATTGAAAATCTTCAGTGGGAAAGGATCAGGTACCAAGTTCATGCAGGTGATCTCTGTGACACTGTGACAGAGGGTCTCACCTTTTTGCTGGCTGCTGGATGGAAGCCACTCACAATCTTTTGCCAAGTAGCCCACACGTTAGCAGACTTCTTCAAGTCCTGGGGGGAGTCTCTTTCTCGCTCTCTCCCTCTAGTCTGCTAAGACATGGTGCCTTACATGACAATGTAATCGAAGGAATGGCATCTGATCATCTTTGTCATATACAGTCACCTACTCAACAGAGCGACAACCTCTCATCTTTACTATGCTCTGTTGGTTATTTGCAAGTCGCAGATTCTGCCCACATTGAAGGGGAGGAGAATATTCGTGGACATAATTCCAGGGGGAGTCACCCTAGCATGTGTCTGTCACATGGAAGATGGCGAAGTATAACAAGCGCACAGGGGACGAAACCGTGATTCTTCAGGAGAGGTCAAGAAGACTCTGAGAGAGGGCACCTTAGGAAGATGACCCTTGAATGAGTAGGTCATCAGGTGGGCAAGGTGGGAAGGACACTCAAGGCAGAAGGAACAGCATGGATGAAGACATGGAGGCAAGAAAGAAGTAAGATATCCAGGAGACTTAAGGAATTTCTGCATGATTGGCCTGGCAAATTGTGTCAAGGACTCTATAACTGTTACAGAAGGAGGCTTGCTCTCTGTATTCTTTGTTCCTGGGAAATTTGATATTTTCATTGACCTTCTATGAAGGTAACAGTAAATGGAATATCCACATCCCACAATGCAGCGTGTGTGTGTGGGTGTGTGTGTGTGTTTAAAGCCAGGTGGAAATGTAAGTAGCATATTCATAGTTTTCATTCAACAAGCATTAACTAAATAATTAATAAATTTCAAATTTCACCAGAGAGAGAGAGAGAGAAAGAGAGAGAGACAGAGAAAGTGAGAAAGCAAGCCACCAGGTTTGGGACTTGGACCACAGTTAGCCATGTGCGATTCTAGCATCTTAACCACCACGTCAGCTGCCAGCCCTCAACAAGCGTTTATTAAGTGCCTACCCTGTGCCTGGCCCAGAGTAGGGAGAAGGGGGGGCTGAAAGAGCCAAACCCTGGTCTTTGCTCTCACGACTTCCATTTAATTGGAGATAACACATGAAGGGTCTTTCGAAGAGTTCATGGAAGACGCATGTTATGAAAAAAAAACTATACATGGATTTCAATTTTTTTGCACCAAAATAAACTCGTACTTTAATTGCATTTTTCGAAAAACTCTGTGAATTCTCATCTTATAAAGAATAATACTGGCTATGTGCTATAATCGAGTATATTGTTTATCTATGTGGTGTAACAGAGTTTTACTTACTCAGTAGCTTAAACAACACATTTTTAAAATTTTAATTTTTATTTTTATTTGCTAGAGAGTGCATGTGCTTGCCAGAGAGAAGGAAAGAGAAACCAGTGGGGTGTGGTCATGCTGCAACCCCTTTCTTCCACCTCTCCATCCCACTGGGATTTGAGGCACACATACTTGTGTGCTTGGTATGTTTTTTGAGCTGCTGGAGCCAGGATTTGAACTGCAGTTGGCCACATGGGATCTGGATCCCCACACACAGCACTTAATCACAGAGCAAGAGGGCTGGCCCAACAACATACATTTATTATCCCACAGTTTCCATGAGACAGGAGTCTGGGCATGGTTTAGCTGGGTCCTGTATTTTGGCTGAAATCAAGGTGTGGGCAGGGTCATGTACAATTGAAAATCTTCAGTGGGAAAGGATCAGGTACCAAGTTCATGCAGGTGATCTCTGTGACACTGTGACAGAGGGTCTCACCTTTTTGCTGGCTGCTGGATGGAAGCCACTCACAATCTTTTGCCAAGTAGCCCACACGTTAGCAGACTTCTTCAAGTCCTGGGGGGAGTCTCTTTCTCGCTCTCTCCCTCTAGTCTGCTAAGACATGGTGCCTTACATGACAATGTAATCGAAGGAATGGCATCTGATCATCTTTGTCATATACAGTCACCTACTCAACAGAGCGACAACCTCTCATCTTTACTATGCTCTGTTGGTTATTTGCAAGTCGCAGATTCTGCCCACATTGAAGGGGAGGAGAATATTCGTGGACATAATTCCAGGGGGAGTCACCCTAGCATGTGTCTGTCACATGGAAGATGGCGAAGTATAACAAGCGCACAGGGGACGAAACCGTGATTCTTCAGGAGAGGTCAAGAAGACTCTGAGAGAGGGCACCTTAGGAAGATGACCCTTGAATGAGTAGGTCATCAGGTGGGCAAGGTGGGAAGGACACTCAAGGCAGAAGGAACAGCATGGATGAAGACATGGAGGCAAGAAAGAAGTAAGATATCCAGGAGACTTAAGGAATTTCTGCATGATTGGAGGTAGCATGCTGTGAGCTGAACCTGGCTGGAGAGGAGTGGGTAGGGACTGAATCATGACAAAGACAGGGTGTTGGGCTAAGCAATTTTGACAGCATTCTAAAAGCAACCGAGAGCCATCAATTTGCAAGAGCGAGTTCTGATTTTCTTTGGAGGATCGTCAGGCACCCTCTTTCACAGCTCTCAGAGATTTATAGATGCACTTGTACTCCATAAAGATTCTCCGTGAGTGTGGCACTCTTTCAAGAGTATGATAGACATCAGAGCTTGCTAAAAATATGTCTGAGCCTCCACAGCATGCAAAACCATAGACTGTTTATGCTGGAAGAGACTTTCAGAATCCATACAGGCCAATGACTCCCTTTTCTTCTCACCTTGACTTGGTAGAGATGGACAAGGTGCAGCGAGCATCAGGTTAGACTGACCTGGGCTCAAATCCTGGTCCTGCAGCTTGCCAGTGGGCAAGACCTTGAACGAGTAACTAACTCTTCTGGTTCTGTTTCCTGAGATAATAAAGGATGCAGTGATGACTACGTGTAGTTATATATGACAAGCATGCCCTTGGCATAAAGTGTATGTATTAGGATTGCCATAACAAAGTCCCACAGACTGGGCGACTTAAACAACAGAAATTTATTCTCTTACAGTTCTGGAGGCTGGAAGTCCAAGATCAAGGTGTCAACAGAGTTGGTTCTTTTGAGTCTTCTCTCCTTGGCTCATGGGTGTATCTTCACCCTCTGTCTTCCCATGGTCTTTTGGGTCTTTCATCTGTGCATTTCCTTTCCTTATGAGTCTTATTGGGTTAAAGCCCACTTTAAGACCTTAATTGCCCTTGTCAAGGCCTTTTCTCCAAAAGCGGTTAAGTTCCAAGGTACTGGGAGTCAGGACTTCAACATACGAATTTGAGGGGGCTGGGAAGAGACTTCAACCTCTAATGGTATATTCTCAACTAATATTAGAGACAGCTTCCTCCACCTCCAATTGGTAAAAGTCCTTTTGTCTCATTTCCAGGTATGATATCTCAGTCTTTCCTATTTTAACTACTCTGTGAGAACCAATTCATCTCATCAATAATCTTCCAGAAAGATGTGTATTCCTTCCTTGCCTGTAAATAACAATAACAGCAACCACAGCCTAATGTGCTCCTAATACTGCAGAAGTATGTCTGATGAATCAGTTGAATAACCTTTATTTAATGTAATCTGATGGCAGTAATTTTCTGGAACACACCATTACAAGGGAGCAGTGTGATCTCCAGGGCTTTTTGACGCCTAATTAAAAGGCATTGTAGCAAGAAGGAGATTGCAGTTACTTTTCAGAATCACCTTATTTTGATTTTGGAGTTGAAGGAAATGAGGACTTTTTACTGAGCGGTGAGAAGGTTGGGAAAGGCAGCCCAGGGATATGTTGAGAGCCTTCGCTGGTCACATGAAGGTGGCTTTATGCCACTGCTTTTGCTTGTTGGGAAAAGCCAAGGTCATTCAACTGACTGAGAGTCCTCTTTCCTTAGAGGTGATAAGCCCAGAAGCCTGACCATGGAGTCAGTTGGTCATTGGCTGAGGATTTTCAGGGAAGATAATCCTTTTTCATTCAGAAGCATCCCCTTACTGAACATGAGTTAGGTGCTGCTGAGAGTGGGAATAATAATAAAAATAATTGACATTTGTAAGTATCTCTAAGTTATGAGGTTTTAAAATTGTTTTTAAATTGCTATAAGGCACATGGACGAGAGAGAAAGAGCGTGCAAGAGAAATGAGAATGCATTCCCTGGGGGGATGACCATGCCATCCCTTCTCCTCCATCTGCCTCTTGGAATTTTGGGCACTCACGTATACCCATGCAGCATTTTCCAAGCCACCACATCTGAAATTCTAACCACATTGTTGGCCATGTGGAATCTAGCCACCGTAACTACCATGCCACTAGCTAGCCCTAAATTATGAGTTCTTCATTTGAGGTTTCTGGCTTCAGACCATCTGTGAAGTCTTGGGAATTTTGCACAATATTTTTTGCATGTGTGTGTATGAATATCTTACTTTTTAAAAATTTGTTGACTGCAACCCAGAAAGATTAAGATCTCCCTATTCTAAGTAATGGTTGCTTTGATTTATTGAGAACTTACTAAGTATCAGGTATATTATATGCCTGTCTTCATTTTATACTCATGTCAACATTCTACTATCTCTATAGCATCCCCATTTAACAGTTATGAAAAAAGAATCTGGGAGACTAAATCTTCAAGAAAAACTCAGAGCCTGAGTTGTATCCACCATGCAACAAACCTGTATTGCACAGCCCTGCTCTAGAAAGAGTTAGACTATTAAAATACAATGAATAGAGAGAAGTGAAGGAGAGATAAAGGCTGCACCTGACCCCAAAGGGAACTGGAAATCAAGAAAGGCTTCTGGGAGGAATAAATGCCTGGACTGAGTCTTCAAAGAGAAGGCAGGTGAAAGAGTTGAGGAGGACATTCCTAACGTGAAACTTAATATGTGTCTCAAAGAGCACATGGGAGTCTGTCAAATCATGATGATAGAGAAACATAAACCTGGGCTCTTCTATGTATCTATGGTCAGTTAAGTGATGAAGATCACTTCTTTTGCTAAGAATAAACCACAGAAAAGATATTCAGCCTCATTTCTGATCAGAGAATTCCAAGTTGAAGCAATGAGAGTCCATTTTATATGTACCAGATTGGCAAAATAAAATACTGGCAAGATTGTGGTGTGAGAGAAATATACTTGCAGTGATGGTAGGAGTTTAAATTGGCATGGCCACCCTGGAGAGTCACTTGGCAATATCTAGTAGACATGAAAACATGCCCATTCTTGGCTTATTTCCTAGAGGAACTGACACACATTTGTACCAGAAGTGTGTTAGTTAGTTTCTACTGTATAACAAACTATCCCCCAAGTGCATTGTCTTATATAACCATTGTTTTTTCTTTGTTTTTGTTTGTTTGTTTGTTTTTGAAGAGGTTTTTGCTACAGGGCACATGTGCTCGCCAGAAAGACAGAGAGAGACAGAGAGACAGAAAGGGAGAAATCATCCCCCAGGGGGGATGGCCATGCCACAATCCTTCTCCTCTATTCTCCTCTCAGGATCTTGGGTGTGCACACCCAAAGTGAGTTTAAGCCACCTGGTCTGGGACTCGAATCGCAGTCGGCTACATGGGAGTCCAACAACATAGCCATTATGCCAACTGCTGGTCCATGTATAACCATCTTTTATTTAGTTCACACTTCTATGGATTAGCTGAGCAGTTTTTCTGGTCTGGACCAGCCTGGCTGATCTCTGCTGGGCTCTTCTATGTATCTATGGTGAGTAGAAGGGTTGACTGGCAGCTGAATAATCTAGGAGGGCCTCACTCACATGTCTGCCAGTGTGCTGACTATTAGCTGGGGTTACAGGAGCAAGAGAGCCACATGTCCCTTGTCCTCCAGCTCTGTGTCATGTTTAGCACCCTAATCTGGAGTAGAAGACATACTTCTAATAAGTGAGAGTTATACTCACATTGTCCTGCTGGAAAACCCTAGGTTTCATATATTTTTGTCTTTTTCCTTTTCTTTTTCTTTCCTTTTTTTGGTAACAGCTTTATTGAAATATTAGGGCCACCAGGTGGCATAGAGGTTAAGGCAACTGGATCCCACATGGCTGACTGCATTGTTTGAGTCCCAGACTTGGCAACTTGAAAAACATGCTGATTGTGTGTGTTCCCAAAATCCTGAAAGGAAAATGGAGGAGAAGGGATTATGGCAAGGCCACCCTCCTGGGAGGTGATTTCTCACTTTCCATCCCCCTTCTTTCTTTCTCTGTTTGTCTCTATCCAGTCAGCACACATATCCTATAGCAAAGAATTAAAAATAAATAAATAAAATTAAAAATTAAAATAATGCTTATCTTTAAAAAAGCTTTTTTGAAGCATTATTAATGTTCCATATAATGTGCTCACCTAAAATATATAATAATAATAATTCAGTGGTTCTAATATAGTCACAGAATTATGCAATCATTACCATAATTCATTTCAGAATATTTTCATAACCCACAGGAGAAACCTTATTGCCTTAGTCAATTTTCTCCTTCAGTAATAGAATACTACAGACTGTAATTTATTAAGAACAGTTTATTTGGCTGACAGTTCTGGAGGTTGGGAAGTCCCAGAGCATGACCCCAGCATCTGGGGGGGGGGGATGTCATCCCTTGGCAGAATGGAGGGTAAGGAAGCATACTCTTGAGATAGACAGGAAAGGGAGTCAAATTCCTGAGCTAAATAACCTATCCCATGCTAAGGGCATTAATCTACTCATGAGGGCAGAGCCTCATGACCTAATCACCTGTTAAAGACCCTACCTCTTAATGTTGTTACAAAGGCAGTTAAGTTTCCAATATATACACATTTGGGGGACACAATCAAGCCATAACACCATACCCTTTAGCTATCGAGGTTCCAACATTCTTTTGAACTATAAGAAACCACTAATTTACTTCTATCTCTAGAGAATTGCTTATTCTGGACATTTTACACAAATGGAATCATGCAATATGTAGCCCTTTGTGACTGGAATTTTTTGCTTAGCATAATGTTTTTTCCAAAGTTCATCCATGTTATAGCATATGCCAGCATTTCATTCCTTTCTAGGCCTGGATAATATTGCATCATGCATCACAAACAAAATTATACAAAATTATGAGAAATATTTTGAACATTATCTTTAAAATTCAGTATTTTGAAATTTTGAAAGTTGTTTATTAACTGTCAAGAACTATGGAGTATGAGCAAAAAATTTTTGATATGTAAAGTAAATGTAGAAAAATGTAAAAATAAATAAATAAAGGAAAAAAGAAAAAAAAGAAAGGAAGAAAAGAAAAAAATATTTTGTTTATCCATTCATCAGTTGGTGGACTTTAGGGATGTCTCCTCCTTTTGGCAATTGTAAATAATGCTATGAACATTCCTGTATGAGTTTTTAACGTAGAGATGTAATTTCATTTCTCACAGGTACATATGTAGGAGTAGAACTGCCAAGTCATATGAGACCTCATGCTTATTAACCTTTAGAAGAACTGCCAGACTGTTTTTCGAAATGTGGGCACTAAACCTTAGGATTTTAGAGCTTCCAAGAGTCAGCCTTTTGTGGCCTATAGCTGTTTAAGCAAACACCTGCTCAAGAAACTTCTATGATAGTTTCTTCTTCATTGTTGTTTGTTTTGTTTACAAATCAAGATTCAGATGCGATGTGACTTCAGGCCCAGTGAAGCTCACAGTGCTTGGGCAGCTCAGACAGTACCTTCCATTGGGCTCCCCAGCCCCAAGCATTCCCATACTGTGGCTCCCTCACCTACATGCTTTCATTGGGCTCATGGGGAATGATTCTGTTCCCAGTTACATTTCATTCCTGTTCCCTCTGGGTGGAATTTTTCCTGCCCACCCTGCCTCCACCAGGATACTGGAAAGGGACTAGAGGCCACCAACCAACACCCAAACCCCCCATTTCTTGCCTGGAACTCTGAGCAAGATGGGGTTAGGAGTATACATTGTGGTGCCTCAGCTCAGAAATTAAGTTGATGCAGAATTGAACAGAAATCTAAGTTTCCTTACTTTTTTTTCTTTAATTACAAAAGTAACGTATACTTATTAAATGAGAAAATAGATGTAACTCAAAAAGAATAAAAACACGTTTTTGCAAAAGATCACCTATAGGCCCAACCCTGGTGGTACAGGAAGTGGGGCACCACTGTGCAATGCTGGAACCATACAGGAAGCCCCAGATACCAGGGAGAGTTGGGCATGCCAGGTGACCCACCTGTACCCATGGTCCCGGCTTTCTGGAAGACCCAGGGGATCACAGCGTGGTGAGAATGTGTCACCTGTCTCCTTCATTCTTGCTTGCTCATGGGAGAAAGAAATAAAGAAAGAAGAAGAAAGAGAGAGAGAGAGAGAGAAGGAAATGAAAGTAAGAGAAAGGAAGAAGAAAGAAAGAAAGAAAGAAAGAAAGAAAGAAAGAAAGAAAGAAAGAAAGAAAGAAAGAAAGAAAGAAAGAGAGAAAGAAAGAAAGAGAGAAAGAAGAAAGGAAGGAAAGAAAAAGAAACCACCTTATACATTGTTGTTGTTTAGGGCACTTGGCTCATGAAGAAAAAAAGAAAGAAAGAAAAAGAGAGAGAGAAAAAGAAAGAAAGAAAGAAAGAAAGAAAGAAGGAAAGAAAGAAAGAAAGAGAGAGAAAAGAAGGAAGGAGGGAAGGAGAGAGGGAAGAGGGAAGGAGGGAGGGAAGAGGGAAGGAGGGAAAGAAAAAAGGAAGGAAGGAAAGAAAAATTTAAATCATTCACAATCTTACCCAAAACAAGCAACTAGCATAAACTATCTCTCTCTGGCGAACGCACACACCCTAAACAAACAAACAAACAAAAAAGCAAAAACTATGCATAAATATCAATTTTTTTTTGCACCAAAAAAATCTTGTATTAACTTGTTATAACATGTCTGAATGGGATCTAGTTTGAGGAACTAAAAAGAATAAGACATCTGTATGAAAAGAACGCATCTCAGAGCAACATAAATTCTGCTAAAATTGAAGCAAGAACAAACACCAAATTTAGAGTGAAGTTAGAACAATGAAATTGCTGATTCTTTATGAAAAGTTTACAGGAACAATGCCCCAAAGAAATCATCAGTTTTCAAATGGATAATTCATTTTAAGAAGGAACAAGCCAATGTTGAAGATGATGCCTGCAGCAGCGGACAATCCATATCAATTTGCAAGAAAAAAATTAATCTTGCTCATGTCTTAATTGAAGAGGACTGACAATGAACAGAAGAAAACAACAGCCACCGTTATAGACATCTCAGTTGACCCAGCTTACGTAATTCAGACTGAATAATTTTTTAAAATGATAATTATTATTCTCATTATTTTTAGACATTCAATCACTATTCATCATTTGACTTATAAAGAGAATTTACCTAACACAAAATACTTCTCAGATCAGCCCAGCTGAGAACACAATACATGTTATCATCAACAGATATTAAACCATTGCTGTGTCCCACAAATGTCTCTATTTTTTCTCCTGCTTTCCTTCTCTATACTCTCCCCTTCTCCCCCTGCCCTGTTCCACATTGTCTTCAGTTTCCATAACCATTTTCACTGCTTTTATGCCCTCCAATATTTCAATCTCTACCATAGAGTGTGGATAGAATAATTTAAGTTGAGCAGACTTTCTGCATGATAGATGCCAAAACTTTTGTACCCAGATCAGTTAGAGACAAGAGTAGAGTTCTCCACGCTATAGGGCGTGTACGCTCACCAGAGGGACAGAGAGAGACAGAAAGCGAGAAATCACCCCCTAGGGAGGATGGCCATGCCTCAATCCCTTCTGTTCCATTCTCCTCTCAGAATCTTGGGCACGGGTGCACATGTGCTCTTCGTAAGTTTTTGCACATGTGCCCTGCATGAGTTTCAAGCCTCCCGGTTCAAGACTCTGGTCTGGCATGTGAGAGTCCAGTTATGTAACCATTACGCCATCTGCTGGTCTTCTTTCTATGGAAATTTTAAAGAAGTGGAATCAAGATCCTGAAGTATTTCTTTGAAGAACTATCACAGGTGATGACACAGTTTTGCCAGTATAATTGGTATCATAAATGATGACACCATTATGATCCTGAAGATCAAACACAATAAAAGCGATGTCTACAAAAAGGTGGAAGTGGTCTAACCAAAGCAAGCCCCCAACCCCACCAAGAGTGAAGGTCAGACAATTCTTTTGGGGATGCTACGGTATTTTGCTTGTTGGCTTCCTGAGAGCCAAAGAATGATGACATCTGCTTATTGACAAAGAGGGACAGAGAGAAGAATACAGAGGGTGACCCACCACTCTAGATCTTGGGGTCTGGAGGGTGAAGTCTGAGCAGAAAATCTTCAGTTGTACTCTTCTTTTTCTTTTCTAATCTTAAAACAAAATTTTCGAAAAGGCACCCATTTTTCTTTAGTTAATAATGCAGAAAAGATTGCACTGACATTAAATTCCCTCAATTCTTTAGGAAAGGACTAAATGGCTAGTATTATCCCTTAATAAAGTGCTTTGAACTTGATGTACTTTATGATGAGAACAGCATTTATATTTTTTATTTTTAAATTTCTTTTTCTATGAAGTTTTGTCTTTAAAACACATCTATTTGATTTTATGTATTATTGTTGTTATTATTATTATTAATTTGACCCACAGAGAAAGAGGGGAAAGTGCAAAAGCAAGGTGCCAGGTCCAGGACCCAAACTGTGGTCCACCATGTGGGAATCCAGTATCTTAACCACCATACCACCTAGCAGCCCTTCATAAACTTTTTGAAGTCTTTTTCTATATCCCTACCAAAAGGCACTCTTTAATGACTAACTTAATGACCAAGTTCTGTTCCTATGGCAAAATTGTTAAGCAAATTGATGGGTAAGTGAGGAGTTTAAAGAAGGATGTCTGGGACCAGCAGGTGGTGTAGTGGTTAAAAGTCCCTGGACTCTCATGTAGTTGACCATGGTTCAAGTTCCAGACCCAGTGGCTTAAAGCACACCAGGCATGTAAACATGTGTGCCCAGAGTCCCAAGAGGAGAATGGTGAGCTTTGAGCATTCGGGCTTAGAAAGCTTGGGACCAGCAGATGGCATAATGGTTACATTGCTGGACTTTTTGTGCAGTTTTTGACTTCTGATTCATGGCTCTAACTTGCCGGGTTCCTGGTCTGTAACTTCATTTCAATGCCCTTTCTGTAATCCTTTCCAAAAATGTTTATTACTTATTCCATGAGCAAGAGAGCAGGGAGAGAGTGAAAGACAGAGAGAGAAGCATGCCCAGTGGGGTCCCAGTGCTATGATCCAGTCCCAGCCTCAGCCAGCCTCAGATCATGGGCAACCACGTGCCCAGCATACTCAGGGAGGTCTCTTGACTTGAACCATCAACCTTCCCATGTGGGATGGCCTTACAGAGCACTACATTCCACCACGCTGCCATAATCTAGCCCCCTTTTCTGTAGACCTTTTGGGAGACTTGGAATTGTTGTATTAGTTTGCTAGGGCTGTTACAAATGACCACAAACTTGATCACTTTACACTCTCACAGTTCTGAAGAATGGAAATCCCAATCAAGGTGTCAGAGCACGCTCCCTCCAAAGACTCTAGGGAAGAATTCTTCTTTGCCTCTTCCTAGTTCTTAATGGCTCCTGGCCATCCTTGGCTTTTCTTGTCTTGCAGTTAAATACCTCCAATCTCAGCCCTGGTTTTCAATGGCCTCCTCCCTATGTCTCTGTGTGTGTCCATGCCTCTTCTTATAATTACATTAGTGACTGGATTTAGAATGTATCCTAAACCCAGGATGAATTTTTCTCTTGTTCTTTAATTATTGGGTTGTGGGAAAAGTCAGGCTTTTTTTTTGCATAAAAAAAGTCATGACACATTTTTTCTATGCAAAAAAGATGCATGACAATCCAATACATCTGAAAAAGCCCTACTGTTAAATAGAATCAACTTCTGAGGTTCCAGATGGACATGGACTTTGTTGGTTCCATGGTTCCTCCACATAGATGTCCCTGAGCCCCCTAGACACTTGCTCTAATTCTTTTCGAGCCACTGTGGTGACAAGATACAAGCGTCTTCCCTGCAGCTAGGATTGCATTAAGCCTCAAATCCGAACACTGTAAGATAAGTTAATTAAGAACAAATCGCTTTGCCTTCACAGCATACAAATCCACAAACTGTATGCAATTGACTATTCAAAGCCAATTATTTTTAAGAGTGCTTTTAATTTCCTGGATGCTGTGGATTCTCCTCAAAGCAGCAGACTCGGGTAGGTTCGTGTTGTGAGGCAGTTGAGGCTGATCAGGTGAGCCTCAGGATGAACTTTTCCTTTCCTCAAGGCTGGGACCAGAAGTGGCAGTGATTTGCAGACAGAGGGTCCAAAATCTTGTGGTGTCACCAGACTGCAAGCTCTTAGAGGGCAGTGATCATGCCTTATTCCTTGTTTTATACACAGAACAGTTTCCAGAATGCAGTGTGAGTCATCACATGCAGTTGGGTTTCCCGTAAATAAACCCAGAACTGTAGATCTGGGGACACATGGTTTATTATGGGAGTGCTCCCAGGGGAGACCTACAAGGGAGTAGGGGAAGCAGACAGGAAAGAGGAGAAAGACAGATAGGCAGGGTCCAGGCTAGGGGGAGACAAGTGAGGAGACCACAGTGCACAAAGTAAGATGCTTGTGTGTAAACCTGAGCGTGTCTATTAAATTTTGTGCCGCAGTGGTCTCACCCAGACGACCTATTCCCAGCTCTCTGGTCAAGGATATGTCAGCCAAAATTGCTCAGAGAGCAGTTGAAGTTTGGTCCTGTAGGGGGGTCTGGAATGGACGTTACATCTCAGAGCTTTTCTAATTATAGGTCAGGGGTCTGGGCCATCTGACTCCCATACTCCTCAATCTCTGGTTAAACACATCCCGAGAGTGGGGAGAATGTAAATGCCAAGAACAATCCTCCTAAAAAGAGCCACAGGGACTGGTTGTTGGAAGGGAATACACCCCTCAGGAGGGAGATGTGGGGTGTAGAATCAGTAAAGAGGGGTCTGGGTGGTGCATTAATGACATGCTTCAGTCACGTTGTTGAATGAATGAATAAATGGAAAATGGAAGACATTCATCAGTGAATTACCAATGGAACAAATGAAGAATTGTACTAAAAGTGGAGAATGCTCATTAAAGTCTTATCCATCAACTCACTTCTAGCACCCACCCCGCTCAGCTTGCATGTGAGTTTTGGGGAGATAATGCTCTTTATTGGTAAGAGGCAAGTGCAATGGTGGATGTCTTTATACCGAAGTCCATCTCTTCCTCACCAGAAAATGTTCCTTCACTGGTGGAAATACATAGAATGTACCCCCCAGCCCCACCCTATCCCCACCAATAGGAGCCAAATACTGGTGAACATAACCAGAAAAAGAGGGCAGAGCAGGGTGTCCTTCCATTCAGTAGCACATCCCTTAAGAGACAGGAAGGATAGAGGAAAGAAGTTTCTTGTTTATCGGTGCCCTGACCCATGGGCTCCTGATCTCTCAACTCCTCCATCCTGCCCACTAACCAGGGCTCTTGAAAGCAGCCGGGGATACTGTGTCACCGTTTAAATACCATCACATTTTACCATTGACTGTCATTACATTCAAACTAGTTATTCATTTCATGGTTCAGAATGACAGTCTCTGTCCCCAGCCTCTAAGGTTAGCAGTAAGGAGCAGGAGAGAATTCCCATCTTGCCTGGATTTCCTGTTGCCAGGGTGTAAGAGGTGGTACCATGGGTTGTGGCAGCAGCATGAAACCTTCTCTCCAGCATAGCTCTTTTCACCCCAGAGGCACTTTCCCTGTCCACACTGCCATTTATCACGAGCACTCTGGTGACCCTGCTTAAGACTCAGAGACATCTAGAAATTCACCCACTTACTGAGCACCTACTTTGAGCCAAGCCTTATGCTAAGCCCTGATATTGTCCTTTATGTTAGGTATACAAGAGTGCCCATACGGTGCCCAGCATAGAAAAGTTCCAAATAAATGGTCTTTAGTTGGACAAATGGAAGGACAGATTCATGGACAGATGATGGGTGGATAGTGGGAGGGTAGATGGCTAAATGGATGGATAGATAGATTCGATGGATGAATGAGTAGATGGATGGTAGAGTAGTGGAATCTGTTGGTTGTGTCTTTGCAGTATCCTTTCCTCCATCTTCTGGAAATAGATTCCTTCTTTCCTAAAGAGTACACATTCTGTAACCAGCAGTTCGCGTAATGGCTATGTCGCTGAACTACCATATAGCCGACCGTGGTTCGATTCCCGGACCTGGCGGCTTAAACTCATGCTGGGTGCGTGTGCATACATGCCCAAGATCCCGAGAGGAGAATGGAGAAGGGATTGCGGTGCGGCCATCCCCCTTGGGGGGGGTAATTTCTTGCTTTCTGTCTCTCTGTCTCTCTCTGTCTTTCTGGCAAGTACACATGCCCTATAGCAAAAACCTCTCCAAAAAAAGAAAAAAAAAAAAAAAGAAAAAAGACTGCACATTCCTAGTGAGTAGGTGAGGCTGAACTTGAACTCTACTCAGGCACGCGTTCTAGGTCTAGCCAATCAGACCATCCCGAACTTCTAGCAACAGAAACTGGTTTCAGTAAAGACTTGTGAAGCCACCAGAGTCCTCCCTGGGACTTTCTGGCTGGTGCCAACAGCAGACCTCTTTCCCCTGAGTGGCTAAACAGCTAGGAGGTTTGTTTAAAGCTGCTGGATGCTCTTCTACTTGCCTCAAGAGAGAGTCTAACAGAGGATAGGAAGGTAACATGTGGGAGAAAAGAAAAAAGAGAAAGGGGAGAAAGAAGAAAAGATGAAGAGAGGAAAGAAGAAAATAGATAAAAAGATGAGGGGAGAGAGGAAAAGAGACACTCAGGAACGTAATTTAACCCTGAGTGTGGGAAGCCAGTAGAACCCCTGGACTTTCCAGATACACAAGCCAATGAATTTACTTCCTCTGATTTATGACAGCTTGAGTGGCTTCACTTTTACTGTAACCAACAGAATCTTGTCAGTGCGAAGTAAGGGACTAAATGAATCCCTTATGCATGACTGACTGAATGAATGCATTCCATAAATACCAAACTAGTCAATGTTTTTCCTTCCTAAAGAGTAGACCAGCACATGCAAAGCTTTAACATGTTCCAGCTTCCCACTGGGGTCTGATTGCTTCTGTTAGGTCTGGTGTTGACTCTAACTCTGGAAAGGTAAGTGAAAAGGAGAAAACAGTCCATAAACATATTGTAGTCTGAGAGCATTCAATAGCAGATTCTAGACTTTTAAGAGTTATTACAGAAGTAAGGCTGAAACAAAGACCTATAACATTTACAATTTTTCCAAGGTCTCTTTCTTATCCTCCCACCACCACTTAAGCCAAAATAGGGGGAGCAGGTGGGCATGTCAATCTGACCACATAGACATACATACCTTCATCTTCCCCCTACCTTTGTCTTCATCCAGAACTTTTCAGGGTTTCCTCAACAATTGATGACAACTGACATCAAAGAAGCCCTCCAAGAAGAGGAGAAGCCTGTACTGCATCTTAGAGGCTGGAAAGATCCAAGTGGGAACAAAAAATGAACAGAGGCGGGAAGGAGGAGGTTAGGGGCAGGGGATGGGCAGTGAAGGCAGACTTTCTGGGCAAGGACACAGCATGAGGAAAGTTACCAAACTGTAAATTCTGGGCAAATCTAGGTGGGACCGGGGAAGAAAATGAGAGTGAAGAAGTTGTAGAGGCTTGTTCATAAAACTCCTTATAAATCCAGAATTTGTGTGTTTCTTCAATTGTTGAATTAAAAGTTTTAGAATTTGGTGCTTTTCTCATTGTTTTCTGTGGAACATTGGTTGCAGGCACTTCTGCAGATTCACTTTTGGGCATATGTGTTGAGATTCCAAATCTAATTTATATGAAGTACCTCAAGTGATTCAATGCTCACTGAAGTGTATGAACTGCTCTCAGAGTTGATGGGAGGATGTATCCGTATACCGAATCTGACTTCAGTAACAGAAACAGAGGCAATTACTTACTCAAATAGAGAATTCTTTTCCTCGAATTACAAGGACTCTGGAGCTAGATAATCCTGGGTTATTGTGGCTACTCTGAGAGGGCATCAAGAAAACAGGTTCCTTCTAGTTTCCTGTTCCACTAGTGTTATAGTATGGAAAATGGTTTGTCCCCCAAAGATTTGTGTTTTGAAATTCGTTCTGGGTGGTGAGTGGATCATGGCGATTGGATCGTTGAGTTACCAATCTTTTTTTTTTTTTAGAAAAAGAATTATTTAATTTTATTTATTCATTCTTTTTTTTAAATTTGACCAGACACACACATACACACACACACACACACACACACACAGAGGAAGTGAGAAAACAAGCCACCATGTCCGTGATTTAAACCATGGTCAGCCATGTGGGAGTGTCCAGCGCCTTAATCCCCACACAACCAACTGGTCCCAGAGTTACCAATCTTATGAATGGATTAATGTGAGAGAACTGAGAATTTCTAGCTCTTGTTAAAAGTAGTGAGTCCCCACAACAGCTGGTTGTTATAACCCACAACTCTTTCATGCACTCACTTGACAATCTCTCTGCTCTGTCAGCCATACCATAGGCCGGTCTAATGTAAATTTTGTGTGCCTGGACTTTATAGCCACTAGAACCATAAGTCAAATAAACCTCTATTTCTTAATAAATCTCCCAATCTTAAGTATTTCCATTAGCAACACGATAATGGACTAAGGCAACCAGCCTTAACGTATGATTTTATTTTCCTGGTTTCAAGAGACTGTTCCTCCTCTAGGCATTAAACTGTGTGTCAGAGAGAAAAGAAGAGAGATGAGCAGAAGGTGCTTTGTACCAACTGAGTCCATCCCTTATTATCAGGAAATTTATAACTCCCTGAGACAATTTGTGCTTAAACCACATGGACTTGTGCTTACATCTCACAGGTAACAAAGTTGTAAGGGAGGATTAAAACTGAGATTAAATTAAAAAAAAATTTTTAGTTATCAGAGGCATGAGCACTCACCAGAGAGATACAGAGAAACAGAGAGAGAATCCCCTAGTTAGGCACGGTCATACCACAATCCCTTCTCCTCAGTTTCTCCATCCCTTTGTGATTTGGGTCATGCACTCACACATGCCCAGCATGTTTTTCAAGTCACTGTGTCTGAACTCAAACACAGTCAGCCATGTGGAATCCAGCCACCTTAACCACCACACCCCTGAATATCCTGAAAATGAGATTTTTAACTGAGGGCATTGAAGCAAGATTGGGAATCTATTAGAAAAGAAGAAGGAAGTGGGACCAACAGTTGGCATAATGGTTGCATTGTTGGACTTCCACGTAGTCGGCTGTGGTTCAAGTCCTGGACCTAGTGGCATAAAACTCACACTAAACTCATACCTTGTGCATGCCCAAGATCCTAGAGGAGAATGGAGGAAAAGGGATTGCAGTGTGACCAACCCCCCAGGGAGTGATGGGGGTGATTTCTCACTTTCTGTCTTTCTGTCTCTCTGGAGAGCACACATGCCCTATAGCAAAAATCTCTCTTGAAAAAAGAGAGAAAGAAAATAAAAAAGAAAAGGAAAGAAAAGAAAAAAGAGAGATCGTATATAAGGTTAAAAGGAAAGAGGATGTATAGGGAGCCATGGAAGGCTTCTAAGCAGGGCAAGCCATGGGTGGATATCAGACATCCCCTCTGCAGAGCAGAGGATTGGCAATGTGCAAGGCAGAAACTGAGGAGCGAGTAGGAGTCTGCTGAAGCCCATCAGGGGAAGGTGATGGTGACTTGCACAGGGCAGTGGTCGTGCAGGTGGATTCAAGAAATACTCACGTGAAATAAACAGGATTTGATGAATCATGTCAGATCACAGTGGAGGGAAAGGAAGACTGGGGGAGGATGCAGCGATGTCCACAAAGTTCTGCGTTTAATCCCTGGGAACATGATGCTTTTCATCAGTGAGTTTGTAGCCACAGAGAGAGAAACAGTTGAGACAAGCTATGTTGTCCAGAAAAATGAAATCTTAACATCTCAGGGGAAGTTCAAATTACAGGGGTAACTGCAACTGCCAAGAAGCGTAAGATCCGAAATGCAACAGGAGGCAGCAGGCGGTGCAGTGGTTAAGGTGCTGGACTCCCACATGGCCCACCGCAGATTGAATCCCAGACTTGGTGGCTTGCTTTCTCTCTCTCACCTCTTTCTGGTGAGCATACATGCCATATAGCGAATTTGTAAAAATAATAATAAATGAAGTTAAATGAATAAAAATTTAAAAATTCAATTAAAAAAAACTAAACACGAAAAATAAAAAAAAAGAGAAAGAAAGGTAATAGGACACAGAGCCCCATGTCCCTCACACATATTCTGCTTAGGTTTCCAGATAAAGGGGGAATTATTTATATTTTTCCTGGAAGCCTTTGGACTATAGAAAACAAAAGGAGAATGCTCTAGATTTCCTTACTGAACCTGCAACTGCCTGAGAAGAAGTAATTTTAGTCTTTTTCTTAATACTTGTTAAATGAAAAAATTAATGCTGGCTCCAAATTATGGTTCTAGGTTTAAGTGCAGACATTTTCCTGGACCATGATGGACCCCTGATGCAGATAATCCTCAGTTTATCATGGGATTGTTTCCTGAAAAATCCACTGTAGGGTAAGAATATTATAAGTCAAAAATGCACTTAAGGGACCAGCAGTTGATGTAATGGCTATGTCACTGGACTTTCATGCAGCCAACCATGGTTTGAGTCCTGGACCCAGTAGCTTAAACTCATGCCGGGCGTGTGTGTGTGTGTGTGTGTGTGTGTGTGTCCAAGATCGTGAGGGGAGAATGGAGGAGAAGGGATTACAATGCAGCCATCCCCCCTGGGGGTGATTTCTCACTTTCTGTCTCTGTCTCTGTCTGTCTTTCTGGCAAGTGCACTCACCCTATACCAAAAACCTCTCCCCCTCAAAAAAAAAAAAAAAAAAAAAGAAAGAAAAACAAACACAAATGCACTTAATACACCTAACCTACATAGCTTACCTTAAATATGCTCAGGGCACTTACATTAGCCTACAGTTAGGCGAAAGAATCTAACACAACGCTTTATTTTACAGTACAGTGTTGATGGTCTTACATAATTTAGTGACTGTCACGTTGAAAGTGAAAGACAGAATAATTGTATGGGTACTCAAAGCACAGTTTCTACTGAACACATTATCACTTTTGTAAAGTCAAAAAATGGTAAGTTGAATCACCTTAAGACAGGGACTGTTGGTACACCCTTCAAAACCAGACTTCGTCCACTTGAATGTGTGGATATTTGTGAAAATTCTGTTCATGATTATCTTGATTTCAGAGATGAAAAAAGAACAATGCCAATTTGCTAATGAGCTGCAAGCACCATGATGAGAAACCAGTGTACCAAATGGTCATCGCTGATTTGAGCATAATTATTTTAGTTCTTCACGAAAATAAAACCAATGTTCTTAAACAAGGTAGAGCAGCTGAATAAATGTGAGAGGAGTCCTGCTTCTGTCGAGAGTGTTAGGGGTTAATAATCCCCTGAGACCTAAGTCCTTGCACCATCTGTCTAGGGATCAACCAGCAGGAAGTAGACCCCGTTTGTGTGGATTGAAACAGGGAGAAAGAAGGGGTCTTCATAAGAAAACCGAAGTGTAGACTTTGTCTAAGGCTACCTTGGAGCACATCCTGTTTGTTCAGGTGACACATTGTGACCTGCTTCAAATTGCTGGCTTTCCCCAGGGCACTGGGAGAACCCAGTTCGATGTCGGGACCATGAAGAATCAGGCACCAACCACATTAACACGGAAGGAAGTTGTCTGAAGACCAGCAGCGAGCATCTAAGGGGACTGAGAGGCAGAGACCACTAGTTCCTTCTTTTCAACTGCGTATTCCAAATAGGATTTTGTTCTTTTCTTTTTTTTTTTTTTTAAAGAGTTGCGTTTTCTGTCTTGTTTGCCCATATGGTTAGCCTAGGAAGGATTGGGACAAGCTCGGTCTTTCCTGCCTTGACTTCTTCCAGCTATCCTAGAGAACAACCTCCAGACATATGAATTAAACTGTCTTGCTCTTCAGAATATCCTTGTTATATTAATTAAGGGAGCATAATAAATCTGGAGTGAAATATGCTTGCTGCAAATGCTAATTTGCTCAATGAGAATATCAATTAGATCTCCGAGGCGTAGAAATTATGGCTGTTAAAGATCTCAAAGGTCATTCTTAGCCTGCTCGGAAGGAAAAAGCAAGTGATAATTGGGTGGGTGAATGGGCGATAGTGTTGTTAAGGCTCATATAGTTAACACCAAAAAAAGGGCGCTGTGCGGGGGATCAGAACTCAGAAAACCAGTCCACAGGTCCTAAATTGTGGCTGCCAAAAACAACAACAACATTAGCGTTTATCTATGGAGACATTTTCATGTATTGCAGACTGTACAAAGGGTTTTGCGAGAATTAATTTATTTAATCCTTCCAATAGCTCAGTGAGGCGGTAGGTACTATGCAGGCACATCAAGCTCTTGGAAAACATATATTATGAAAAACTGTGCATGAATTTTCTTTTTTTTTTTTGCACCAAAATAAACTTGTGCTTTAATTCCATTTTCCCCCCATAAGCCGTTGAAATACCCTTGTATTAGTATTCTCACTTTGCAAGTGAGGAAATTGAATCATAGAGGATTTAAATAACATTCTTGGCTTCTGTGTCTAGCTAAACTGAAGTAACAGGGATCATATGTACTCTCTCTCCTGAAACAATTGAATAACCAAACAAAAGCTCCTAAGACGCTGAAGATGAGCGAACAAAAGACAAGGGTCCCTGAGAGATGGGAGACAAAGAAGATGAGCTTTATGTTTGCTCTGGCTTATTGCCTGGAGAGAGTTTTCAGTCTACACTGCAGGTAGGGAAAATCCAGGAAGAGCCCAGGTTATGCCTTGAACTGAAGAAACAGAATTGGGAGTCTAAGGAAGTCAGAAGGGCAGAATTTGTAGGGCAGAGAACCAGAGAGAAGAGAGTGTAACCGAGAGAGATTCAGCAGCTCTGCAGAAAGCACTCATAGCTATTTAATTCACTGATCAGTGTCTGTATATGAGAAACCACTTGAGGCCAGGGAAAGAACTACCTAAAAGACTTAGAGGGAATATTTCTCAGAGTTCACATTGGACTGGGAATAGTGCCTGTTCCAAACAACCAGAAAGTAAAATGCTCATGATTTATGGGGCGTTGGATACAGGACTAAGCAGAGTACTGTCTTATTGGTGTGGAAAATTAACACCAGATTAAATGCTGCTCTGGCCACGACTAGCAAATCTTAAGTGGATGCTCAAAAAGCACTAAATTGCTTCCAAGGAATTCAACCTCATTCCAGAAAAATAGTTCCTGATGTATTTTGGCTCATTCATGGTGGTGCACACTGCTAAAATGCTGCTACTTGCGCCTGGGGCCAAATGGATGGGCCGGGTTCAGTTCTTGGTCCAACCTGAGCAGGCCTGGCATGGTGGTGTGCGCCTGTAAGTCCTAGCTGGGAGGTTAGGGCAGGAGGGTCCAGACATGTGGAGACCATTTCAAAAAAGTCCCCTTCTTTCTCTCTCTCTCATAGATCATTAAACTAATACCACCAACAAAAGAAAGAAATATAAACGGCGACTTGGCCAGTTAAAATGTTTCAGTAGAAGGGTTAAATGTATGAAAAGTGAAAAAGCTAATCATTTTACCATTTTGAGTTGTAAGTATATTACCTTACTCTGTTCAGGCTATTATGACAAAATATCATAAACTGAGAAGCTTATAAACAACAGAAATGCATTTGTCTCAATTTAGAAAGCCCCAAGTGAAGGCACCAACAGATTCAGTGTTTAGTGAGGGTCTGTTTTTGGTTCACATATTGCACTTTCTTGCCGTGTTCTTCCTGCTTGAAGGAACTAGATAGTTCTCTGAGATCTCCTTTACAAAGACAACGCTACCCAGGACACAGCAAGATAAAATGTACAATATCTAGCATTCAATAAAAAAAAAAAAAAATGACTGGGGTCAGCAGGTGGTGTCGTGGGTTAAGGCGCTGGACTCCCACACGGTCAATTGTAGTTCAGTCCCAGACCTGGCAACTTGAAATTCATGCTGAGAATGTGCACGCATGCCCAAAATCCTGAGAGGAGAATGGAGAAGAAGGAATTACGGCATGGCCATTTCTCCTGGGGGATGATTTCTCACTTTCTGTCTCCTTCTCTCTGTGCTGGAGAGCACATGCACCCTATACCAAAAATCTCTCTCAAAAACCAAAAACCAAAAAGAAAACAAACAAACAAACAAACAAAAACCCATTCATGTAAAAGCAGGAAAAAAAACTGATCAAATATGACCTAGAAATGACAGACAATAGAATGAATAGCTAAGGATTTAAAAACATTTCTTTTTACTTTATTCCATATGTTCTATTAGCTAAAAAAAGATTGATCATATTAAGTATGGATACACAGAAAATATTTTTTTTAAATATCAACCAAATTGAAGTTCTAGAGATTAAAAAAAAAAAAAAAAACCTACAATACCAAATATAAAATACATTAGCTGGGAGTTGTGGCAGGTTAGACATCAGAGAAGATTAATGAACGTGATGAAATAGCAATAGGAACAGCCCAAAATTAAACACAGAAGAAAGACTTTGAAACATGAATGGAGCGTTAGGGAACTGTGGGACAATTTTAATGGGAAAATATACATGAAATTCCAAAAGACAGTGAGATCCCACTTCATACCCACCAGGATGACTATTAAGTAAGTACCAGTTGGGAACTTCTAGCACTAGTGTCTAAATTGAAAGACAATGAATGGAGCCAGCAGGTGGTGTAACCCCTGGCCCCATAACTGTTAGTAATATGCCCCAGTACTGAGTACACCATGATTTGTTTTGCAAGAAGATGCCACAATGGCAGAATTCGAAGTTGAGCTTCCTTTTATGGACCAAGGAAGGTAGCTATACCCAAGGCTGCCAGTGGTATAGCCAGATCCAACAGTTTCAGTTCTCTAGAACTAATGCCTCTGTGTGTGTGTGTTTTCTTTCTTTAAAAGAAGTAAGCAATATTTTTAAAGAATTATTTTCTTAATTTTTCTTTATTACCATTATCATTTAATTTGCTATAGGTCATATGTGTTTACCAGAGAGAAAGACAGAAAAAGAGAAAAAGCAGCTGTCAGGTCCAGGACTCAGACCGCAGTCAGCCATGAAGGAGTCCCACACCTTAACCACCACACTCCCTGCTAGTCACACCAACGACTGTGTTTCATTTACTTCTATATCTTAAGCCAGTTTTTTTTTTTTTTTTTGGAGAGATTTTCACTGTAGGGCGCGTGCGCTCGCCAGACAGACAGAGAGAGACATAGGGACAGAAAGCGAGAAATCGCCCCCAGGGGGGATGGTCACGCCGCAATCCCTTCTCCTCCATTCTCCTCTCGGGATCTTGGGCACGCACGCACACGCGCCCGGCGTGAGTTTTAAGCCACTGGGTCCGGGACACGAACCGCGGTCGACTACGTGGGAGTCCAGTGACATAGCCATTACGCTAACTGCTGGTTCCCTCTTAAGCCAGTTTTACAACACTCACTAGATGTTTGTTGAGTAAAAACGTTAATACACATAATTAAAGGCCATCTTTCTTCCCATTTTTTAACATGAATACTATACACTTCTCTCTAGAAAATGTATAAATCAGAACTTCATTGACTTGAAGAAAAATATTCTTTTTTCATAGGAGCTTGAACTTTAATGATAGCTTTTAGAAATATATGGCACATTTTTAATAATGCTTTCTTAAAAAGCTTTGACTTCAGAAAATGAAAGCATGTCTAGAAAGAATGCACATTTTCTCCCTATTTGTTTCATTTTTTTTTTTTTTTGGAGAGATTTTCGCTATAGGGCGTGTGCACTCACCAGACAGACAGAGAGAGACAGAGAGACAGAAAGCAAGAAATCACCCCCCAGAGGGGATGGTCACGCCGCAATCCCTTCTCCTCCATTCTCCTCTCGGGATCTTGGGCACGCACGCACATGCGCCCGGCGTGAGTTTTAAGCCACCGGGTCCGGGACGCGAACCGCGGTCGACTACGTGGGAGTCCAGCAACATAGCCATTACGCTAACTGCTGGTTCCCTCCCTATTTGTTTCTATGGTTAACTGCTTTTACAGTTAGTATTTCTTATAGGTGATAGTTTTCTATGTTTATATGATTGCTGTCTTTAAGTACATTATCAAATGACTGGCTTTGTGCTATTACTTTTGGAGCTTTGCAAACGGTTTATGTAATAATTGTAAATAAGTTACTTTGTTTCCAATGCGTCGAATTTAAATGATGCCATTGTTTTCATAATATTTGACCTCAATGACAATGTACTATTTTATTTGTCCTATGTCTGAGGCTGCTTTTGGTGTTGCGTGTCATGTGTCAATGATTCAGCCAACTAATTTCTTATGCTATATATAACTCTTGGAGATCTTTCACATGGATCTTAATTCTTTGTGGATATGGAAATGTATACAAAACTATATTCTAAAGTCACTAGGTCGTTGTCTGCAATTAATTTTTTAAAAAGATTACACATAGGGTGTCATTTCTATACCAAAGAAATGCTTTCAGTATTAGAAAAAAGATTTCTCTTATATGTCCTACAAGTTACATTTTTTTAAAATGTGCAAAAATAAACTCTTGTTCAAAGCAAAATAAATGTAATTCACGACATTAGTAGACAACAAGAAAAACCATATGATCATCTCAATGGATTCAGAAAAAAATGTATTTGAAAAAAAAAATCTAACATCTATCCTGAAAATATGTTTAAGTAAACTAAGAATAGATGAGTACATCCTCAACCTGATAAACGTATTTATTTAAAAAAAATACTTTTGGATGGCGAAGCTGGATTTACATGGTGGAGGATGCCTGGGTTCATATCCGAGGACCTTCCTGTGCAAACTGGGTGTGCAGGGTGCCCATACTGATCACAGTATGGGGATCTTGCTGGGGTTGCTTCTCTCTCTCTCTTTCTCTTTGTCTTTCATGGAAAAAAAAAATAGATCAGTGAGTTTTGAATAAAAAAGAGAGTGGAGGAGAAGGGATTGCAATTGCAGCATGGCCGTCCCTCCCACCCCCCAGGGAGGATGTCTCACTTTTCCCCTTTCTCTTTCTCTTTCTGGTGAGTGCACACACCCTATGGGGGACAAAAACTAAAAAAAGAAAAAAGAAAATCTGTACTTTATAAGTTACCCACTCTCAGATATTCTGTTACAGCAACACAAAATGGCTAAGATACTGACCATATTCTTATGGCTTGCATTTTCTTGTTTCCCCGCCTCCCAGTTCATGTGTTGAAAACCTAATCATGAAGACTCATGAGTGAGATTGGAGCTTCTATAAAAGACACCCCTGTCGTGCCATGGTTAAGCACTGTGCATAGGCAGCTGGGCTCCACATGACTGACCTAGGTTTGAGGCCCAGCTTCAGCAAGTTAGGAAACATACTGGGTGAATAAGCATGCATGCCCAAATTTCTGATGGGATGAATAAATGGAAGAAAAAAGACTGCAGTGTGACCACGCTCCATTTGGAGGAGGGTGCTTTATTTCTCTCTGTCTCTGTTAAGCGCACATGCCCTCTGACAATGAAAAATAAAATACATGAAAAGACACTCCAGAGAGCTTTCTTACCCCTTCCACCAAGTGAGGACTCAGCTAGAAAATCACAACTAGAAGGCGCTGTCCTAAGCTAGAAGGGGAACCCTCCACAGACACTAAGTCTGCAGGTACCTTGATCTCTGACCTCTCAACCTCCAGCACTGTGAGAAATAAATTTCTATTGTACATAGACCCCCAAGCCCCCAATTTATGACTTTTTGTTATAGCAGCCTGAATGGGGAAAGACATATCAAGAAATGGAGAAGACATGGTAGAAACATAACTCCTTAATACTGCTGGTACAATGTAAAAGTAGCACAATCACTTTGGAAAACAGTTCAGCAGACCTTAAAAATGAAATATATGCACAAAATATGATCCAGCCATGCTAACTCTAGAGAATAGAAGTGAATACATATGTCCATATAATCACTTATACATAAATGTATAATATATGTGTGTGTGTATATATATATATATACATATATAGTCTAATAATAAAAGCATTATTTGTAATAGGCAAAAGCTGGAGATAGCCCAAATGTTGGTCACCAGACAAATGGGTAAACAAATCATGGTACATCCACACACTGCAGCATTACTCAGCAATAAAAAGAAATGAACCATTGTTACACATAACAATATGAATGAATCTCAAAATAAATTCTGCTGCTGTGTGAAATAAACCAGTCTAAAAAGAGCACACACAATTTGTATGGTTTAATTCAAACAAATTTGCCGAAAAGGCAGACTAGTCTACTATTGCAGAAAGCAGATCAGTGGTTTTCTGGGGATGAAGGTGACCAGGAGTGACTGGGAGGGACACTTGGAAACATTCGTGAGTGATGGATCTGTTCATTATCTCAGCTATGGTGATAGTTTCCAACGCGCTTACGTATGCTGAAACATGAAATTGTGTACTTTGAACATGTGTGGTTTGTTCTATCAATTGTATCTCAATACGCCTGCTATAAAGGTGAAAAGGTACAAGAACAGACAAACAAAAACAAGTTTCCTAAGGTCCTACATCTAATAGATGGCCCTCAGTCTCCAGATGCTAAACACTACAGCATCGCTTTATGCTGCAGGGTAGATATTATTATTCCCATTTTACAGATGAAAGAGTGAGAATCAGAGGGATGATGTGACCACTCCAAGGTCACACAGCTGGTAAGTGATAGAACTGAAATTTACACCCACCTGTTTTACTCCACATTCAATTTTTTTTTAAGAGAGAGATTTTTGCTATAGGGTGCATGTATTCACTGGAGAGACAGAGAGACAGAAAGTGATAAATCGCTCCCCAGGGGAGATGGCCACACCACAATCCCTTCTCCATTCTCCTCCTGAGATCTTGGGCATGCATGCACATGTGTCTGATAGGAGTTTCAAACCACTGGGTCCAGGACTCGAACCTAGATCAGCCTTGTGGGAGTCCAGCAACATAACTGCTTTGCCATCTGCCATCTACTGGTCCCCATCCAATTGTGTGTGTGTGTGTGTGTGTGTGTGTGTGTGTGTGTGTGTTTTAATTGCCAGAAGGTTGGTGTGCCCCTAGAGAGAGGGGGAGAGAGGGAAGGAGAAAACACCCCACAAGGGCTACAGACATGCTACAATCCCTTCTCCTCCATTTCTCCATCCTGTTGAGATTTGGGGCATACCTGCACATGCACACACATGCACTCAGCATGTTTTTCAAGCTGCTGGGACAAGGATTGAAACGATGCCTGGCTATGTAGGACCCCACTCTCTCTCTCTCTTTTTTTTTTTTTTTGAGAGGTTTTCGCTATAGGGCGCATGCGCTCGCCAGACAGACAGAGAGAGACAGAGAGACAGAAAGCGAGAAATCACCCCCCAGGGGGTGATGGCCACGCCGCAATCCCTTCTCCTCCATTCTCCTCTCGGGATCCTGGGCAAGCATGCACACGTGCCCAGTGTGAGTTTTAAGCCACCGGGTCCGGGATGCGAACTGCAGTCAACTATGTGGGAGTCCAGTGACATAGCCATTACACTAACTGCTGGTCCCAGGACCCCACTCTCTTAACCACTGGACTGCAGGGCAGGCCCCATCCAGTGTCATTTCTGCTCCATGCTCTAGGTTCTCGCCACTTGTTTGGAATCTGGGATACCAAGCACACAGCCTCTGTTCTCCCATGGGAATGTGGTCACCTTCTCCTTACTACATAGCTTGTCCTCCAGATATGAAGCCCACGCCAGATTCCAGTCCTTGCCCATGGGTCATTACTCAGCAGCTTACTCTGTATACCGGCAACTTGGGAACAAATCAATTTATAAGTGCCTAGAAAAGAACAGGACTCTGAGCAATTGTCAATGTTAGGAAAGCGGGTGCTTGCTGGGCATCGGAAGGCAGTCCCTGCCTGTTTTTTAAAAAATAGGCCAGTTCGTGAGGTGTTCTGGAAACTTTCCTTCCCTCTCATCTCTGTACGACAACTCAATAGGTTCAGTATTCTCACATCCTCTTTTCACTCTTCTTTTATTTTTCTTTTTCAGAATGAGATACTGAATTCAACCACTTTGTTCAATATAGGCATGAAGTTTTGCAGTTGAGCTATTCAAAAACAAAAGAAACGGATGGGACCAGTAGATGGCATAATGGTTACTTTGCTGGACTCCCATGTTCTTGACTGCAATTCAAGTCCTGGACCTGGTGACTTGAAACTCACGCTGGACATGTGTGCATGTGTGCTCAGGATCTCCAGAGGAGAATGGAGTAGAAGGGATTGTGGTGTGGCTATCCCCCCTGGGGGGTGATTTCTTGCTCTTTGTCTCTCTGTCTCTCTGGTAAGCACATGTTCCCCATAGTAAAAACCTCTCTAAAAAAGAAAGAAAGAAAGAAACTGAGTTTCTGGAGTGGAAGGGGTCCAAGCAGAGGCCAACTAGCTGCTATTAAAACTTATACAAAGGTTGGGACCAGCAGATTGCTTAATGGTTACATTGCTGGACTCCCATGTAGTTGACTGTAGTTTGAGTCCCAAACCTGGCGGCTTAAAACTCATACTAGGTACATGTGCATACGTGCTGCAAATCTTGAGAGGAGAATGGAGGAGAAGGGATTGCAGCATGGCTATCCCCCCGGGGGATGATTTCTCACTTTCTGTCTCTCTCTGTCTCTCTGGTGAGTACACACACCCTATAGCAAAAATCTCTCTTAAAAAAAAAAAAAGTGTGATACAAAGGTGAAGCCAAGCAGGTGATGTGGTGGTTAAGGCGCTGGCTTAACCACATGGCTGACTCTGCAGTTTGAATCCCAGATCCAGCAGTCTGAAAAACATGTTGGGTGCATGTGTGTGCATGCCCAAAATCCTGAGATGAGATTGGAGGAGAGGGATTGTGGTGTGACCATCACCCCTGGAGATTGATTTCTTACTTTCCCTCTCTTTCACTTTCTAATAAGTACACATGTCCTATGGCAAACAACCCCCCCCCAAAAAAAAAAAAAAAAAACTTAAATAAAAAAGAATTATACAAAGGAGGAAGCAGGATGGCGATGCTGCAGTGGTAAAATGTGACACTGCAAGGCAGATCCACATGAGAAGGTGGCTGGTTTGATCTGGGGACCTTTCTGAGTATGCTGGGCACACCTGTGTCCACGATCCAGGCTGTCTGAAGCTGGGTTATACTGCAGCATCAAGACCTTGTCAGGGGTGGTGTATCTCTTTCTTTCTCTCTCTCTTTTACCCATGAAATGAATAAATTAACTTCGAAAAAATAGTATTATACGAAGGAGGCCCAGTTGAGGTGCCACATGAGACTGAGGCCACATGACAGACTCGAGCTTAGTTGCCAGTCCAACCTGATCATGCTGGGCGAGGTGATGTGTGTCTAGTCCTGGCTAGCTGGGAGACTTGGGCAGAAGATGGCAATGGAACACCCTGCCCCAAATGCACCGCCTCCTAAATTAAGGAGAGCCCTGCACAGGGTGGAAGCTGCGGCTGACAGTTTTGGGGGTCCCTTCCTGATCTGGTGGTCTCTGAGTAACAGACGTACTAGTAGAACGCTGGTGGTGTTATATGTGAGGTTAAGGGTGACAGGGACCTCTGCCTTGTGCCCTGCTCTGTTCCCTGTCCTGACTCATTCAACATTTCTCAAGTATTGGACTGTCTTAACATATGTGGTACACAACTTTTATCATGATGTAAAACTGTTTCTGTTGTAGTGAGGAAAAATGCCAGTCTGTGTTGTCTGATGGACGGAACATTGAGTCCAATGGTTACTCGGCACAGTGACCATCACTGAAGGCAAAGCAGGGCATGCCTCTCCTTGTGCTCCAAGGCCACATTTCCTATAACTCTGAAGTTAGCGAACTATACATATTGTGATACAAAATATATTAACAAGGCTTTCATAATATGTGCAAAATGTGCAAGAAGGCAAATGATGCTAAACTGAAAAAAGTGCAGAATCATCTAAACTGGCCTGGGAGCAACTGCACTGTGGGGTTATGCTATTGGCCCATGGCCAGGTCTCTTCAGTAGATAAACTGAAGTACTCAACCTCCTTGGTCAGGGTCAGGTTTTGAATCATGCAAGGTCTTCAGTAGCCATGTCCTTTACATTGCCCTGTTAGGAGGTGATGAGCAAAGGGCAATATCAGTTCAGCTCCAGCTTGTGTGTCTTCTGGAACATGAGAGAACTTGGCTCAGACAGCCGTGCAGCTCAACAGAAATACAACGTGAATTCCACATGCAATTCTAAATTTTCCAGTAGTCATATTTAAAGAAGTAGAAACAGGTGAAGTTAATTTTAATGTATTTCATTTAAACCTGTATATACAACATGTGCAAGAAGGCAAATGATGCTAAATTGAAAAAAATTCAATGTTATTTCATAAGTGATCAATAGAAAAAAATCATTTCTGAGATACTTTCTTTTCTATCTTCTTATATATTAAAATTTCAAAATCCTGTGTATATTTTACACTAACAGCACGCTCCAGTTCAGAGCAGCTACATATGAAGTGTTTAATAGTCACATGTGGCTAGTGGCTACTTATTGGACAAAACAGATCTAGGGACCAGCAGTTAGCGTAATGGCTATGTCGCTGGACTCCCACGTAGTCGACCGCGATTCGAGTCCCGGACCTGGTGGCTTAACTCCCGCTGGGCGCGTGTGCGTGTGTGCCCAAGATCCCGAGAGGAGAATGGAGGAGAAGGGATTGCGGCGTGGCCACCCCCCCTGGGGGGGTGATTTCCTGCCTTCTGTCTCTCTGTCTCTCTCTGTCTGGCGAGCAGACGCGCCCTATAGCAAAAACCTCTAAAAAAAAAAAAAACAAAACAGATCTAGAAAGTGTAAGGGTCATTGTCAGGGTATCAGATGCCCTGGTGCTTGGGCAAGAGAGAGGAATATCTGAGGGAGGGGCTCATTCCCAGGAAACATTGCAAGTTTTGCTGTAAGGGTATGCTCACGGGGTGGTGGGGAGAAGAAGTGAGAAATCACTCCCTGGAGGGATGGCCATATGGCAATTCTTTCTCCTCCATTCTTCTCTTGGGTTTTTGGGCACATATGCACACACACCTGGCATGGTTCACAACACAAATTGCAGAGTCAGCCATGGGGGATCCTTTACCTTCACCACTACACCACCTGCTGGCCTGATAACTGCGTCCTTTCATGCTGTTCTAAGATGTTCTCCTACTCTAGCCGCAATTGTACCATACTTACGCCTCCCTTTAACTTGTTCTTTAAGTCATCTGATCCCTCAAAGTCCAGAATTCAAGGGCATCTACTTATGCAAGATGACGTAGAACCACTCGATATGGCATTAGACAAGCCACAAGCTGTTAACTAGTCTTTACAATAAACGGCCTCATCTGTAGAATGCTGGTACACAAAAATATTGAGAGAATAAACTAAGAAAGCAAATATGAAAACAGTCCAGATAACTTTTAGATCATCACCTTGAAAAGATATAAGGTATAATTAGATCATTGTGGTAAGTGGTTAAAATTATGTTCCTGGACTATACTACTATATATATATATATATATATATATATAATCTGATTTAATATGAGGAGACTTTAAAAAGCTAGTGGAAACATGGAATTAAAGTATGAGTTTATTTTGGTTCAAAAATTTTATTGAATATTTATTCAATAATTATATTGAATATTTCATTCAATAATATACATTTTCTATGAACTTTTAAAAGACCCTTCAGGTGTTGCCCTTTCTTCAAAGCAGGTATTTGAAATTAAAGCATTTTGTTCAAAACAAAACAGCAAAATGAACTGCATGTATTTGTTTAACATCCTACAAACCAAACCCACATGCTTTTTGAAGTTTAATCAAGACCTTAACCAATCCCATGAAAAACAAAACAGAACAAAAAAACATACGAAAAATAAAAAATTATTTTATTTAACTTTCTTTCTTTCTTTCTTTCTTTCTTTCTTTCTTTCTTTCTTTCTTTCTTTCTTTTTTTTTGGAGGGGGGGAGAGGTTTTTTGCTATAGTACGCGTGTGTTTGCTAGACAGACAGAGAGAGACAGAAAGCGAGAGATCACCCCCCAGGGGGGATGGCCACGCCACAATTCCTTCTCCTCCGTTCTCCTCTCAGGATCTTGGGCACGCACGCACACGTGCCCAGCGTGAGTTTTAAGCCACCGGGTTCAGGACGCAAACCGCGGTTGACTACATGTGAGTCCAGCAACATAGCCATTACACTAACTGCTGGTCCCAACTTTATTTATTTTAATTTGACCTGAGAGGGATTTGTCGGGAGAGGGAGAGAGAGAGAGAGAGAGAGAGAGAGAGAGAGAGAGAGAGAGAGAGAGAGAGAGAGAGAAAGTGAAAGTGAGAAAGCAAGCTGCCAGGTCCAGGACTCGAACCATGGTCGACAATGTGGGAGTCCAGCTCCCTTCACTATCATGCCACCTGCCAGCTCAGATCCAGACATTTCTAATCAGTCTGTTGTTTTGTTTGTTCATTTGTTTGTTTTGCTCTGTCTTCTTTGGAGCTTAACTCTAGTCTCAGTTACGAGTCCTGATTCTCTTAGAGCCATCACCAGGCTTTTCTAAGGTATGAAAATCCAATACCCATAGCTTTCACAGGGGGAGGTAGGTATGGCAGCATCGGGCAAATAACCATTATTTTCTTATGATGTGATGCAAAAGCAATGAGGTGTGTGTGTTTATTTTACAGACTGTTCAAAAAGGGATCATTTAAGGTGAACTTCCAAGCTGCCAGGACAGGGCAGTCTGTCCCTAATTAATCATCACAACATGCCCAGGTATCTTGACTGAGAACTTGCTTGAAGGAAATTGCCCTGAGTAAGAATCTATTCAGTAATCTGTTCCGCTCAGTTCTACTTGGAATCAGACATTTTTTTCCCCTCATTTGAATGATAGGTTA
The DNA here is from genome assembly GCF_000334495.1 of Tupaia belangeri chinensis. Classification (NCBI taxonomy): domain Eukaryota; kingdom Metazoa; phylum Chordata; class Mammalia; order Scandentia; family Tupaiidae; genus Tupaia; species Tupaia belangeri. The sequence continues at coordinate 5,665,083 of NW_006159542.1, forward strand.
TTATAATGTACTTGGGGAAAGATTTGAGGCTACTGAATGTGGGTGTCATACACTATTTCACTCAATGCAATATAATGAAGAGCAACCAGAATAGCTGTACTTAATCTCTTTTGCTTAAACAACCAATAGTACATCCAAGTATTAAGTTGTTAAGGGCTGGTCTACTGTGCTGCAGAGGAAAATTTCATAGGCTTTGGACTGGGGCAGACGTGGTATATATCCTAGCATTTCTCCTGACACTGTACCTTCGTTTTCCATTGGTAAAATAATCATGGTTACCCGAAAGAGAGAAAATGAGGTCACACAAGTAACTTCTTGGCACATAGAAGGTGCTCAATTAATGCTTTCTCTTCTAGGTTGGCAAGCCGGAATTTGCCTCCCAAACCGATGTTTCAAGTAATTGCTGGACCTTTTCCAAATGGAACAGCAGATGATGCACTGTTGACTCCATATAAATCATGCCCAACTTTGTTACGGCAACTTGAGAAATCCTTCCCACAAACTGGCCAGTAATCAATCTACAATCAAGCTACAAGATTTTCTGCTCTTGTCCCTAAATTAGTGGTAAAATACTATCAGCTCTTATGATCTTAATGCTAGTCAATTGTTAAGGACATTGCGATCAATCAGAAAAAAATGAATTATGGGCCAGCTTGATGGCACAGCAGCAATGCATAGCTCAAGAGAACCTGGATCCCACATGCTCACCATGGTTTGAATCCCCAGCCTGGTCAATTTGAAATAAACCCTGGCATACGCCCAAGTGCCAGGATCCACAGGCCAGTGGCCGGGAGAAAGGTGCGACCAGACCTCTTGAAGGTATGCCTCTGTCTATCTCTCACTCACTCTCACATGTGCACACATGCACGTTATCATGAACAAAGGAAAAAATTTAAATAATCATCAGAACTAAAATCAAGAAAATAATGAGGAATGAATGAGAAATTTATGTGAAGATGTGTGTATATAGTTGATTAACTACTTGGAATAAAAATCTAGAGGAAGAACAGTTGTTTGACAGAGTGCACACACACATTTTTCTTTTTTGTTTATTGCCAAAGGGTCATGAGCTCACCAGAGAGACAGAGAGAGAGAGAGAAAAGGAGAGGGAGGAAGTGCCCCCCAATAGGACGTGGTCATGCCACAATCTCTTCTCCTCCATTTCTGCATCCTGTGAACATGCACAGACATGCCCAGGGTGTTTTTCAAACCATCAAGGCCAGGATTCAAACCTCAGTCTGCCACGTGGGCTCTGACTCCCTTAACTTCTATCTAGGCCACAGGGCCAACCCATAGAACCTGTATACTTTAAAGGCTTTCAGGACATATTATCAATTTGAACTGAAGAATCTCCCACCAGTAGTGTACAACAGTGTCAACTTCATTCTTTCCCCATTAAAACCAAGCATTGCCACTTCTCTTTATTGTTACTAATAAGAAACATGAAATGGTATAATGTCTAGTTTGCAATGCTTTGTTGGACAGTTTCCCAAATGCTTACTGACCATTTATATTTTTGTGTTGTTGTTTGTGTGTTTAACTCATCATTCTCTGGAGGTAACATTTTTCTTACTGCTTTGTAAAAGATCTTTTTGGTATTACACTTGATCATCTACACGACAATAGTTTGATTTTTTTTTTTTACCAGTAAGTTTTAGGGTTTATTCTGTTTTTCAGAATTCTCTACAAAATAATGAGCAACCATTTATCTGTCTAACGAACATTTATTGGATGCCAACCAGATGCCAGGCTCTGTGCCAGACATGGGTATTAGAAGAGAAAAAACTCAAATTTTTCCCCTGTAAGCAATCAAAATCCAGTGAAGGGCAGACATATAAGCCACTGCTATTGACACAGTGTGACAGTTACTGTAGCCAAGAGAAGCACGGGGAGCCATAGGAGCAAAGTAAGGGCATCCCGACCCAGTCGAGAGAAGAGGAGGGAAATGAGGGCAGGTTTTACAGTATTGGAGCCAAGTTGCAATTAGAGAAAGGGGGGCATTCTGGGACAAGGCAAAGTCCCAAGGCATTGAAGAGGCTCAATCTTTTTAGAGATCCCAGATAATTCAGAGTGTTAAAGCATGTGACATAATGAGTTGGAGGGAGGCTCACGGAAGGACAGCAGTTTGACAGTAATGAAATTGGACAAGTAGACAGGGGCCAGATGATAAAGGTCCATGGGTGTCAGCATAATAAGCTTGAAGGTTATCCTGAGAACCAGAGTTGCCACTGACTGTTCTGAGCTGGAAAGAGGCCCAGTCAGTGTTAGGTGTAAATGTTAAGGCTTAGACTAGAAGCAGGAATGCTGTGAGGTGTGTAAATGAAACAAGCCAAGAAAGAAGCTTGGTTTCTAATGGGACAGGCAACCCCTTAATCTTCTCTTAGAGTATTCTGGGACAAGGTGGTATTAAACTTTTTGCATGCATAAGCCTTTCCTGGAAAGATTAACTCCTCTTGATGACATCCTGGAGTCATATCTGAGAAGCACAAGAGGAGGACTCAATGACAGTTTCCCAACTGAGCTTTGGTCAGCCAGAAAGTTGCAGCCCTGAGTTCCTGGGATTGCCTATCTTAAGGAAGAAGGAAAGAGGGATGGCAAAGAAGTTGAGGCCTATAATTCTGCTAACTTCAATCCACCAGACTCTAAGCACCACAGAAAGGAATAAGGTATATATTCAAGACAAGAATAAGGAAAAATAAGGGTAAACCAGGCCCAGGGCCTAGTGGTTAAGAAAGTCAGATTCCACATGGCCAACTGCGGTTTGAGTCCCAGCCCCAGTGGCTTGAAAAACACACTGGATGTATATACATGCATATCCCAAATCCTCACAGGATAAAGAAATAATATTGGGAGTGACTGTGCCCCACTTGGGCGGCGGTGCTTTCTCCCTTTCCCTTTCTCTCTGTCTCTCTGTTTCTGATGAGTGCATGCATTCTCTGGCAATTTTTTATAGTTATAGAAAAAAAGAACAGAAAAAGGAAAAGAAGAGAAAACAAATGGAAAGGGAGTAAGATACAAGTTGGCCTAAGTTCCATACCATATAAGAGCCATACAACTAGAGTCTTAAGAATTAGGAAAAGTATCCAAGATCTTTGAGAGATGGTCCTAAAACACTGGATGCCATCTCAAGAGTAAGAAGAAGCTGGGAGAGAAAATGAGAAATTTTAGGCACAATATGTGACTTCACAGCTCAAGAAATAGCATCTCAAAAGAAGTATTATGAAACAAGGTTAATCAAAAAGGGGAGCCCAGTCTGGGGTTTTCTTCTCCAGAGAGTGGGGAATCACTGAAGTTTTCACCTCAGGAACACCAGGGAGAGAAATGTCTGAGGAGGATAACTTTGGAAGCACATATACATAGACAGGGAACCAAGAGACTAGTAAAGGGGCCACTGCAACCCTCTGGCTGCTCGAGTGGTGGCAGTAGGGATAGAGAGGAGGGACGGATCACAGGGACACTACAGAGGTCCAGCACCCAAAGGATTGGGGTGTGGTTTAGGGTGAAGCTCTCCTGCCAGTTTAGGGAATTAGCCAAGAGCTCCTGGAATCTAAGGCCAGATTGTTGAGACTTCAAATCATGTGACCTCTGAACTGGTAGAGACCTTAGAGTTCGTTGTGGGTGACTAAACATGGCAGCAGACTCTTTTATGTTCCTCCTACAGGAGATGGTGATGCCTCACCCATGTGAATCGAGGTGGGCTCTGTGACTGCTTGACCAATAGTATGTAGTAGAAGTGACATGGTGCCAATTTCCGGACTAAGGCTTTGAAACACAGACAGCTTCCACTTCTCATCTCTTGGGAGACTTACTTTCAGCTGCTATACTGCAGGGAAGCCCAAGCAGTCCTACAGAGAAGATTGCATGAAGAAGAAGCAAACTCTTTGCCTTCTTTTCCAGTTGGGCTTCCCCAGCAGAAGCTGACTGGAGTGGAGACAAATAGCTCCTAACAAGTCCTGCCCAAATTGCAGATTCATGGGGGAAAAAATGCGTGTTATGGTTTTTAAGTTGCCAAATTTTTGAGTGGCCTGTTACATAGCTATAGATAAAAGGAGCAGTAGTCTAATAGAAGGGTAGAAAACTATGGCTAGATGGCCAAATTTAGTCCATCACTTGATTCTGTCAATAAAGTTTTTATCGGAACACAGTAATGCTATTCATATATTGTCTTTGGCTAGTTTTGTGTTGCAACAGCAGAGAGAGGAGTCATGGCAAAGATCAAGTGGCCTACGCAGCCTAGTATATTTGCTATCTAACCCTTCACAGAAAAAAGCTCATCATGTCCTTTCTCATGGTTTGAGTGAGGCCGACCTCACTGTTCAGCTCTGGGTTTGGTTACCAAGCTCTGTCCAGGGATCTTCAAATGACACAAACCTGACCCTGAGAGTCTACCTTCAGACTTTTGCTGGACCCTTTAGAGCAAAGGGAAGCTTCTTTCCCTGGGGTGGGCTGCCTACCTGGAACCAATGGTGACCAACTCTGTCACTACATTCAGAGGACCTGGTCAAGAAGAAAGCCTCCTCAAAGGACAGAACCCGGAGCTAGAGAGAGATTCCTTATGACACTGTGTCAGTTGTAACTCTGAGCTGTCCATGACAGCATCAAATTTCCTTTTCTCCTTAATCCATTTATGCTTTGAGACTCTGTTGTATCTAAACAATTCTAGCCAGTATCGTTTTTTCCCTAGGCAACCACCACTCAGCCCACTTCTGAGTCCTTCTTCCCCCCACCCCTCTCACTGCCTGCTGTCTGAGTCTGCATCCTCCATCGAGGAATGCAAATTTCAGAACCCAATAGTGCCAAAGGCATGTCTGAGAGGAAAGAAGCCAAGATTGGTAATGAATTCGCACACACTGCGTGCCATTGCTTGGTTGTTCAAAAACTCATTCGATGTTTTTCTCCGGTGATAATAAGCACACTGCTCTTGGTATTGTGTCTGTCACCAGATAAAGGATGGTGATATTTCTATTCGGGATCCTGATAGACTCGTGGCTCTGGAAATGATATCGCTCAGAGGAGACTGGAAACAGACGCCGATGAGCACTCGGAGCATCTGGAAGCAGATCCGCTGTCCTCGGAGTACCTGCTGAGGTCTGGGCCCCATTAGGTCTAGACAGTCCTGGCTTCAGAAAGATTTTTCTTCCCTTGTGAAGCAGGGGCTGTCTCCTGGGTTGGCATCTCCAATATGGCCAAGGGACAGCTGGGGAGGGACAGTTAATAGCGCATGGGGTTTGCTCAGATCTTGGGTCTTCAACCTGCTGCTTTAGACTTTCCTGGGGGAGCTTTCTGAAAGACAGGTTCCAGTCACTGACAACTCTTAGTCAGTCTGTGTGGAGGAAGCAATTCAGGTTTTTATGCAGCTATCCAATTCTAAAGGGCATTAGTGGTGCAGAATCACCAGCATGGGATGTCCAGAGACTAGAGACCTTTCTCCTCTTCTGAGGCCTCCCATTTGTTCCCCCTAGTGCCTCTCCTGTCAGCCTCTATGCCCCTCACTAGAACCCTCCCCTCCGTCTGTGACCTGTGTGAATCAGAGGCTGCCAAAAAGCAATACATAAAGCCACCGATCTAGTGCGATCCTGTAACTTTCCATTAAGAAAACCACCTGAGAGAGGCCAAATGAGTTTCCCAAGATCACACAATGAATCTAAGGCATAAGAAGCAGAGTGCAAATCTGGAAGACAGGTTTGAAAACCGTCCTGGGCTTGCTCTCACACACTGCATTAGGGGTGTGAGGTGCTGTCCTTCAATGGGCTCACTTAAACTCCCAAGCCAGACTTCACCTGAAAGGGAGCAGAAGCTGCCCATTTAGGGAAGAGAGAGGCTTCTTCCCATTTCCTCATCTTCACCTACAAGCTCTCAGCTATGTGGATGCTACTTGGAATTTTAACACTGATTGAGTAGCTCATCTGGCTCCAGCATCTCTAGGTAAACTGCATTTACTCCTTCTGGGTGGTGAGCACCTGCTCTAACTCCATCCTAGCTTCTTCCTTTTGCCCCTGCCCTCCAGAATTTCACATATCCACACAGCCCATCATTCAGGCTCAGTTCTTCCAGTTCGGTGTGTCAACAAGAATGAACCCACAGGCCATTACTCAGGGGAGGATGGTGGTGAGTCACTGTGAGAGACTCCTTCCCTGTCTGACCACCCTGCTCCCGGCTATGCTAGGAGACAGAGAATAATAACACTGTGTGGACTAGCCTCTTAAAAATAGAACCAGTGGAGTCTGCAATAAAGGGAAGAAAAGCCCTGGGAATCAGGTGCCCTCGGTGCTCGGCCCAGCCAGGTTACAATTCACTGTAGGACGCTGGTTCTTGCTTTGTCATCAGTAATTGGAGAGTGTAGTCTTGGGCTATTTGAGGTGGGACTTCTAAGTCTTTGGAATAGTTGATGATTGCACTCAAACTCTTGCCCCTCTGCCCTCCCCAGAGCTGGGATGGGACTGAAAGTTCCAACCTCCAATCACATGATGCCATTCTGAAGCTATCTAGGGGCCCACCAAGATTTGCCTTCTTACCATATTGCATATGATATCATATATCATGTTGTATATGATTAAAAGGGGCTTCTTATAAATAACAAAAGACTTGCTTCTCATTTAGGAAATTCCAGAAGATGGAGACAGGACAAAGACCAAATATACATTTCTTATCCCACTGGGTATTCCACCAAGCACTTATTAAGGCATTTCAACTTCTCGAAGTATATATAGGGTGACCAGAACTCTTTTGAGAATGAAAGGGGGAACATAAATCGCAACTGCCCTGAGCAGATGGGGGTGTGTGGTCACCCTAACAAAGAAACAGCTTCGTTTCTTCCAGTAGGCGTGCCCAGTGGTACACAACCTCCCCTGTCCTCCCGGTCCTGGCCTGGCTTTTCCCAGTGAGGAAAGAGCACCATGACATTTGGCAAGATTCCTTAATTTTACCTTCACTTTGGGTCGAAGCTATCTGATCCATGTGCCATGGCCTGCTGGACTCTGAAGGTGTGGGGACATACAGAGAAATGGATCCCTTTAGCCCTCAGACCAATCAGGGCAGGGCCCAGGGCAGTCTGAGAATTCCTTAGCCCATGAGTTCAACAGATACCATCCTTTTCTATGAGGTCGGAAGTCATGCCTTAGGTTATTAGAAGAGTCTCATTTTGGTATTTAAGATATGATCCTGTTCATTTCATTAACTCACTTCAATTCCAAATGCAATTAAAACACTTTTCCTCCTCTTCTGTGTGTGTTGAGCTGAGAACAGGTGCTGCCTCTGGGCAGGCATACAGTGCCACAGGCTTGGCAAATGGGGCCAGGGCTGGGTCCACCCCCCACCCCACTGCCTCCACTCCTGGCCTAGCATTGTGTTAGGCACAAAACACTTGCAACTCGAAGAACACGATCCCCAAGGGAAGCCGTGTGACTATTTTCCCCTGGGGTCGTGCAGTGCCATCACCCTGGGCTGTTTCCCTCCTAAGAAGCTCCTTAGGTACATTTCGAAAACAGTCAGTTCTGCTCCAACAGGACATATGTGTTCCTAAAAATCACCCTGCTGTGTAAAACCATGCAATTAAAAACCACAGGATGGATGGGGAAATAGAATTAGGGCATAACATTCAAAAACCTTGTCAGTGACACATTTCCAAAAAAAAGGTAGGAAACGAATAAAAATGGTAGCACAATCTTACACATGTTAAATGGTTAAGAAATACATAAACATTGCACTAAATATGGCAGCTTATTGTGAAAATACATGGAGTTTGTGGAAGTTGAGAAAGGGTTACAGCTTGTAATGTGGTAAAACAGGGGTCCCCTGAAATCAGGACAGGGGTCGCACTGAAGCAGGCCCTGGCTAGGTAAGAAGATAGAATAGATAGAAAGAGAGTCATGGTAAAACACTGTTGAAGGAAAGTAGATTTGAGATGGCCCACTCCAGCCTGATAGAGACCTACATTCCTCCTTGCCCTTTGTCCCTCTGGCTGAAACTAACATTGTAGCCCTAAGGCACATAAAAAAAAGACAGAGTCAAAACCCAAGGCAAAACCAGCACCTAAGTTTGAAACTTTAAATATCTGGGCCTAATGAAAACTGTAAACTGATAAGCTTGACTCCATGAAAAATTGCTGCCCAAAAAGAAAATCAAAGACAAGAAGGCCACACACAGAGGCAGAGGACAATCCTACCCCCCACAAAACAATCAGACCCACTGCCTGAAGGATATAAAATTAGCCGCTTGGGGCCACAATTAAGAACAAAGGACATCCATATGATGAACCTAGGTGACACGAGAAGTAAGACTTCATAAAAACTCAGGTGTTTGGGGACCATTGGATGTGATGGCTATGTTGTTGGACTCTCACGTAGCCGACTATGGTTCCAATTCCAGATCTGGTGGCTTAAACTCACGCCAGGCATGTGTGCGTGCGTTCCCAAGATCCTGAGAGGAGAATGGAGGAACGGAATACAGCATGGCCATCCCCCCTGTGATTTCTCGCTTCCTGTCTCTCTGTCTCTGTCTTTCTGGCTGGCACAAGTGCCCGATAGCAAAAAACTCTCAAAAAAAAAAAAAAAAAAGAAAGAAAAACAAAACAAACTCAGGTGTTTAGTCCTTTAGGGGGTTGCTCATTTGAGAGCTCCCCTTTTATACTGTGAAAGGCTTTTTCTTCCTTCCTTCACTGAATAAACTCCACTCACTTCTCATCTGCTTCCCTCATTCTTCATAAGCTGTGGACAAGAATCGATGTCCTGCTGTGGGTGTGAGTCCTGATGTCCCTGCACCCCCACTTTACCCCTGTGGACATGAGATGGGGGTAAGTGTGCTCATCACACACCTGGAGAACTGAGGCCGCTGGGAGATGTTCGAAGTGTATGCATGTGTGCGTTTTACAACACTGAATTTCACTGGAGTTCTGTAATCCTAGAAGACAATGATGGCTAAGGGAATTCCTCACCCTTCCGTGTTCTGAAAATATCTCACACGTGACTAAGAAAAGCCTCCTGTATGGACTCTGGTGAACCTGATAAGGCCAGTCACAAACCTTCCAAATTCTCATTCTTTGCCTCATAAACGACTAGCAGAACAGTTTTGTTCCATTGATGACTGAGAACCAAATTCTTATCAACGAGACTTCGAGCTTTTCTCCTTCCCTAGGCTCCTGGGCTTTGACCCACTCTCAGCCTGCGCCAGCAGATGGGCTTCCTCGAGGGCTCCCCTTGAGAGAAGGCTGACATTCTGGACCAACTCTAGCCAATCATATCACGCTTTATCCTACTGCCCCACTCTGGATCCTGGCTAGTCTTGCTCTCTCCATAAATGAAAACCCTGCTTTGTCTAACCATTGAGATGTTTACAAATCTGTCTTAATCCCTATCACATTGCTAACAGAAATACTCGTGACAGGATGATTTATAAAGAACGGAGGTTTATTTTTACTCCTGATTCTGGAGGTTAGAGAGTCCAAAGGCATCATAAAATGGCAGAAGGCAGAACTTTGAGCAGAGCATGGTCTGTATCCTCATGGCTTTCTCTTGCATTCTGGTCTCATCTCCTCTGCTTATTAATCCACCAGAACTCAATCTCGTGGGCTCCCTCCATAACCACCCCAAAACTAATACCTTCTCAAAGATCTCTTTTTTGGCACCATAATCAAATTCAGTTCCCACCTTCTTAATACATTTACATGGATTTAGGGGAGTATATTCAAACTATAGCATCCCCTTACACTTTTTGCCAAAGCTCTTTCTTTTTTTTATTTCTTATTTTTTTAAACTTTATTTACTTATTTTAATTTGACCAGAGAGGGAAAGGTGAGTGAGTGAGCAAGAGAGGAGAGAGAGAGGGAAAGTGAGAAAACAAGCCTCCAGGCCTGGGACTGGAACTGCAGTTGGCCATGTGGGAGTTCAGCACTCTTAACCACCATGCCACCTGTCAGCCCCTTATTTCTTATTTTTTTTCATTTAATTACTGTATGTCTTTATAGCATATAAAATAGACTTTCCTGGCATGAGTATACTGCATATTAGTCCAAGATCTTAGCATGCATATTAATATCAACAAATAATTTTCCATCATGTGTCCATTAAATGTTTTGCCTTCCCCCCCTTGATTCCCTCCCTCCCACTCTCCATTGTCCACTCTCCTCCTACAGTTTCTAGTATCCTTGGTTGTTCTCCCTGCTTTTATACCTTCCAATATTTCAGTTTCTGCTGTAAAGTGCAGACATTTGATATATATTAAGTGGGGATATACAGTGCCTCTCTTTCATGGTCTGGCTTGCTTTACTTAGCATTAAATCTTCCATTTTCATTCACTTTCTATCAAATGCCATGGTCTCATTCTTTTTTTATGACTGAGTGGTATTCCACAGACTATATATGCCATACTTTTCAATCCATTCATCTGTTCTTGAACATTTGGGTTGATTCCATGTCTTAGCAATTGTGAGTAATGCTGCAGTAAAAATGGATGTGCAACTGTTTTTCTGACTGTTTTCCTATCCTTTGGGTATATACCCAGGAGTGGAATTGCTGGGTCATATGGTAGTTCTATTTACAGATTATTGAAGAACCTCCACATTGTTCTCCACAGTGGCTGTACTAATTTACAGTGTAGGAAAGTTCCCTTTCCCCACAGACTCACGGTACTTATCATTGTTTATTTCCTCACCGGCACTTATCATTATTTATTTTTTTAATATTAGCCATCTGACTGGTGTTAAGTGGTGTCTCATTGTGGTTTTAATTTGTATCTCCATTATAACAAGGGATGTTGAGCATTTTTGCATTTATTTTGTGGCCCTTTGTATATGCCAAAGTTCTTTCAAATGAAGGTTTCCTTACTTCAGTCCGTATTTATTTTTTACTTGACACCATGCAGCTCAGTTCAATTGAATGCAGCTTTCTGCTTTCATCTGGTATATCTCATGGATGAAATTACACGTAAACAAATAAAAAAAACTTGCTTTATGCTCACATTGAGCTCCAATTTATCAATCGCACTAGAACAAATTGGCTTTCTTGAATATGTATGTCTTGTCCAGACATTTTGAACCTCAATGGTGGACACAACTTAGTCACATGCCTAGATCCCAATTACCTGATTATTCTTTTAAACTTAGGG
>NW_006159542.1:5676199-5701336 GCF_000334495.1 Tupaia belangeri chinensis
AGAGATGCCAGATGAATATTTTTGATAATATTTGAAAAATCCTTGATGTTTTGATCATCTCTCATTTTTATCTCTCATTTTCAAGTAAAGCGTTTCTTTTTTTTTTTTAATCTTTTTTTTTTTTTTTGGAGAGATTTTTCACTATAGGGCACGTGCGCTCGCCAGACAGACAGAGAGAGACATAGAGACAGAAAGCGAGAAATCACCCCCCGGGGGGATGGTCACGCCGCAATCCCTTCTCCTCTTGGGATCTTGGGCATGCACGCACACGCGCCTGGCATGAGTTTTAAGCCACCAGGTCCGGGACGTGAACCGTGGTCGACTACGTGGGAGTCCAGAGACATAGCCATTACGCTAACTGCTGGTTCCCAAGTAAAGTTTTTCTTCAATAGGCTTCCTCTGAGAATTGACTTCACCTTCATAACCCAACGTTCATTCGCCATCATAGAAACTCAAAGTGAGAAGCGATCTGGTGATCACTTAGCCCAATACATTCATCTAACGAAGAAGGAAAGTGATGTTGCCGATGGTGAACTTTTTTTTCTTTTTGAGAGGTTTTTGCTATAGGGCGTGTGTGCTCGCCAGACAGACAGAGAGAGACATAGAGACAGAAAGCGAGAAATCACCCCCCAGGGGGAATGGCCACACCGCAATCCCTTCTCCTCCATTCTCCTCTTGGGATTCTGGGCATGTATGCACATGTGCCTGGCTTGAGTTTAAGCCACTGGGTCCGGGACTCGAACCGTGGTCGACTACGTGGGAGTCCAGCGACATAGCCATTATGCTAACTGCTGGTCCCCACTGATGGTGAACTCCTAGAGGCAGGTCCTGGGTCCCATTTGTCTCTGAGATTCTCATGCCTAGCTCAGAAACTGGTATAATCAAGTACTCAGGTGGGACTGGCTGTATTGAATCAAAATAAGTTACAGACTGAACGAGAAGGCAGATCCAGGAGGAGCCAGCATCTGCTTGGTGGCCTCTTGAATTATACCAGCTGGCCAAAGGCTACTCTTATTTCCAAAGCTAACTAACAGTTTCCATTGTTCTTAGTCCTACCCTCCAGCTGGTTCCTAAACCACCAAAAATACAGAGGCACCTTTGTGCTCAGGAAAGACTGAATTGATTCTTTTCTACTTTTCCTGTCTGGTTGTTTTTGCCTATATCATATCGGGTGCTGTGAATTATAAATGGTCAGACTAGACACTCTAAAATATGACTCCTCTGGGAATTTTTCATCTGTCCAAGATGCAGACAGACACAGCAAGGAAACGTGAAAGTATCTCAGCTTCATTAGGGGAAATTTATAGCATTCTTAGGGTCACCATGGTGACCAAAAGACAGAAACTATTTGTATAAGTCGGTACTTGGAGAGGATCTTAAGGGACAGAGAACATGACTTCATTTACTCCTCACAAATATCTGTGATCTGATTATCCCATTTAAAACTGACAAAATTGCATTGGTTCCATGGCCTGGTGGTTAGGTTAGCCAGATTTTGCACAGCTGACCAATGGTTCTAGTTCTGGACCTGGCAACTTGAGAAACATGCCCACATGTGTGTGTGCAAGCCCCAAATCCTGACAGGATGGACAGATGAGGAGAAAACATTGTGGTGTGACCACTCCCCATGGGCAGTGGTTTCTCCCCTTCTGTCTCTCTCTGGTGAGCATACCATCTGTAAAAAAATTTAAAAATTAAAAGAAAAAAAGACAGAGAGAGAACTGAGGAAATTGAAGTTCAGAGACTCTAGCCATTTGTTGATGACTACACAAAACTGATCTGGACTCAGATTCATCTGACCTTAAACCTTTATGAGTTAGATGTTTTAAGACTATGAAGATCTTGTTCAGGCTGACCTAAGTGGTGGCAGGAGCGGTTATAAACCCATGCAGACACATGAACATCCCCAGGGAAGCACATCAGTGAGGGGAGTATATCTGGGACTGAGGATACCCGCCTCCCCCAAGATGTCTTCATTCCCAGGATCCAGTTCATCCATTGTTCTTTTCTTTTTCCTACTTCAGTTTCTTTCTTCTGTGCTCCTTGAGAAAAAGAAATAGGTTGCTTTTCCTAATAATAATGGCACACAGTGCAGAGTTCTGGTCAACTGTGGGTCACTGTCTTGGGTCAAGGTTCTGTTCTCCTCTATTCAGTTAAGCCGGGTGGATTCTCTCAGAAACAGACGTAGAAGCAGATTTTAACACAGGTTTTTATTTGAAAGGTGCTGGGCAGATGGGTAGGAGGCAGACAATAATAGCACCCTTTGAACTAGCGTCTTAGACATAGAGCATGGCTATGAGGAGGAGAAGTCTTGGGAATCCGGTGCCCCAGGTATTCAGCCCAGCTAGGTTATAATTCACTGTAGAACGCTGGCTCCTGCTCTGCCTATTGGTAACTAGAGAGTGTTGTCATTGGCTTTCTTCTGTGCAGAAGTAACACACAAAAAAAGGAAGTGTATTATTATAATAGCTACCTTAGTAGATGGCTTGAGTTTGATTCCCTTGGGATAGCCAGTACAAAACATGTGCTTCAGAATAATCCCACTCAAAGAGGGTGGGAATAGAGGTATGTATACACCAGTTCCCAGTGCATTTGTTAATAACTGCTCTATGGCAGTGTTAACGTCCAGTCACTTTTACCTAGTCCTGTACCCGTGAAGAACCATCTTCTTCAGTTCCAGAAAAATGAAGAAAGCCAACACGCCGAGAGATGCAGATACAGGCAGTTGGAAATTGGTTCAATCTCAGGGTCACAGGGAATTGGGTGGGGGCATTAACACCTTTTACTAAGCCAGGGTTACAGGGACACATGAGTGAAAATCTGGTAACCTGAGTGCCAGGATCTGCCCCTGACCACTTGTCTGATACGTGATCTGAGAAAATGGCAGACACTGACTGTGAGCTCAATTCTTTGGTATTAAGGGAAAAACAAAAAACCAAAACACAGCTTTTCTCTCTATTCATAACTCTCTTCATTTCTGGCATCAAATGTGTATGGAGTTTTCCCTCATATTAAGTAATCCTCCTACTCTCTGGACACCAACTGGCTGTGCTACAATTCCGTCATGACACTAAACACGTGGAGTTAGTGAAGACCCTACAGGGCTGGCTCCTACTATAGACACCACACATAACGAGTCTTCAGGTCATCTCTTCTCTATCTGACTTGGCTACAAACCACCAGCTCAGAAGCTCTGAACCTTAGGGATTTTGGAAGCTTCACATCACCTAGACACCAAGGATTAGTAACTCATTTTTAGCTACCCTACCCTCCTTAAAGGATGGGGAGAAGGGCTGAAAGTTCTGTTTCTAATAGTGGCTGGGTGTTTCTGGTGACCAGCACCCATCCTGGAGATATAGAGGGACCTATGGCCAGCAGTAATCTCATTAGCATGCAAGGAGATGCTCGTCACTCAAGATTCTTTTTTTTGGAGAGGTTTTCGCTATAGGGCACGTGCGCTCGCCAGACAGACAGAGAGAGACATAGAGACAGAAAGCGAGAAATCACCCCCCCAGGGGGGATGGTCATGCCACAATCCCTTCTCCTCCATTCTCCTCTCGGGATCTTGGACATGCACACACACATGCCCGGCATGAGTTCTAAGCCACCGGGTCCAGGATGCCAACCGCGGTTGACTACATGGAAGTCCAGAGACATAGCCATTACGCTAACTGCTGGTTCCCATCGTCACTCGAGATTCTAAAGGTCCTAGAAATTCTTATGTCAGGAACCAGGACCAAAGAACAGATATTAGAACAAAAGATACTGCTAGTATCCCTATCACTCAGGAGATTACAAGAGTTTTAGGAGCTCTGTGTCAAAAACTGGGGGCAGAGACCAACATACATATCTCACGTGTAGACAATGGCCTCCCACTCTTCTCACAGGACCACATTCTTCTTCCAACATAAACCAGTAATACTAAGAATCTACTATTTCAAGCATTTTTCACTGACTCATCCCACCATCATTGTAAGGTAGACACTATTATTTTCATAGACGAGAAAACCAAGGCTAAGAGAATAGAGATAGTATGACTTACCTGGAGATATCATTTTCGAAGGTTGCTCAGAGTGCTCATTCATGATGACAATTTACTGGGAAGTTGCTATGATGTGGATGTGTATCAAAGTTCACGTGTTGGAAACTTAATTTCCAGGGCAGCAGTATTGAGAGGAAGAAATTCTTTTTATTTTTCCTTAGATATGTATGTGCTCACCAAGGCAGAGAGAGAGTAAGAAGAGGAATCAATCTCCCATGGGGAAAGGTCATGTCACAGTCCCTTCTTGTCCATCTTGCCCTCCTTTTGGGATTCTAGGCAAGCACACAAATGCACCTGGTGTTTCTCAAGTCACTGGATCTGAGACTCAAACCTCATGGTCAGCCATGAGGGATCTGACTGACTTAACCACCAGGTCATGGAGCTGACCTGAGAAGTATAACCTTTAAGAGACCATTAAGTCATGAAAGCTTTGCCCTTGTAAATGGATTAATGTCCTTATTATGGGAGTGGATTCATTATTGCAAGACTGGGTTTGTTATAAAAGTAAGTGGGGTTGGGGGAGCCGGGCATAATGGTTAAGGTGTTGAATTCCCACTGGCCAACTGAGGTTCAAGTCCTGGACTTGGCAGCTTGCTTTCTCACTTTCCCTTTCTATCTCTCTGTCTCTCTCTGATCATATTAAAAGTAGTAACAAGAATAAATAAAATAAAATGAATATATTTTTAAAGAAGGGAATGTGCCCTCTCTTGTTCTCTCTCACACACATTCTCTTGGCTTTCTGCCTTCTGCCATGGGATTACGTAACAAGAAGGCCCTCCAAAGATGCAGCTCTTTGATCTTGGACTTCTCAGACTCTAGAACCATGAGCCAAATAAATTCCTGTTCATTATGAATTACCCAATCAGTAGTTTCCCATTGCAACAGCACCAAATGACCAAGCCAGAAGGTAATATTATTTTGCTTCAGGCAAGTTTTCCATCCCACAATCTAGTGCCTAATAAAGTGCTTTGCCCATAGCAGATACTCAACCAATTATGTGTTCAGCTGGATTGAGGCCATTCTTGCTGCATTGCACGTAAGTGCCAAGATTGTATTTTTCAAGCCAAACCAAGAAGTTCTGATTTATGAATTCATTTATTTGAAAGATCTTTTCAGAGACAAAGCACATGGGACAATTAAGGAGATGACTTTATTCAGGCTATTACATTAGGGAGAACCATCCAGATGTGAAGATCACAATGTCACAGCAAGGTGGCTTTGTCTTAAATGTTTATAGGGATGGGTCGACCAGTGGCCGGTGAATGAATACAGTTGGAACTGTTTTACAGTCAGGGGAGGGGGTCAGCCAGTGAATATTCATCACTTTGTCTGGCTAGTTTCAGGGGGGCAAACAATTATAATCTTAGTTGATTGTTTATGAGACAAAAATCAGGAAGTTAGAGAGTTCTGTGTTTGGCCTTATCACATAGGTGTCATGTGTGCATTGCATGGGAGTTATGAGAAAACTAGGGAGTCTGATCTAAATTAACAGTAGGAGTGACATTTTTCTTAGGTAAGTAAATTTCCAGGAACACAAATGGGTCAAGAAACATTTTGGAGATTTCTTACATTTTTTTAAAAAAGACATTTATTTTATTTATTACAATATTATTACTCTTCTTTTTAAATTTTGCTATAGAGCACGTGCACTAGAGAGAGAGAGAGAGAGAGAGAGAGAGAGAGAGAGAGAACGAACGTGAGAAAGCAAGCTGCAGGGTTTGGGACTCAGATTGTGGTCAGCCATGTGGGAGTCCAGAGCCTTAACCAATCCACCACCTGCTGCCCCCGCGTTTGAGGATTTCTTAACTGTTGCTCTTTTCAGGAGCACAAAGCTTAGGCAAAGTTCAACATTGCCAAATACACGAAAAGAGTATGAAAATTAAACTACATTTAGTAGCATAATAAAACTCTTTTATTAAAACAAAATTGACACACAAACCCCTCCTCTGCAGACACAGCAAGAGCAATCTTTTTAAATCATCTCTGCTCTCCTTCGCTAGCTCCTCAAGCTCCTCGTTGCTCTTAAGATAAAGATTAAAGCCTGAAGCAAGGCCTCTAGGTCCCACCTGAGGTGGCCCTTGCTTGCTTCTCTGGCCTCATCTCTGAGCCCTCTGCCCCTCCCTCCCTACAATCCAACTTCACTACCTGTTCTGGAACATTCCATGCTCTCTTTTGCCTCAGGGCCCTTGCCCACTGTTCTTTCTGCCTCAGAAATTCTCCTTCTAACCTCAAACCCCACTGCAGGATAGATAGTTCAAGCTGAGCTAGTCACCTCTACTTATTCTTCAGTCTAGATCAATTTCCTTTGTTAAAAAGCCTTGGAAATAAAGATTCTTTTCCTTTAGGGCACCATCCATAGAAATATAATACAAGTCACATGAAGAATATTACATTTTTCTATTGGCACATTAAAAAAAAACCCTTTTATTAAAAAGTAAAATGTTTTTTTAATTGTGTAAAAAATATATATATTTTCAAGTTAATTTTTTCCATGAAGAAGAAAGACTGAGACACAGAGATAGAAAAAGTGACCAGAGACACCACCCCCACCCCCAACAGGATCTTGCTGCCGCGATCTGCTGTCCACCTCAGCCAGCCAGGATCATGGGCAAGCCCAGTGTACTCTGGGAGGCCTCTGGACACAAGCCTGGGACCTTCCCATGTGGGTCAATGCCGCAGAGCATTGCGTTTTACCATTGTGCCACCAGCCAACCCTAACATTTTACAGTTAACACAAAACTTATCATCCTTGTTTTGTTTTGTTTTAAATTTGCCAGAGGGCACTTGTGCTTGCTGTACAGAACAGACACACACACACAGAGAAATGGAAAGTGAGAAAGGACCCCACATGACAGATGGCCACACCATAATCCTTTCTCCTCCCTTTCTCCCTTTTAGGATTTTGGGCACACACACATGCCTGGGATGTTTCTCAAGTTGATGGGTCCAAAACCTGAACCACGCCGTCGACCATGTGAGATCCAGCTGCCTTCACTATCAGGCCACAGACTGGCCCAGCTCTGGGCGTTTTTAAATGTACAGTTTATTGGTGTTAAGTACTTGCACATTGTTGTGGAATTCAGCCCCAGCACTTCTTCACCGTCCCAAAGTAAAAGTGTATATCCATTAAACAACTCTCCCATCCTTAGCCTTTGGCAACTAATCTATTGGGTTGTTGGAAAATCATGAAATATTTTTTTGCGTAGAGAAACAGAAAAATATGTCTTGACTTTTCCAATGAACTAGTACTTTCGGTTTCTATGCATTTGAGTACTCTAGGTATCTCATAACACACACACACACACCACATGTTGTTTATCTATTCATCTGGCAATGGACTCTCATTACTTCTGCATTTTGACTATTGTGAATAATGCTGCTATGAACATGGATGTCATAGTACAAATTATCTCTTTGAGATTCTGCTTTTAATTCTCTTGGGAATATACACAGAAGTGAAATAGCTAGATTATATAGGAATTCTATTTTTAACTTTTTGAGAACTTGCCATACTATTTTCCATACCAACTGTACCATTTTACATTCCCACCAACAATGTGCAAGGGTTTCACTTTCTCCTCATCCTCTTCAACAATTATTATTTTCCATTTCATTTTGGTTTTGATAGTAGTCCTCCTAATAAGTTAGAAATGCTGAAATTAATTTTTACTTTTAATATGCTGGAGGGCATGTGCACTTTCCAGAGAGAGAGAGAGAGAGAGAGAGAGAGAGAGAAGGACGGAAAGTAAAAAAAACACTCACCCATGCAGAAGTCCCTTCTCCATTTCTCCTTCTGGGATTTTGGGCACTGCACATGCACCTGGTGTGTTTTTCAAGTCAACAGGTCCAGGACTTGAACAACATGGTTGGCTATGTGGAATCCAGTTGCCTAACCACCATACATAGCACCAGCTGGTCTAAAATTAATTTCGATGACATTTTATTTAGTCCAATATATCTAGCACACTCTCATGTCTACCTGAAATCAATAAAGAAATTAATGAGTTATAAAGTCTTTGTATGTATGAAGTCTTTGAAAGCTGCTATATAATCTATACTTTGGGCACATTTCCACTAGCACTAGCCATATTTCAAGTGGTCAATAGCCACATTTGGCAAGTGGCTCCCGTATTGGACAGCCCAACTGTAGAACATTTAACTCAGTTTGATATTAGTATTAATTGGTGGGCATTTTTCTTTGTCTCTTCCATTAACTTCAAACTCTATGAGGACAAGAAATTTATGTGTTTTACTCACATAACAGTCCCTAGTGAAAGACTGGCACATACCAGATGCTCAATAAACATTTAAAAATGAATAAATAGAGGACTAGCAGTTAGCGTAATGGCTATGTCGCTGGACTCCCACGTAGTTGACCGCAGTTCGAGTCCAGGACTCAGTGGCTTAAACTCAGGCTGGGCGTGTGTGTGTGCGTGCCCAAGATCTTGAGAGGAGAATGGAGGAGAAGGGATTGTGGCATGGCCATCGGGGGTGACTTCTTGCTTTCTATCTCTCTGTCTCTGTCTGTCTGGCGAGCGCACGCACCCTATAGCAAAAACCTCTCTAAAAAAAGAAAGAAAAAGAATAAACAGGTGAACAAATGAACAAATAGTAACAAAAAAGTGTTATTATTCTTTTGTTATAAAGTAACAAAATGCTGTCTTGGAAGTGTATTTATTTGAAGAAAAGGTGATGATAAGGATAAAGGTGGATTATAAAGATCATAAATGGTCTGATGCCGTTTTTGTTTATATTGGTCTGTAGCTACTTTTCTTTTATGATTTGTCATTTTACATTGACTTATTGTACATTTCTATTACAGACAGAAAGAGAGAAATCTTTTTTTAGAGTAGTCCCCACAATGCTTTATTTGCTATAGGGCACATGCGCTCGTCAGAGAGACAGAAAGCGAAAAATCACCCCCCAGGGAGTTGGTCATGCCGCAGTCCCTTCTCCTCCAGTCTCCTCTTGGGATTCTGGGCACATATGCACATGTGCCCAGCCTGAGTTTTAAGCCACCGTGTCCAGGATTTGAACCACAGTCAACTACGTGAGAGTCTAGCAACGTAATCACTATGCCATCTGCTGGTACCCACAATGCTTTTTTTCAAGATATACATGCAGTATGTGATAATCAAATCAAGGGATTACCATAAACATCATTTTCTTTTTCTTTTTTCTTTTTTTGAAGAGGTTTTTGCTATAGTGCGTGTGCGCTCACCAGAAAGGCAGTGAAAGACAGAGAGACATAAAGTGAGAAATCACCCCCCAGGGGGGATGGCCACACCGCAATCCCTTCTTCATTCTCCTCTCAGGATCTTGGGCACGCACACACATGCACTCAGCTTTAGTTTAAGCCACGAGGTATGGGACTCAAACCGCGGTCGGTTACATGCGAGTCCAGCAACATAGCTATTACGCCAACTGCTGGTCCCAAAAGTGTTACTATTAATATTGCTTTGCTCATGATTTGTTCAGACTATTTATAGTTAATTTCTAGAAATAATTAGTAATTCTTTGTTTCCTTGGTCCACCTTCCAGACATACTCTTTTTTTCCTTGTTAGAGAGATTTTTGCTATAGGACATGTGTGCTTGCCAGAGACAGAGACAGAAAGTGAGAAATCACCCCCTTGGGGGGATGGCCATGCCACAATCCCTTCTCCTCCATTCTCCTCTTGGTGCACATGTACCCAGCGTGCATTTTGAGCCTTTGGGTCTGGGACTCAAACCACAGTCCACTATGTGAGAATCCAGCGACCTAACCATTAGGCCATATGTGGGTCCCCAGACATACTGAGAAAGTAGAGAAGCAGAGATTACCTAGGCTGACCCTGGATCTGTAGCTGTGAAGAAATTGAAACGGCAAGAATAAGCCATTATAGCAGCACACAGCTGAGTGAGTTCATTGAAGGATAAATGTTATCTCTCTATCACTGGTGAGAGCTAGAAATACCACCTTAGTCTTGTTAAGCTTTGAGAGGCCATTGCTTTAGAGTGAACTCCTACACTGGATCCCAATGGATAAGACCAAATGAAAATGGAGTCACTCATGCTAAATGCCACATAGTCAAACTGAAACTTTAAGGAAGCAAACACATCCCAAAATAGATCAGTGATTAAAAACAAAAACAAACAAAAAAAAAACACAGATTCTAATCTACCCAAATCAGTGTAATTAAAAAGTCCTTCCTACTTTAAACCTTACAAAACAGTAACCTAAAATAATCTGATGATGACTACTTTTGTTGTTCTGTGTCTTTGTGCCCACCTTAAAAAACCATTGTTCTGACTTTGCCTTTGGGAGTTCTCATTCTAAGTATTTTGTAGCATTAGAAGATACAATGACAACTTAAAGATTTTTTTGTTGTTGTTGAAATTTTTGCTACAGGGCATGTGTGTTTGCCAGAGAGAGACAGAGAGACAGAAAGCAAGAAATCACCCCTTAGGAGGGATGGCGCTATCCCTTCTCCTCTAATCTCCTTTAGGGATCTTAGGCAGGCAGCACACAAGCCAGGCACGAATTTCAAACAGCTTGAACCAGGGCTGACCCAGCGCCCCAACCACTAAGCTACCTGCTGGCTCCACCAACAATTTAAAGATCTTAATTGGCTTTATTTGTAAGTTTAGAATGAGCAACAGGGACTAGCAGATAGCACAGCAGTTATGTTGCTGGACTCCCACATGGCTGACTGTGGTTCGAGTCCTGGACCCAGTAACTTGAAAATCATGCCAGAAGGACCAGCAGATGGCAAAATGGTTATGTCACTAGACTCCTGCATGTACTCCTGCATGTTTGACTGTAGTTCATATCCCAGACCGGAGGCTTAAAACTGATGCCAGGTGCATATGCATTCATGCGTGTGCATGCCCAAGATCCTGAGAAGAGAATGGAGGAGAAGCGATTGTGGTGTGTCCATTCCCTCTGTTTGCCCTACAGCAAACAATCTCTAAACAAAAAAATCTCTCTCCAAAAAAAAGAAAGAAAGAAAAGAAAAGAAAATCACACTGGGCACATGTGCATGCCCAGGATCCTGGGAGGAGAATGGAGGAAAAGGGATTGTGGTGTGGCCATCCCCCTAGGGGTGATTTCTTACTTTCCCTCTTAACTGTCTCTGTCTCTCTCTCTCTGGCAGGTGCACGCGCCCTAAGGCAAAAATCTCTAAAAATAAAAAAAAAGAATCGGGCAACATGTCATTCCATAAAACAGAATGAGTGTTTTGAAGAGTAGAGCAGAAAAGGTTGGTTTTATAGACGAATAAGCTGAAGAAAGCAGAAATGTGTAATAGAATAAAAAGTGGATTGATCATTTCAAAGTTACTTTCCTTGTAAGGCAGAAACAACGGAAATGTTATTCATTGGCTGACGTGAGATTACTTCTGTTACTTTTTTTTCGGGAGGGGTAAGAATTAAAGCAGGGGGGACTCCATTAACAAGTTGACTGAAACTGTTTTTTTGGGGAAATTTGGCTGTCATCTCCCGTTCTCCTGATTTCCGGGAAAGTCAGACGAAAAGCTTAATCAAGCTCCGTGACTTGGAACTTTAGCGTGGGTGACTCCATTTTGATTTTTAGCCTGGTCTGTTGGGGGCTTACTGCGGCAGCTTGATCCAAAGCAATGGCCTCTGTGAAGAAATTGAAACGGCAAGAATAAGCCATTATAGCAGCACACAGCTGAGTGAGTTCATTGAAGGATAAATGTTATCTCTCTATCACTGGTGAGAGCTAGAAATACCACCTTAGTCTTGTTAAGCTTTGAGAGGCCATTGCTTTAGAGTGAACTCCTACACTGGATCCCAATGGATAAGACCAAATGAAAATGGAGTCACTCATGCTAAATGCCACATAGTCAAACTGAAACTTTAAGGAAGCAAACACATCCCAAAATAGATCAGTGATTAAAAACAAAAACAAACAAAAAAAAAACACAGATTCTAATCTACCCAAATCAGTGTAATTAAAAAGTCCTTCCTACTTTAAACCTTACAAAACAGTAACCTAAAATAATCTGATGATGACTACTTTTGTTGTTCTGTGTCTTTGTGCCCACCTTAAAAAACCATTGTTCTGACTTTGCCTTTGGGAGTTCTCATTCTAAGTATTTTGTAGCATTAGAAGATACAATGACAACTTAAAGATTTTTTTGTTGTTGTTGAAATTTTTGCTACAGGGCATGTGTGTTTGCCAGAGAGAGACAGAGAGACAGAAAGCAAGAAATCACCCCTTAGGAGGGATGGCGCTATCCCTTCTCCTCTAATCTCCTTTAGGGATCTTAGGCAGGCAGCACACAAGCCAGGCACGAATTTCAAACAGCTTGAACCAGGGCTGACCCAGCGCCCCAACCACTAAGCTACCTGCTGGCTCCACCAACAATTTAAAGATCTTAATTGGCTTTATTTGTAAGTTTAGAATGAGCAACAGGGACTAGCAGATAGCACAGCAGTTATGTTGCTGGACTCCCACATGGCTGACTGTGGTTCGAGTCCTGGACCCAGTAACTTGAAAATCATGCCAGAAGGACCAGCAGATGGCAAAATGGTTATGTCACTAGACTCCTGCATGTACTCCTGCATGTTTGACTGTAGTTCATATCCCAGACCGGAGGCTTAAAACTGATGCCAGGTGCATATGCATTCATGCGTGTGCATGCCCAAGATCCTGAGAAGAGAATGGAGGAGAAGCGATTGTGGTGTGTCCATTCCCTCTGTTTGCCCTACAGCAAACAATCTCTAAACAAAAAAATCTCTCTCCAAAAAAAAGAAAGAAAGAAAAGAAAAGAAAATCACACTGGGCACATGTGCATGCCCAGGATCCTGGGAGGAGAATGGAGGAAAAGGGATTGTGGTGTGGCCATCCCCCTAGGGGTGATTTCTTACTTTCCCTCTTAACTGTCTCTGTCTCTCTCTCTCTGGCAGGTGCACGCGCCCTAAGGCAAAAATCTCTAAAAATAAAAAAAAAGAATCGGGCAACATGTCATTCCATAAAACAGAATGAGTGTTTTGAAGAGTAGAGCAGAAAAGGTTGGTTTTATAGACGAATAAGCTGAAGAAAGCAGAAATGTGTAATAGAATAAAAAGTGGATTGATCATTTCAAAGTTACTTTCCTTGTAAGGCAGAAACAACGGAAATGTTATTCATTGGCTGACGTGAGATTACTTCTGTTACTTTTTTTTCGGGAGGGGTAAGAATTAAAGCAGGGGGGACTCCATTAACAAGTTGACTGAAACTGTTTTTTTGGGGAAATTTGGCTGTCATCTCCCGTTCTCCTGATTTCCGGGAAAGTCAGACGAAAAGCTTAATCAAGCTCCGTGACTTGGAACTTTAGCGTGGGTGACTCCATTTTGATTTTTAGCCTGGTCTGTTGGGGGCTTACTGCGGCAGCTTGATCCAAAGCAATGGCCTCCTATGATTTTTATTTAACTGGAGTGAAGGCTCCCCTAATTCATGAATCACAAATAAAACCAATTAGGTCTATCACTAAATTTGTCTTTTGACAGTCTCTTTATAATTATCTTGAGTATAAATTAAGGGAAAGTAAAGGTTAACTATTAATCCTTAACATTCCCATGTGGAACACAAATATGACGGTTACCTGAGCCAGAGACCAGAAAGCCCATCTGGGGATAGAGGTCCGGCCGGCATTTAGTTCTTCCCTGAGTTTCCCAGGGGCCAAGTCAGGCCTTCGCCCTGGATTTTGTCCCAGGATTATTGCTCGGACCTACAGAAATCTTTGTATAAATTAGAAAAGAAAGTGTTCCCTCTGGGCGGAATGGGCAGAGCACGGGCTGGGTTTTAGCAGCATTGCTTCCTTAAGCAACCGCATGCAGTGCCCTGTGAAGTCGCTAGAAGCAGTCACTTTGTCTGAGATGAACTTCCATTGACCAGGT
The DNA here is from genome assembly GCF_000334495.1 of Tupaia belangeri chinensis. Classification (NCBI taxonomy): domain Eukaryota; kingdom Metazoa; phylum Chordata; class Mammalia; order Scandentia; family Tupaiidae; genus Tupaia; species Tupaia belangeri. The sequence continues at coordinate 5,690,125 of NW_006159542.1, forward strand.
ACACTAGGTTGATATATACAAGCAAAAGGCCAACTTATTATTCCGTTGATAAGAAATCACTATTGGGGGAGGGGAGGAGGTTAGGCAGATGTCCATGATTTTATGAGAATTGAGTACCTCCTAAACTAGCTACATGTTTTAACTGATTTAATCCTCATAATAACCCCATTTTTAATGTATGAGGAGTTGGAGAAGGAGGTTTGCAGAAGTTATGTAATTTGCTTGAGGTCATCCAGCAAGTGAATGGCAGGACTGGGATTTGAACCCAGGCCATCTACTTGTCTTAGCTAAGGCAATAAGAGAACCCATTTCCCTTAGGCCTCAGAATAGGCACATTCTTTTCTTAGAAGTGTGCTAATGTGTTCTTCTGTTAGGGCAACCAGGCATGAGATCTACTCTGCCCTTCAGTTGACCTTGGGAGTCTTTGCTCTAACCTGGTAACTCAAGACTTCAAGGTTTGCCTCAGAAGGCAATTGCTTCATCTTTATTTCCTAATAATTATGGGCCATCTCCTCAGAGTGCCCAAGTTCTGACAACAAACACCCACTCAGATAAAAGGAAAATCCAAAGCAGTTTGAACGTTTCAGAGAAGGGATTGTCTAATGTTTCTCTCTTTACACAATACACTTTTGAAATGCTGTGAGCAAGAGAATTCTGGAATTTGTAAATATTTAGATGCTCTGAAAAACTGGGCTATTAGAGGAATCCTAATGTGAAGGCTTTTGTTAAGTGAAGGCCTGATTTATAAGAAGTTAAATAATTACCATCTAACCACCATTTCCCTTCCCTCCAAAATCTTACACTTTCTGACACAACAGACTAGAAACTCTGCAAGGGCTCCCATCCATTTTTCTCTTTCTTTTGTAACAGCTTTACTGAGATATAATTCACATATGGTTCCATTCACTTGTTTAAAGTATGCAGTTCAGTGGGTTTTTGTGTGTGTGTTCACGAGGGTGTGCAATCATCACCACTATCTAATTCCCGTTCATTTCCAGCAATTTAAAAAGAAGCCATGGACCACTTATCAATCACTCCCCAATCCTTTTCCTGGATAACCACTAATCTGCTTTCTGTCTCTATTTGCCTATTTTGGACATTTCATATCAGTGGAACTATATATAGCCTCTGGGCCTGGCTTCTTTCACTTAGCGTAGTGTTACCAAGGTTCATCCATGTTCCAGCTTTTATCAATACTTTATTCCTTTTTGTGACTGAATACTATTCTATTATATGGATATGCCATGCTTCATTCATCCACTCATCAATTGACCGACATGTGGGCTGTTTCCACTTTTTGGCTCCCATCACCTCTTTTAATTTTCATCTCAACCCCAGAAGCGTGCATTATTCTCTCTGTAGACTGACTAAACTGTGTTTTCTTAGAAGACCCTAAATTACAAAACTTCCCAAGGAATCATTGACTGGACTTAAAAGTCTGAGACCAGTCAAATCCTGGTTCTCATCAGAAAATAGTAAGAGTTCTGGATTTTTGCTTTCTTTTCAACTCCACTCCCAATCTCGATCAAATGAAAATGTCTGAAGTCACAAATCCACTTCCCTCTTGAATATGGAGGTTTCTGTATCAAGAAAAATTCTGGCATTACTTTAAGCCCTCACTATGGCACTTGGTGATTTCTGGTCATCTAGTCCTTTCCAAAACCCACCAGGTTTTTGCAGAAGCGAACAGCTGGTCAGAGGTTTCATTCTGCAGCACCACTGGGTTCAAATACTCATTTAATGGTTATAGCGGTGTAACTTTGGACTAGTTATTTATCCTCTCTGAGCTTTAGTTTGGTCATTATAAAATGAGATTAACAGCACTTCAGAGTTGCTGTGAGGAGTAAGTCAAGTGTTTAGGAACAACGCCTTTCCTACCGTAGCTCAACCACTGGTTTCCAATTTCCCTATTCATGGTGGGAGAACATCTCTGGGTCAAGGTGCTCCTCCCAGCTCCACAGTGCTGGTCCTTTCCTGCAATCATCTCCCAATTTCTCCCCACCACTGTTCCCCAGTTATCCTTTCCTGGGTAACATTTCTTTTTTCAGATTTTATTTAGAATACCACTACTTGCTAGGTTGACCCCTGAATGGTCTTTAGGTAATTTCCTGTTAGAAAATAAGGGGAGGGTGGCTGGCAAGTGGCGCTGGAGTCCCACATGGCTGACCCTGGTTCAAATCCCAGACCTGGTAGCTTGCTCTCTTTCTCTTTTGCAGTCCCTTTCTGGTCAAATTAAAAAATAAATGAATTAAATAAAGTTGAATAAAATAATTCTTTTAAAAAATTACTTAAAAAGTAAAAAATAAAAAAAAATAAGGGATGGTTGCAACGACCTTTGGCCAGAATCCTGTGGCCAGAACCCTCTTTTACTGGCAGCTGACACCCATGGATAGGCCAATAAAATCAGGGTGGCAAGTAAGGGAATCAAAGTACCCGCCATTCTTGTGACCTTACCCTTCCACCTCTGCCATATATATATAGATTACATCTCCTCAGTAGGGTGAGCTGAAGCACTTCCGGCTTTAGACCTGTGGTGCGTTTTCTCTCAATAAACTTACCTTTTTTTTTCTTGAGATGGCGCCTCCTGAGTCTTACTCTGAACCCTAACACTACCTTGGGTGAGCCTTCACAGACATCTCCATCCTTCCCCCCTTTACTGGGGAGGGTGTCCTTCTTAAGGCAGCCTGCATTTTATCTTCACTACTTTATCACAACTTGTAATTGTCTATGTATTTTAATTAATCTGGCTTTTCATAAACTGTGAGCTCCTTCAGGGACCTCATTCGTCTAGCTTTCAGCAGCTTTAGTACCAACGGTGGCCCAGGATTATAGCAGGCACGCACCAAATATTTATATATTTACGTATTTCTGAGCTTGAGTTCACAAAGGGATAATGACCTATCCAAAATTACATTTGACTCAGTCTCCCCGCAAACCAAGACCCTATCCCTGGAATAACAAAAATCTTCCTAACTTGCCCTAATATATTCTGAGTACTAAGTAATGTACCAGAAAGATTGAGGGTAATAAAATAGGGGAAAGTGATTTGGCTTGCCTCGTCCTCTCTGAGCCTTAACGAGTGCGTACTACAGAGGGAGGGACTATGGCAGAAACGACTTCGAAGGGCAGCTACAAGGACGGAGCTGGCGGGAGAGCGGGCATTGGTCAGGCGACAGCAGATGGGGCCAGCAAGGGGGATAACGCCTAATTTGGCGCAGGCGCAGTCAGACCACTCGGCTCTTCCCTTCTCCGCCCCGCCCCATCCCACCCATCCCGCCAATCACAGACCTCCTAGAGAGGTCAGCTGACCTGACGCTTCTTAAGTCACGTGACAGAGGGCGTGTTGCCGTCTCTGCGCAGGCGCAGGTAGTGGGCCGCGGGTCAGCCGACCCAAGGGGCCCTCTAGCTAGGTAAGGCCGCTCCCCGCGCCTCGGAGGCGCCGCCGCCGGCATGGTTAGCCAGTCGCAGGGGATCCAGCAGTTGCTGCAGGCTGAGAAAAGGGCCGCCGAGAAGGTGTCCGAGGCCCGCAAGCGTGAGTTTCGGGGAGGGTGGCCGGGCCCTGCGCAAGCTTGGGGAGGTGGGTAGGCCGCGGGGGGCGCCCAGAAACCGCTGTCGTGGGGGCTTGCGCGTTTCGAACCTCTCTGGAGCCGAGGCCGTGGAAGGCTTGTGGGTCCCTGAAGGCCGCCGTGTGGAATAGTTAATTGGGTGTGGGGACAAGGCGTTAGCGGCCGTCGCGGGCTCGGGGTAAGACCGGCTGGCCAAACCGAGCTCTTGGTCATTTTTCCCTCCTACTGGTTCCTTTGGGGAGCTTCATCTCGTCTGAGAGAGCCACTATCCACGCAGTTGCTCAGGCCAGGAGCCTGGAGTCGTCTCTGCTTATTCTTCATCCCCCGTTGTCACTTTTAGTCATTCGCCAAGTCTTGTGCGTCTTTTTACTTTTCTCCCGAATTTTTATTGTTAACTCAAGACCCCAACTTCTCTGAAGCCCCCGTAAGCCGCCTAACTTGTTGGTTTTTACGTACTTTTTTTTTTTTTAATGTAGCTAATGGGAGGGTGCTTCAAACATTTTGTGGAAAATGGAACTGAAGTACAAGTTTTATTTTGGCACCAAAAAATTGAAATGATAGTTTTTTCACTGTAGACATTTTCCTTGAACCCTTTGAAGCCCTCCCTTGTCCCTGCCCCAATGCACCGGTGGTCTCCAGCACCATGCTGTATTCCACCGGTCAGTGAAGGAAGCAGGTACTGGCCAGGTTAATTGCCGGTGAGCTGAGAGCTAGAGTTGAGAAATGCGAGATGGCTGAAGAACTTAACAGGTGGATCTGATTTAGAGTAGAGGAAGCCATCCTGCTCTCCTCTAGCCTGTTCTCAATGCAGTTGGTCATCCTTCCATATAAAATGCAAATATGACTTCCCTCCCATATTTACAGTCAATAAACATTTAGTGCCTGTAAAATAAGACCCAAATTCCTTAGTGGGGTGGAGGAGGCTCTTTTGGATCAGGCTCTGGAATTACTTCCTGATCTCCATACTCTTCCCTCAGCGAATGCTGAATCTCTGATTCCTCAGAGACACTTGCTGTTCCCTCTGAAAGCCTCTGCATAAGCTGTCTGCTCTGATTGGAGGAGCCTTTCCCATTTTTCCCTCTGATCCTTAGTCATCCACAGAATTTAGGCAGCAGTTCTTCCAGGAAACTTTTCTTTTCTCATTGTTTCTCTCTCAAAGTAGGCTGTCATGATAGTGCAACGACCCATTCGTTTATATAGCTCAGTCACTAGCCTCAACTACTTAAGTTAAATTCGACCGGGGACTGGGTCTCAGTTAAGTTAGCCCATTTCTTATTTGGTATGTGAGATGTTTCTATCCCCATTTTACAGATGGGAAAAGTGAGGCTCAGAGATAATTTATACTCTGGGAAGCAGCATAGTTGGTGCTAAGAGACTTTTCTCATGCAGGGATAAAATACAAGGAGGTATTAATTTTAGTAGTTCCTTGGTGTTTCTCCTAGTATAAGACTTGTATTCTGTCCCACATCTAAGTGAATCTCAGGCCTGGCCTTTGTACTTTCTGAATTAAGGGTTGTATGATATACTCTATTTCACAGGAAAAAGGTTTGAGGATATTGAAGATGGGGAGAAGCCGTTTCTTCTTGCTCTGGTGACTAGAGATGACTAGAGAGTTCCAGTTCTTTGCACTGTTCCAGTCATGCCCCTGATAAGTATTTCCAGAATGACCTCTCAGTCAGTGATGGCTCATCAGTTGCAGAATTGGTATCTGCTGGGAGGATGTGAGGCTGGGGGAAGTGCATGAGCAAGTTCTTGCAGGATGGTGATCATTTTTAGTGCGTTGAGGGCCTAGAGGTCATGTTTACCCCTTTATCCTGTCAAACCTAGTGCAGGGTATTGTGTTCGATATCTCAGGTGCTTTTTTATTAGATGAATTTGTTTGAAAGGAGTTAGTTTACTGCTAATACACAGCTCAGAATTTTCAGTAGAAACAAAAGTTCTCGGAAGAGTTACAGTTTGGAAAATTACTGCGTTTCCTTTTTCTAGGTTTTTTTTTTTAATCGCTGGACCACACTTAGAGATTATGAAGAGACTACACCCCCATGGGGTATAGTTATGCTACAATCCCCTTTTCTGCATTCTTCCCATCTCCATCCTCTCAGGATTTGGGGCATGCATGCACATGTACCTGGCATGTTTTTTAAGTCGCTGGGGCAGGGATTTGAATCACAGTTGGTTATATGGGAATCTATTTCCTATGCATAGCACGGAAGGGCTATGCTACAGGCCTGGCTCAATTAACTGCCTTTTCTGATTTGTAATTGTGGCTGACTTGCCTAAACTAACTGAATTGGGAACAGGCAGTACATGATGTGGTAAAATGGTTCAACCCAAGTTTTCCACTGAAATCATTGCATAGGACCTTAAAATTAAAACAAAAAACTGTGTTATGGTTCATTTCTTTGGAGTGGAAGAAACATTGACTCTATACAAAGGCCCAAGAAAAACAAGATTTAAAAGAAATACAATTTTCTTTGCAAACATTTTTGGTTTTCAGAGAAGCCTATTGAAATTGAGCTTTGAAGATGTTTGCTGAAAGGCAGAGAGGATTATATTAAGTAATTCAGGAGTGTGGGAGTGATGTGTTGTGAAATGATGTGAAACTGCTGCACAGTGTTCATGCCATAAAAGTCAGTCATAGATCGTTGCTTTGAGTAAGATTTTTGACTTTGAAATCTGAGCCAGTACAACTTCTAGGGAGGAGAGTGTGTGCAGAGAAGTCTAGGCTGGTCATAGCGGACCGCACAGGACCCAAAGGAAAGGCAATGCTTGTTCAGACTAGCTTAATAAAGTATGGATGTCATGGGGTCATTGCAGGCCTGAGATTCTGTAATCAGGAAGTGGGAGGTTAAGTTCATTTTCTTCACCCACATGGTTGTCATGTGGTTCTAAACAACTGCCGTACTATGACGTATAACAGCGTTTTGTTTCAGATGTATTTTTGCTCCAATTAAATACTCAGTTTTATCTGCTAGGACTTGCTTTTTTTTAATTCCACTTGGAAATAAATTTGGGTGTTCAAGAAGTGTGAGTGCTGAGCAGAGATTTGGAGTGGAATCCTCGCAGGCTGTTTTCATACAGGCTCTGATGGAACCTGGAGGTTTTTTCCCAGCTGTGTATTAAACTACTTTCTTAAGGAAACCAACACCGGTATCCCCTCACCTCTCAGCTGCTTGTGCAGTCTTACTGTCCAGTCCTCCCCATTCAGCATTCCTTCCCAGACACCACTTAGATCACTTCCTTGTGACAGGCCTGGTTTTTGTTTCCAGTGTTACATCATCTGTGTCATTAGTTACATTTAGGTTGCTGTCCCTTAGGAGCAGATTAGCCTCCTTGCTAGGTAGGCAGAACTGGAGTTGTAATCAGCAGCATACTTAGGTGTTTACTTCTTGGGAAAAGGAAGAGTTCCCAGGTGACTAATGTTACCCAGTTGGTTTTTAGTTGTTTATATTGAGAAAATATTCTAACATATTCTACATTAAAAAAAAAAATGCCAGAGGCATATCACTCACCAGAGAGAGAGAGAAAGGAAAAAAGAAACTCCCCTCGGTGGGGAATGGCCATACGGCCATCCCGTCTCTATTTCTCCTTTTGAAATTTTGTAGTGTTTTTCGAGCTTATAGGTCTAGAACTTGAATGGCACAATGGACCACGTGGGATCCAGCCAGTTCACTTCCATTCCACCAGCTGGCCCCACATTGCAAGATTTGTGCCATCATTTTTATGAACTACAGTTTCTGAAAGGCATTCCTTTTTATTTTATCATTCCTGGTTAAGTGCAGCCTGGAAGAGGCAGGAGCCTATGCTGTGAGCCCTGAATTCCCTTTCTCATGTACATCCCCTGGGTCCATACCCTAAAATTTCTTTGTTTACTATTAAAATGTACTATTTCTGCCTCTGCCTGCTTTCTGTCTGGCCTTTTAACCACTTCCTGATGTGGCTTTCTTCTTTGAAATAGGAAAGAACCGGAGGCTGAAGCAGGCCAAAGAAGAAGCTCAGGCTGAAATTGAACAGTACCGCCTGCAGAGGGAGAAAGAATTTAAGGCCAAGGAAGCCGCGGTGGGTCCTTGAACATGTGCTAAATACAATGATGGATGCTGGGGGGGGGGTGTCATCTGCGAATAGGAGAGAGACAAGGTCCCTGCCCTCAGGGGCCTTAGCTTGGGAGCAATAAGAGACACAGTAGTGAGATGCCAGCCGTGTGAGCTTAGAGTTGTGAAAAGTGCTGTGATCGTCGTAAACAAATCAGACGGAGCCCTACGGCAGTATACTAGAGAGACTTTGGCTTTAGTAGGGTCAGTACCGTGGTGCAGATGGTAATAGTACAAAACAGATCTTGGAGTGCAAATGAAGTAGGGATAGTTCTGGAAAGGAGAAGGAATGGAGGCTTCACAGAAGGAGGAAACGCTATCAGGACCCGTAAATGCAGGTAACAGAAAACACAATCCAAACTGGTTTACAGTGTATTGATAAATGTCCACTGGCCTATATAATTAAAAACGCAGGTGAAAAGCTTTCTTTACCTTGACCCAAGAGCTTAAATAACATGCTTAGGACACTCTCAGCTTTGCCGTTGTGTGCTTCATTCTCAAGTTCGAATTGTGGCTGCCAGTTGTTCAGGAGTGAGCCCTTCCAGGCCCAAGTCTAGGCGTCTCTCTCTCTCCTAGCATTAAGTAGCAAAAGATTGGATTATCTTTGCACTGGACGATCACAGTGCTATTAAAACATAAAATGTTTCTCTGACTGGGGCTGATTGTGCTGTAAATTGTCAGACTATCCACAAAACAGTGCTTATCTACTTTGGGTCAGGGTAGCTATCCCCTCTTCATATTTTTATACACTGCTGCGGTTTCGTGCAGAGATTGGGTCTGTTCCACCATAAGGCACAAGCTGTGCCTCCTTGTACCAGTTACTGGGGTGTGACTTATGGCTATATTCATGAAACAGAGGTCGTGGGTGGGTATCCCTCCTGCCTGGCCTGCCCCTAGTACAGGTCAAGTACTTAAATATATGAGGGAGCAGCCGAGCTAACTACTGTGACATGCCCCAGGGTATCTGTGTGATATGAACAGTTACAGTGTAGTGCGAAGAGCCCTAAGTTTGAACCAGAAGACTTGGGTTTGAATCTGTGTGTGTGCTTTGCCCGCTCTGAGCCTTGCTTTCCCGATTTGTGAAAAGTGGAGTAAGAGCTTCTTTGTAGGTTGTTAGGAACAGGTTATGTGAGAGGGTGTTTATAAACTGTCCTGTTACACAAACAGAAGGGTTATTGTTAACATAAATCTAATATTTTTGTATTAAACATACCTGTAACTGAGAAATTACTTTTCCCCTTACCCAGAGTTGCTTTCTTCCTCTGAACCAGTCACTTGTAACAGTTTTTGGTTTATTCTTCTAGAATATTTATATTTGAAGGAACAGATGTCGTGTATTCATAATACTGGTGAATCCATTGCTGAACTTAAGGGCTACAACATTAACCAAGAATGGTGAAAGTCCTCCTAAATTGTGTCATCCTTGAGTGTGTTCATATTTTTAATTTTAGAGTTTTTTAAAATTTAACTTTATTAATTTATTTATTTGACCAGAGAGAAAGTGAAAAAGCAAGTTGCCAGGTCCACGACTCCAGCTGTGGTCAGCAGTGTGGGAGTCCAGTGCCCCCCGACCACCATGCAACCTGCTGGCCCGAGTGTGTTCATTTTTTATAAAGTTTATTATTTCATGAGTGAGAGAGAAATCATAAATAACATGGATAGGTCCTATGTGTTTGTTAAGCGTGTGTGTTCCATTTACACACGTAGGAATCTCAGTGCTGCAGTCCACCCCCAGCCAGCCCAGATCATGGGCATGTGCATACTCTGTACCTAGGGAGCTCTCCTACTGAAAACTGCAACCTTCTCATGTGAGTTGGCCTTACAGGGCATTGCGCTTCACTGCTGTGCTGTACATGTTTCTGATTTTTTAGGAATTTATTTTAAAAATGCCGTAAACCTTAAACCTCCCCTACTTATTTATTTATTTTTTTTTTTGAGAGAGAGATTTTTGCTATAGAGCACATGAACTCCCCAGAGGCACAGAAAGGGAGAAATCACTCCCTCCCCGCCACCTCCCCCCGGTGGAATAGCCCCACCGCAATCCCTCCTTCGTTCTCTCAGGATTTTGGACACGCACGCACATGTGCCAGGCGGGAATTTTAAGCCATCAATTTTGGCACTCAAACCGCAGGCGACTACGTGGGAGTTCAGTGACATAACCATTATTCCATCTGCTGGTCCAACCTTCCCCACTTTTAAAACCACTGAGATGTATGAGATGTCTTCAGAAAGATCATGGAAAAATCTGTATTATGAAAAACACAATGCATAGATTTCAAAATTTTTGTACACCAAAGTAAACTTGCACTTTAATTCCATTTTTCTGTGAACTCTCCGAAGTCTGTATACATACTAGCTACACTGATACTGTTTTATATCTTGTTTTCACCCTTCCCCCTTAACTGCATGGCTTACAGTTTTCCATATTGCCGACTTGCCTTCTTTTGTATAGAAACACTGTAATTGGTTTAACCAGTCCCAAATATTGAGTCATTAGTTGATTCCAGTCTTTAGTTACAGCTACACATGAGCTCTGGAGAGGCGTGACTGTGTCTCTGTATGATTTCCTAGCAGTGGAAATGCCATGAAGTTTTTATCTTTTAGTAGAGGTGGCTCCTATGTACCCTGTGGGAATACTTGCGTCCCCCTGTGTTCTTCTCATGGGTTCGTTGCCCGCTACTCATGGTTTATATGTGTGGATGAGCCTGGAGTGTTCCTAGCCAACCAGAGCATTGTCCTGATGTGTCCCCTCTGTCATTACTCCCCTACTCCAGGCTCTGGGATCCCATGGTAGTTGCAGCACTGAAGTGGAGAAGGAGACCCAGGAGAAGATGACCATCCTCCAGAACTACTTCCTGCAGAACAGGGATGAAGTCTTGGATAACCTGTTGACCTTTGTCTGTGACATCCGGCCAGAAATCCATGAAAACTACCGCATAAATGGATAGGAGAAGAATGACGTGCCTGTCCCATGGATTGGTGTCTTAGATGCCCTCATGGAATATGAAGCATTACGGAGCTCCAGTTATATTCTTGGGAAAGGCATTAAATTATTTCTGTATATTATATAGCAGGTCCTTTCACTTTTTGCAGAGTAGCAAATCTAGCTTCTTTGTACAGACTTAGAACTTACCCAAAGAATTTATCTTTTTACCTCATATTTCTTAGAAATTTAATGGGTGTATGTTGTTTTCCTATGCCTTTAGCTCAAGCAACATGTATCTCAATGTTAACTTTTTCTGTTTTAGATCTAGTAAAAAAGGAGATTCTTTGAAGAAAGAAAGGGATTAAATATATTTTTTTTCCCTAGTGCTTTCTTGAAGGTCAGGGGCTTTATCTATGAAAAAGTAGTGAGTAGTTACTTGTAACCTGTGTGAAGCAGCAGCCAGCCTTAAAATAGTCCTTTCCGGCTAAAGGATAGAACAGAGACTACTAGTGTAATCGTTTGGGCTGCCTTTAATCAGATAGTAGATAGAATTCACAAACTTGTTACATGTTATTACTTGGTGTACTGATATCATTTAAAAGTAAAAGACTCTTTGTCATGAAAAAAAA
>NW_006159542.1:5717731-5728271 GCF_000334495.1 Tupaia belangeri chinensis
TCCTTCGTTCTCTCAGGATTTTGGACACGCACGCACATGTGCCAGGCGGGAATTTTAAGCCATCAATTTTGGCACTCAAACCGCAGGCGACTACGTGGGAGTTCAGTGACATAACCATTATTCCATCTGCTGGTCCAACCTTCCCCACTTTTAAAACCACTGAGATGTATGAGATGTCTTCAGAAAGATCATGGAAAAATCTGTATTATGAAAAACACAATGCATAGATTTCAAAATTTTTGTACACCAAAGTAAACTTGCACTTTAATTCCATTTTTCTGTGAACTCTCCGAAGTCTGTATACATACTAGCTACACTGATACTGTTTTATATCTTGTTTTCACCCTTCCCCCTTAACTGCATAGCTTACAGTTTTCCATATTGCCGACTTGCCTTCTTTTGTATAGAAACACTGTAATTGGTTTAACCAGTCCCAAATATTGAGTCATTAGTTGATTCCAGTCTTTAGTTACAGCTACACATGAGCTCTGGAGAGGCGTGACTGTGTCTCTGTATGATTTCCTAGCAGTGGAAATGCCATGAAGTTTTTATCTTTTAGTAGAGGTGGCTCCTATGTACCCTGTGGGAATACTTGCGTCCCCCTGTGTTCTTCTCATGGGTTCGTTGCCCGCTACTCATGGTTTATATGTGTGGATGAGCCTGGAGTGTTCCTAGCCAACCAGAGCATTGTCCTGATGTGTCCCCTCTGTCATTACTCCCCTACTCCAGGCTCTGGGATCCCATGGTAGTTGCAGCACTGAAGTGGAGAAGGAGACCCAGGAGAAGATGACCATCCTCCAGAACTACTTCCTGCAGAACAGGGATGAAGTCTTGGATAACCTGTTGACCTTTGTCTGTGACATCCGGCCAGAAATCCATGAAAACTACCGCATAAATGGATAGGAGAAGAATGACGTGCCTGTCCCATGGATTGGTGTCTTAGATGCCCTCATGGAATATGAAGCATTACGGAGCTCCAGTTATATTCTTGGGAAAGGCATTAAATTATTTCTGTATATTATATAGCAGGTCCTTTCACTTTTTGCAGAGTAGCAAATCTAGCTTCTTTGTACAGACTTAGAACTTACCCAAAGAATTTATCTTTTTACCTCATATTTCTTAGAAATTTAATGGGTGTATGTTGTTTTCCTATGCCTTTAGCTCAAGCAACATGTATCTCAATGTTAACTTTTTCTGTTTTAGATCTAGTAAAAAAGGAGATTCTTTGAAGAAAGAAAGGGATTAAATATATTTTTTTTCCCTAGTGCTTTCTTGAAGGTCAGGGGCTTTATCTATGAAAAAGTAGTGAGTAGTTACTTGTAACCTGTGTGAAGCAGCAGCCAGCCTTAAAATAGTCCTTTCCGGCTAAAGGATAGAACAGAGACTACTAGTGTAATCGTTTGGGCTGCCTTTAATCAGATAGTAGATAGAATTCACAAACTTGTTACATGTTATTACTTGGTGTACTGATATCATTTAAAAGTAAAAGACTCTTTGTCATGAACTTTCCCTCCCGTCTGGTTCATCCTTTTTGATAATGGAGAGTACACTTTGATCCGGATGTTGTGCAGTATTTCACTTAGGAAGTAAGCACATATATCACATGCATAAGCATCTGTGTACATAATTAGAAAGTGTTCATGACATACTCTTAGCAGGGAGGAAGTTGTTTGGGATTTCACCTAACAGCTGTTGAAAAACAACAAGCAACTAGTGAGTGCAGATTCACTCTTGCACTAGGGCAGCCTGGGGAGGTTAGCAAGCACATTTACTTCCCGGTGGGCTGATCTGCTGGGCTAACTGTGCGTGTCATCCCTGCAGTAACCACACACTGGTACTTCAGCATAAGAGGCCTGCGGCCTTCTGTTAGCTGAAAGTCTTAAGAGTTTACTGTAGGAGCTTTTCCATTTTTTCCTGTTAACACACTGCAGCTCACTCCCACACTGAGCTAGCTGCTTGTCAGGATCAGCACTGCTGTCCAAGATGGGAATCCAGTCCTCTTCTGACTTGACCACAGTACTGTTCCAGGGCTGATGAGACCTGAGAACTGCTGTCCTTCTACTTGGCTTCCTTGTGCCGTGGCTTGCTGCCTTGCTTCGCAATGTCTTTCTGATACCTCCCCGTCTCCCCAAAGTTTTGTTCTTGGGATTCTCTACATATTCCCTTAGTGAGAACACTTTCATTTCATGGTTTTAAATGCCAGCTGAGAGGGGAGCTTCAAAATGAGTATGGGAAAATAGGATTAAAGTATGAGTTTATGCAGAAGTTTTGAAATTCCTAAGAACATTTTTTTTTTTTTAATTTGTCAGAGGGCACTTGGAGTAGGGGGAATGAGAAAGCACCCTCCCCAATGGGGGTAGTCATGCTTCACTCCTCCTCTGGTCTTTTGGGACAAATGCACATGTGCCTCCTGTGTTTTGCATAGCACTCGAGCCATGCTGGAGGCCATCTGTGATCCAGCTGCCTTAACCATTACACCACGACCAGGCCCTGGAATATGCATTTCCTATGAATGATTTGAAGGCCCCATCTATGTTAAAGACCCAGATTTTTATCTCCAACCCATTGCCTGAACATTAGTCATCAAATTATTGGGTCATTACTTGACCAATACTTGAACGATTTTTTTTTGACTTGAGTGTCTAGTATACATGTCCCAAACCATATCCAATTTTGTTAAGTTTTACTCCTTTGTTATGTTGTTTTTAAATGTGTTTGTTTTGTGAAAGAAAAACAAGCAATCCTAACAAGGTCTTCACATTGCAATCCACTGTAGCTCTGCCAGCCCAGATCATGAGCGTGCAGGTTGCCTGGCGTGCGTGGGGAGTCTCAGGAGGGGAATCCTGGACCTTAACTATGTGAAGGCAAGAAATAAGGGGGGAACTTGTGGATATTCTGTGAGTAAAAATTTCTGCTGTTGGGACCAGCAGGTGTGGGTAAGAGGCCGGATTCCTACGTGATAGACCATGGTTCAAGTCCTGGGTCCAGCGACTTATGAGGGGGGGTGTATGTGCACGCCAAAAATCCCAGGAACAGAATAGAGGAGAAGAGATTGTGGTGTGGCCATCCCCCCTTAGAGGTGATTGCTCATTGTCTCTCATTCTCTCTGCAAGTGCACATGCCTTATGGCAAAAACCTTAAAAAAGTTTCCGGTACAATTGCTAATAATTTTCTACTTGAGCATTATATTAATCTTTATACCAAGTCTTATTTTTTAGGATAAAAGGCAGGTTAAAGAAACAGCCAGAGGGAGTTTGTGGTAGAGCCAAGATTTAGTTGGCTGGCAGTCCAGCTTTGGCATCTGTGTATTTAAGCACTGAGTGTTCTTGGTACTGAGCTTCACAGCTGTTCACCTGTTATGTACCTCACTCATGGGATTCCTTTCTGTGTACCTCTTCCAAATTCTACATTGATGCTCTTCAATTTTTTACATCCTTACTGCTTAGAGGATGCCTGCAATACCTCTGTTAAAACCAAAGAAGCCCTTTGACCATTCCATTTGCTACCATAGCTCCAGACCTATTCAACATCTCCCTGACAGAATTAAAAGATCTCACAATAAGCTAGACTATGTGGGTAACTTAGAAATTCCCTGAAGAATTGCCCCTCTCACTTTATGGATGGCAAAAAAAGCAAAACCAAAAAACCGAACACAAACCCTCTGGGTTTCTGAAAGGTAAAGGGATTTATCAGAGGCCACACATTGAATCTCTGCTTCTAGCCAGGGAGTCCTGTTATGTCCTGGGCACTTTATATAAACAGAACAGCCTCGTCATTAGGCATTGCAATCCCATTTCACAGATGAGAAAGCTGAGCTGAGAGGCTTACACAGAACCTTCAAGGTCATAGAACGAGAAAGTATAGAACTGAAAAGGTCAACCCTCAGGCTGCAATCCATGTACCACGCTCTGCCTTCAGGCTTTTTCGGAGGACTCTCATGGGTGAGGCACTTGTCCTCTTGTGACCCCAGGAAAGCAGTGCCTGGGTGAGTAAGGCCCAGAACAACATCCTGCATTTCTTGGCTATTTGGCCTTTCTCCAGAAGACTGAAGGTACCGGAAGTCAATGAAAGCTCTTCAACAGGAAGTATGTGCGTTGATGTGTCTTGTGTGACCCTGGTTTTCTCTTATTTTTTCAGTTTTTTCAGACAGTCTAGCCCGTATTTATTACCACCTGCTTTATACCAGTAACAGTTCAAGCCTGTGGTGACAATCTAAATTCGCCCACCATCAGTGACATAATCAGAGTATTCTTCCTGTTGGCTGATCTCGTGCACATCCATGGCTCTGATAGGACTGAAAAGCTTCAGCACAAGCAGGCAGTTCTAGTTTTTGTTTCTTTCCCATGCAATTAGGTCTTAAGAGGCAGACTAGGCACACTATTTATTGAAGGATATGGCCAGTGGTTCAGGGAGAGGAGGCTGCCAGATCATCATGCCAACATATTTTCCTTGGCTTTAATAAAACTTCAAATGCCGCTGACTGGTTCCTGGGTCCAGTATAAATTAAGGTCACAGTGTTTGAGAGGATGATTGAAGGAAGTGGGTAGGTTTGGGAAGTCGGTGCGGACAATCCCCCTTCAGTTCCTACTTGAAAATAACGTACGGGGGCCAGCAGGTGGCATGGTGGTTAAGAGCGCTGGATTCCCACATGTCTGCCTGAGATTTGAGTCCTGGACCTGGTGGCTGGCTTTCTCACTTTCCCTCTCTCTCTCTCACACACACTCTGTCCCACTCTGGTCAAATTTAAATAAATAAATGAAAGTAACTTACAAAGGGAAGAGTGACAGCCACTTAAAACAGATGGCATGGTTGAGGATCAGATCAAGGGAGAAGCTAGGCTAGTTGTTCCTGAGCGTGTGTGGGTTGTCTGCTATTGTCCTCAGAGGTTTCAAAAGGTGAAGACACAGGATGGTGGCTTTCTCTAGTTAAAGCCCGATTACCTTTGCCCTTTCTTCTCCCCAGCCAGGTGTGAGTTCTCCCTTCTCTGGCCCGCACCATCCTGTCCCCTTAGTACCAGTCCAAGGCCCTTATGTTTCTTTACATAGTCTAGTCCCCAGGGGACTGCTGGCCTTCCTGACAATTTGAGTCTTTTTGCTTCTGGTTTTGACCTAATTTCTTGACAAACAGCGTGTGTTTAGTCGCACTCCCAGCACACCTCCTGACAAGGACAGCTGTATGTTCAGTCCCAAGCTCTGACGTGCACTTAACCTACATCCCATTGTGGAGTTCACCTTGGGAGTGTGACTGCCAGGAGCTGGTATTGATGTAGTGGAGCCACTAACAAAGGAACATTCTATGGGGTACACGTTTGGCAATAACTCTTTAGATTACCTGTATTTATTACCACCTGCTTTATACCAGTAACAGTTTAAGCCTGTGGTGACATAATCTAAATTCTCCCACCATCTTTATTAGTTAATTTAAATTTTTGCCTGGTGAGAGGACCCACCCAATAGAGCATGGTCACACTGCAATTCTTTCTCCTCCTTTTCTCTTTTTTAAGGATTTTGGGCACAAATGCACACATATCTCCCATGGTTTTCAGGCTGCTGAGTCCAGGACTCAAACTGTGTGGTCAACCATGTGGGATCTAGCTCCCTTAACCACCAGGCCATGGGCTGGCCTTCTCCCACCATCTTCCTGAGGTAGGAATTGCTTTTATTTTACAAATTAGGAAACAGAAGTACAGAGAAATAAAATCAATTGTCCAAGAGCACACAGTTAATGAGTGACAAAGCCTGGATTTGAACCTACTCTGTCTGACTTCCCAGCCTCAGTCACTATGTGGTGTAGTTTGATTTGTTCAGGTCATTTGACCAGTATGCTCACTCCTTCTAAAGAAAGTGTGGACACCTAGTCAGTGAACCTGGCAGACCAGTTCCAAAAGATGAGGTCTGGTTTTTGATCTTCACCGTTTCGCCTACTCATTCAGTGGTTCCGAGGCTCTTCCCCATCACCCGCTGCTGCAACACTTTAAGGTTCTGCCCGGCCAGAAAGAAGTTCATTCTTTTACTTCATCCAGATTGCCAGATAGTCTCAGCAGTCAGCCCCTGCAAACATGGCAGGACAGATGGAGCAACCGCTGAGTGTGCTTTGGGTGAGGTTTGTGGTCATTTGGGTGAGGTTTGTGGTCATTTGGATTTATCTGAAGTCGAGGCCCTGATTTCATTCACTACTTTGGATACATTTTGTTTTTTAAGTTTATTCCTTGCAAGAGAGAGAGAGCACTACATCCTCACAGGGTCTTAACACCATGGTTCATTGCCAGCTCTCAGTGAGGCCTGGATCATGAACGAGTGTGTGCTCAGTGTACTTGGGGAGGTCTCCAGACTTGAACCAGTAACTTTCCAATGTGAGATCGCCCTGCAGAGCTTCAAGTTTTACTGTAGCACCATCTTCTGACCTCTTCCAATGCATTCAATACATCCTGAGGGTAGGGCATTTGAGGGATCGTTATGAGCATGGGCAGAAACTGACCTATTTCCAAAAGGTTTATTCTCTTTTTGGGAACGGGGATATTGAACGATGACCATGCCTTGAGATAGGTATGGTTTGGGGGAGCATGGAGCCCACTAAATCCTGTGGTTCAAGAGTCCTGTAACAATTTGTCAATGTCTGCTGAAATTAAAAACGCATGCACAGCCTGACTCAGCAGGTCCTCTGGTAGAAGTGCAGGCTGTGATATGTAGCCACACCATGGCTGTGAGCACCCCAGCAAAGCCTGTCTGCAAGAATGGGAACCCCCTGCATGCCCACCCAGAGGGAGAGGCAAGCAAGATAAAGGCCCTTTCTATAAACCGGAAGTTTATGTCCCCCTTAAGGGGAAATGGGGCCCTAGGAGTACTCTGGCAGGAGATTAATGTCAGGATACTTTATGAAGGAGAAAGCAGGCTGCCCAACAATAGCACAAGCTCCCCTTTCTGAACACACACACACACATACACACACACACACTGTACATGTGTGGTCTAAGGAAAAATATGCAAGGCAGTTTTTCCTTGGTGGGGGGAGGATACTTCCTTTCTTTTCCTTGCAGACCCCTCTGAATTTAGGAGTGATGATGGTGAGGGTAGCAGTCCACATCGAGTGTGCAGTTGTGTGCCTGGTAACTGTGAACACTGCACACAGATTATCTCATTAAATCATACACACAAACCTAAGAAATACTTATCTTTCTTCTTTCATTCTTCTTTTTTTAAAGAAAAGGATGGGACAGGGAGGTAAAACAATTTTCTGAAGATAACCTAAAGTGAAGAGACCTGGATTAGAACTCGGGTCGTCTGTTGCCTGGGCAATGGTTTTACTTAATACCGTGAACACTTTTTTTTTTTTTTTTTTTTTTAATCTTGGACATTCTGACTGGTTTTAATTTGAACAAGTCCCTGAGAAACTTCTGGTCCGAAATGTTGCCTTCTCTTCTGGATCCCGTGACACTACGTGACCGGGGGCTGCACCCCTGCGGTGAGCCGCTCTTTCACGGCTGAACCCTGGCAGGGACTGACCCAGGTCAGGCGTTCAGGTCACGGGTGCACGCAGAGTCCAGGTACGACGCACGTGGCCTTGAGCGCGCGGAGATTCGTTCCGGCGTCCCGGGGCCTGGGGGTGGCGGCGGCTGATGAAACGTAGCCGCCCTGCGCCTCCTCCGCGGACCGGGGAGAAACGTTCCCTCTGGGCCAAGGCGAGCCTGGCGGCGGCTCCTCCCGGCGGGGTGACGGCACCGGGCCTGCCGGCCGGGGGCGGGCCTGGGCGGCGGGCGGGGCGTTGCGGGGCCGCCTGGGCGCCTCCGCCTCGGCCTGCGTTCCCGCCCGGAACGCCTGGGGGCGGCATCGCGGGCTGCGCCCCGGCTCCTCAGAGCGTTGTTGGGTTTCTTCCCCGCCGGTCGGGCGTGGGAGCCGCTTTCCGGCGCCACCTGGGAACCTGCGGCCGGCGGCGTATTCTGGGGCGAAGAATGTCCCCGCCTTCTCGGCGTCCCCCTTCCCCAGGCTGCAAACCGGACAGCACCCAGGGCGGACACTGGGGCAAGGCACAGCTGCCCAAGGCTAAGGCCATGCGCGGTGGGGCAGCCCTGACCTGCAGGAGCCCGGGATTCACTGCAGGGCCTGCTCCTTGACCTTGTATAGTTTACCTTCTTTCCTGGGTCTCAATTTCCCCATCTGTGAAATGGAAAGCTTGGACTCATTGTCTCTCAAGATTTCTGTAACGGCCTCCTGTGGTCTCTTGATTTCCTGTTGGACAAACGAAAGCGAAGTGTGACTTAGGAAACCGTAGTTTCTCTCTCAGTCTCTGACGAGTCTCAGGGAGGCGTGTACTGCCCTGGAAAGGAGAGACTTCCGCTGCTCAGCTCCTAAGGAGAACTTCCTTTGCAGGGGCTCTCCACCAAAGAGGGGAGTTGTGAAAAACCCACAACTGGAGGTCTGGTTACAGTGCAGGTCTGGCAGAGGGAACTGGGAGAAGCAGGAGTCAAGGACCCATCAGTCGCAGAAGCTGCAAGGCCATGCTGTGTCTTTCCCTTGGTTGCCCACAGGCTGGTACTGGGCTGAGCTGTTTAGGGGCTCAGGGTGGAGTTGGGTCTGACCTTGGGGTCTTGCCAACACCAGTCCTGCCCTCTGCAGCTTGGGAGTTGGGTGAGGGATGCAGAAAGAGTACACGAACTGAGGACCTTGTGCCCTGATGGGCCCATCCTGACTGCTGGTCTGTATCCCTCCCTGCTAGGCGCTGGTCTCTGTCTCCACCTTTGCCAAGCCCAGGAGCCTCCTTCCCTTTTCCAGGAAGCCTCCCAGAGAATCCTTCCTTGAAGATGCTCCCTCTTACAACCATTGCCTCTGTCCCCATTCTCTGTGTGGGAGTTGGCCTTTTGCACCAGATACTGATCTCCAGCAGGGAGGGCTGAGAAGCGACTTGAGACTTTATTTCTGGTTTCATAATGGAGAAAGCACGGGTCTGGTCCTAGAAGTTCTTAGGCAGTGTCTGGGAGTAAACATGAAAACTGTATTCCTTTGCTTATGTCTGTTTATCCTGTGCTGTTGTGGGCTATCTTGTGTATACTAATTTTTTTTTGGGGGGGGAGAGGTTTTTATTTTAGGGTGCATGTGCTCACCAGAGAGAGACAGAGAGACAGAAAGCAAGAAATCAACCCCCAGGGGGGATGGCCATGCGGGGATGGCCATGCTGCAATCCTGCAATCCCTTCTCCTCCATTCCCCTCTTGGGATCTTGGGCATGTGTGCACACACGCCTGGCGTGACTTTAAGCCACCGGGTCGGGTCCCAGACTCGAACCACAGTCGACTACGTGGGAGTCCAGCGACATAGCCATTACACCAACTGCTGGTCCTGCGTATATGAATTTTTAAAACCTTGTAAAACCTCACGACAACCTAAAGTTACCATCACTATCCTCACTTACATGTGTGAGAACTGAGGCAATGAGCAGTTAAGCGACATGCTCGCGGTCGCACCTGTAGGAAGTGGCAGGACTCAGCCATTACAGAAATCGTTTCCAGGTGAATGAATGAAATCTTCTTGGGACTTTGAGGGAGACTGATGGGGCCACTAGGGTACTGTGATTTCTGCCTAAGAACACTGCCTTGGCTGTGGGGTTTTACAACTAGTGGGGACTTCCGTGCAACCTGGAAGGCTTTCTGTGCTGCCCCAGCTTGTGCATGATCCCTCCTGGCTTCTGGGTCCCCCAGGCTTTTCTGAGACTCCAGTGCAGCTGCTCCGGGCTGCAGGCTTCTGGCTATCATGTCCCTGGGTTCCTTGTCTGGAACATGGATCTGAGGACTATCTCTGCCTCATGGGCCTAGGAAGTGATCAGACGGGGTGAGGAAGGGCTTCAGTGAATGTCAAGTACAGGGAATGTATTGCTGTGGCTATTTCCGTTCCTTTCTTGCCTCTTGGGGGTACAAGGCAAGAGGAAGGAAGTAAGGCATGATGAGATTGGCTGGTAAACACTGAGCACATTTGGTCATGCTGGTAGTGGGCCAGGCCTGGGGCTAGTGAGGAGGAGAAGGTCCCTGTCCTCCCCACTATAGCATCTCAGGGACCATTGGAATTTGTTGCTAGATCACGCCCGGGAAATACAGATGACCTAGTCTTTGTTAATGTATTTATTTATTTGTAAGATGGTTTAAGGAATAGGCCCAGAGACAGCCAGAGCAGTCTGCAGGCTCAAGTGCATGGAAATTATAGGTTTGGACTCTGGAGCCAGGTGGTGTGGGTCACCTCCAGACTCCACAGCTCAGAGCCAAGCATTCTTGGACAAGTCACTTCATGTTTTTAAGCCTCAGTTTTGTCTCAGGTGAAATAGGAAAACCATATTAAAGGAAGGAGTCTGTATGGTGAGCAGGGTACCAGATTTCATGCTTGCATTTCCTTCCTTTAAGTCCTCGCAGCTGTCTTGAGAGCTAGGTTTCCTTACCTTCATTTTACAGGTAAGAACAGCTAGGTTTGGGCTGGTGGGTACCTTGACAGTGAATGTCACAAAGCAAGTGAGTGACAGATCAAGGATTCAAATCTAGGCTTTCTGGCTCCAGAGTCTTC
>NW_006159542.1:5729092-5757386 GCF_000334495.1 Tupaia belangeri chinensis
CTAATATTTCGCACCTTCCAGCCTGAGAGCCTGGTATAAGGCAGGTGTATAATCGTTGTTAGTTAAAGGCTCCTCTTTTATCTAGTCTTGCTTGGGAGAGGGGGACTCCTGAGTGATCTTCTAGAACGTAAAGTCAGGGCCAGCTTTCGGTACATGCAACCTGCATAGCTAGGCAGGGTCCTCACTTTTGGAAAACCCCCATTTAGTTTAATGCTCTGCTGTTGCTGTCTTGAAATGCTTCATCATTTTTGAACATAGGTTCCCACATTTCATTTTACACTGAACCCCATCAATTAGGTAGTCAGCCTTGTTTAAAGTGTTGTGAGCCACAAGAGGTGGTAAGGACTTGGGAATCAGGTTCCCCCTTTAGGTCTGACTGCAGTGGTAGTCAGCCCTGGGGCAGCTTGGAATTGAGCAGGTATGTGTTGGCTGAGCACTTCCTTTGTGTCTTCACCAACATCATGAATCATGGTAGCAAAAGACAATTGTAGTGGACTTTATCATGACCATTAGTAGGACTGGTGTGTCATCTTGGGGAATTAGGTATGATTTTCCATGGTGAAAGGTGGTTCTCCGGTCCCCATCTTCAGGTAGACCTGTAACAGAGGTGAAGCCTGCGAGCTGCAGCCCGAGCTTCTGGCAGGGGAGACTCAATTTCTCATTAAGGACACACCCAAAGGGCATCGCTACCTTTGCTGACGAACATGGCAAAGGACGATGCCCACTGTGTTTCTCTGACCCAGTTCTGGAGGCTTTAAACTTGTTCTTACGATTTTTTAAATGCCAAGAAGATACATTACTCCTGTCACCATTTCTCTTTTTCTTCTTATAGATAATGATTTAACTGACGGTGTTTCCAGTTTAGCTTTGGCCACCAAGAAGCTCAAAACCAAATTCTTGGCTTAGGCAAAGCAACTGCGTCAAACTTCCAAATAGCAAGAACGAGAGCATGTATGGAGCGAGAACATATCCAGATGCCATATGTTCTTTAAACGGATCATCTGTTGATCCTTGGTGGCAGCTCTGTGGGGAAGGTACTTTGATTTGAAGAGCTGAAGTCTTTCCAGGTTAAACCGCTTGCCCAAGTGTACCTAGCAAGGAGGTGGTAGAGCTGGCATTTAAACTGATTCTGGAGTTCATATTCTTGAACACAGATCTCCAGCACTTCTGTTCGCGACCTTGATTGCCTGGATGTCAGCCGAGGTGCTTGATTCTTTGTGGTTGTCATTTTTTTTTTGAATTTACCTTTCCCACCACCGGATTTATTATTATTATTATTATTTGAAATGTCTTATGGGAAACTATTTGAGATCCTTTGTGTAAACAAGGCTATGCATAATGAATATACTTGTCTTGTGCCTGGTTGCCTGGGGCGTCCTCAGTAATGGAATGGAAATCCCAGAGGCCTAAGAGTGGGGCCTGATCAGCTTTTCAGTTCCCTGTGGGTCCCTGGCTGTAGTTGTGCTGAAGACAAAGACCAGAAGGGAAGTTCTCAGCCTTGGCCTGGGAGGGTTTTAGTTCCTCCTCTTCCTCTCTCTGAGAATTTCCCCCAGCATAATCAGAAAGACTAAAGTCAGCGAAAAGACTCCTGGTGGCTTTCTTTGCTCTTTGGTGACTGTGGCCTCAGAGACTCCTGGGAAGCCCATTCGGCCCAGGCCCAGGCCTGAAGTTCCTTTTTGTACTGTTTTCTGAAGGCAAGTGAAGCTGAAGCTGAGCCAGTTGCTCCAGAATGAACCGCAGCTCTGGAAAGGGGAAGTAGAAGCCCAGCTGGTTCTGCCATGGCCTGCGAACCACAGATGGACCCCGGTGGGCTGGCTGGCCCTTTGCCCACCTCCTCCGCTGGCTGGAATGCCCTGCCTGGGGGGAGCCCTCCTGGCTGGGGACAAGGTAGGTCAACTTGGCATAGCAAGACTAGGGTGAGGGGAGAGGCACTCAAGTTCCTTCAGATAAGGGTGGGCATCTTAGAATACATTTCCAGGCCACTTTCTGTCATTTCTACCCGGTTCCATCACTGCCTCTATAGACTCAGCCACCATCACCCTGTGCTTGGACCCCTGCTGCAGCCTCCCAGCTGGTCTTTCTTCCTTCTCTTCTCCGCATATCCACACATACCACTTTCTGCTTTGGTATTCCCGCTGGGCTCAGCATGAAGATCCAGCATTCACCAGCTTGCAAGGCCTGTTCTATGTTGTTTGTTTGTTTCTTTTGGAGAGATTTTTTGATGTAGGGCACATGTGCTTTCCAGAGAGACAGTGAGAAACAGAGACACAGAAAATGAGAAATCACCCCCCTCGTCCCCAGGGAGGGATGGCCACACCACAATCCCTTCTCAGGATTTTTGGCATGACGCACCTGTGCCTGGCATAATTTTCAAGCCCCTGGGTTTGAGATTCAAACAGCAGTCCCTCTTTGCATCTAGGTTCTCCCTGCCTCCTCCTGGTTAATTTCCATTTATCCTTCAGAACTCAGTTCAAATATCCCTTCCATGAGGCATTCTTTTTTTTTTTTTTTTTTTTTTTTTTTGCGAGGTTTTCTTACTGAGGGCAGAAAGACAGAGAGAGACAGAGAGACAGAAAGCAAGAAATCAACCCCAGGGGGGATGGTCATGCTGCAATCGCTTCTCCTCCATTCTTCACTCGGGATCTTGGGCACGCATGCACACGTGCCTTGGCATGAGTTTAAGCTGCCGGGTCTGGGACTTGAACCGCGGTCAACTACATGGGAGTCCAGTGACATAGCCATTACGCTGGTTGCTGATACCCATGAGGCATCCTTTTTGATGGCCCAGCCTATGTCAACACCCTCTGATATACTCCTCTTTCTGCATACAGTGTTTACCACAATCAGGAGTAATTATTTGTGTAATAAAGTGTTGAAAGTCTGTCTTCCCCTTGAGGGCTCTATGTTGGCTTGTTCAACCCTCTATCTGTAGTAGCTAGCACAGAGCTTGGCCCATAGTACATGCTCAACAAGTATTTTGTTGAATGAATGAAAGAATGAATGACTGGTTATGCAAGGGGAAATAGCACTCTGAATTGTAGGGTCCACAGAAATGTGACTGGTTACTTAGAAAATGTGAAACTTGATGGCTTAACAAAATAAGGGTTTCTTTCATTAATACCAGTATTAGTAAAGCAGTTTGTGCACATACACACATGACAGCAGAAGGAAGGGAATGGAATGGAATAATTGTCCTTCAGTATTTTGAAGACATTGCTCCACTGATTTTTGGCAAGCCAGTTCTTTCTCCTTGTAGGATGTTGCTCCCCATTATACACCACACACACACACATGCACACACACACACACACACACTCTCACACAGTCATCTTTAGCTTTTCAGTGGTTAGGTGTAAAAAACAAGTATTTCAAAGCAGGGGACTTCTTGTTCTTACTTTAAGGAACAGATGAGAGAGAGCATTGCCAAGAATCCAGGATCTCTTGGTTTGAAAGACAAACAAGGCACCTAGAACGGTGTTTGCATTGCTCAGTGTGCAGAGAGCTGGCAGGAGAACGGTCCAAATTCTCCATCTCTGGAGCTAGGTCACTGTGGGCTTTGATCTGTTCTGTGGAGCGGAGAGCAAGCCCAAGACCCACCTGTGACTGCCTGGCTGTGCACGCTACTTTCACTTCTCTTTCTCACGTTCATTTTCCTTATTGACACTGGGCCATTCCTTTGCTTTTCTGGGGCTCAGTTTGCTTTTCCATGGTAATGTGCCCACCTCCCAGGGCCCTTGGAGGATTTAGTGAAATCATGACTATGAAGCCTAAGCCCAGTGTTTGGCACACAGAAAGATTCTCTACCTGGGACCTGCTCTTAGTATCAGCTTTCATTTTCTTTTTGTCTGGTTTTCCTCATGTCTATCTTTATTTTTATTTTTTAAGGTTGTTTTATTTTATTGCATGATAGCACAGGTGCATGCATGAGAGATAGGTACAGAGAGAGATGCACTCTTGAAAGGTGGACTACACTGTGGGCCCCCTTCCCAGCACTTCAGCTCATCAGCATCTTGATCACTTGTGTGCCTACCTCGTGAGTCTTCAGGCCAACCCAGGGATCTGAACCCACAGCGGCCTTGTGGCTTCTAGCATTGTAGTTCAGTTCACTCTTTTTTTTAGTGGTTTTTGCTATAGGGCACGTGCGCTTGCCAGACAGACAGAGAGAGACAGAGAGACAGAAAGTGAGAAATCACCCCCCAGGGGGGATGGCCACGCCGCAATCCCTTCTTCTCCATTCTCCTCTCAGGATCTTGGGCACGCATGCAAATGCGCCTGGCATGAGTTTTAAGCCACTGGATCCGGGATGTGAACCGTGTTCGACTACGTGGGAGTCCAGCGACATAGCCATTACGCTAACTGCTGGTCCCTAGTTCAGTTCACTCTTAACTGCACCACCAGGCTTGGCCCCTCATTTGCTACATTAAAATGTAATTGTATCAGTTTATCTTTCTGTGTTATTTTTATGAAACTACCTTAAATCCTTTTTGGAATAAGGCATGGGAGGGTAAAAATAAATACCAATACATCAGGGTTGCTTTTTCCAACCTGAGTTCTGATGGGTTTGCTTTTCAGTTATGATAACAATAGCAACTAGTTAAGCAGCACCTATGTGGTGCCAAATACTTTATGTTTAGCTTTTTTTTTTTTTTAAACTTAATTTTTTAATTTTTTTTTTTTTTTGGCTAGGAGGCACATGAGTTGGCATGCCATCTTACTTATTTGTAAAGTCTTCTGTAACAGATATGATCATCCTCCAAGTGAGGAAACAGGTCCAGTGGCTTAAGTTCCTTCCTCAAGTTTAGCTTGTTAGTGAGAAGTTGAGCTGCCATTTGAATCCCAAAGCTATTTGGCATGGACTTTCTTCTACCTTTTTTTTTTTAAATTAATTAATTTATTTTACATACTTTCACTGAACATCACCACAGCATACCAAATGTGATTTTCTAGCCAGAATACACTGTAAAGTGGTTTAATCATACATGTTATCATTAACAAATAATTTTCCATTTCTTGTTTCTTGTATATTATATATATATTTCCCCCTATTTCTCACCCTCTGCCATTTCCCATCCTCCTCCCACCCTGTCTCTGGTATCTGCAATTGCTTTCTATGTCTTTATTCTTTTCCACATTGTATCGATACACCAAATATCTTAATTAATCTAAATACTTTCAATAGTAAGTTCAGCTGATATAGACTTATCTGTGAACAAAAGTTGACTTTAGGCATGAAACTCTGTGGGTAGAATGAATATGTGTAAAATAGCACATATCTGAGGCTATATAGCTTACTGTGGTTACTAAATAGGTATTTTTTAAATACATTTTTTTTTAACTTCAAGAAAGGCAGTTTTAGCTTTAATAAATCAAAATAAAAAAATGTTAAGAGAACTGTGCTTAATGTTTCAAACTAGGAAACAGGTTAGGATTCTGTTTGAATAGTAGGTACATGGACCTGTCCACAAATTGAGAGAAGAAAAAACTCCTTAACACTGGAAAACAAAGCATAGAAGGTCAGTAATGTTTTAGTCAAAAGTCATAAAATTCTATTTCACCAGTTTAAACTTAAGTACTTTATCTTCTGTTGTGGTCCGATATTTCCGTTTAAATTCTGGAAGATAACGTTCAGCTCTGGACTTGTCCCTACCATTAAGCTGGCCATTTTTCTCAGCTGTTTTAGAACTCTTATTTCTGTGTGTCTGACTTTAGTTTTCCTGGGATAGCACTCCCTTCAGAACTTCTTGGAGAGCTGGTCTGGTGCTGGTAAATTCTTTCAGGTTTTGTTTATCTGAGAAAGTTCTTGTCTTCTCTTCCTATATGAAAGATAATCTTGCCAGATATAGTATTCTTGGTTGAAATTGCTTTTCCCTCAACACTTTGAATGTATTTTTCCCATTCTTTCCACACTCACATTGTGTTCAGATGAGAGGTCTGCTGCTAGCCTGATGGGATATCCTTTGTAGGTAACTTGACGTTTCTCTCTTGCCAGTCTGAGTATCTTGTCTTTATGGTTTTGGTCATTCTGGCTATAACGTATCTTGTGTCCCTTCTGAGAATGTTCTTGTCTTCTCTTCCCATATGAAGGATAATCTTGCTGGATTTAGTACTCTTGGTTGAAATGGTTTTTAACTCAACACTTTGAATATATTTTCCCATTCTTTCCTTGCTCGCATTGTTTCCGATGAGATGTCCACTGTTAGCTTGATGGGATATCCTCTGTAGGTAACTTGACGTTTCTTTCTTGCTAGTCTGAATATCTTGTCTTTGTCGGTGGTTTTGGTAATTCTGGCTATAATGTGTCTTGGAGGAGATATTCTTTGGTTGATTCTATTTGGGGTCCTTTATATTTCTCAGGTATGGATCTTTGAATGCCTAAGTTTGGGAAGTTTTCTTCCAGGATTTCATGTTAATGTCCTTATTAGTCTCTTCACCTTCTGGGATATCAATTATCCAGATGTTTGGACGTTTAATGGTATCTAGTATTTCTCATATATTATTCTCATTTTTTGGGCTATTTTCTCAGTCTTTGTGGTGGATTTTACTAGTCCAGCGATCATGTCTTCTACATCTGAGATTTGATTTTCTGAATGATTTAGTCTGCTTTTTAATAGTTTCAAAGGAGGTTTTGACCTCCTGTATTATAGCCTTCATCTTTAACAGTTCCATTTGATTCTTTTTTATGGTGTGTATTTCCTCTCAGCTCTCACAAGAACTTCCTCCCTCCTGGACGTCATCAGCTTTTTTCTTCTGGTGTTCATTGTCTGTCTACTCTTTTGTCTCTGTTAGTTTTGTCACTATGAATACTCTAAATTCTTTATCAGACATTTCCCTGAGTTTCATTGTACTGTCTGTGGATGAAGGGGAGTTATTCTTTTCCTTTGGGGGTGAGGTATTTTCTTGGTTTCTCATATTTCTTGTGCCCCTGCGGTGATTTCTAGTCATTTGATGGTTTATTCGTTTCTTCCTAATTTCTAGAAGATCAATCTGAGCAATCAGAAGTGTGCAGGAGGATGTTGTCGGCAAAACTTTTGGCATTGCGTTTTTCTCCAGGGGCTCTACCAGAGTAAATTCTCAGCAGAATATCCTCATTGCCTTATCTCTGAAATCACTAGTTCTCAGCTCTCGTGGCAGACCTGCATGGACTTTTTTTTTTTTTTTGGAGAGATTTTCACTGTAGGGCGCGTGTACTCGCCAGACAGACAGAGAGAGACATAGAGATAGAAAGCGAGAAATCACCCCCCAGGGGGGATGGTCACGCCGCAATCCCTTCTCCTCCAGTCTCCTCTCGGGATCTTGGGCACGCACGCACACGCGCCCGGTGTGAGTTTTAAGCCACCGGGTTCGGGACACGAACCACGGTCGACTACGTGGGAATCCAGCGACATAGCCATTACGCTAACTGCTGGTTCCCTGCATGGACTTTTTATACCTCACCATCCTACCTTCATATCTCCTACTACTTCCAAAAAAAGAAAATTTATTCATTTATATGTACAGGACAGAGGCCAGGGCATGGAGGCTTCTGGGATATAATGTGAGACCATATGAGAACTTCCCAGGAGTGAAAGCTATCCCCACAAAGAATGGGCAGTAGTATCCCCCATCACAAGGGATAGTTAAATGGAGACCGAACTACTTTATTTATTTAGGCAATTTGCTAGATAACAGGTGTTCTTGCCAGAGAGAAACAGAGAGAGGGAAGGAAAGTGAGAAAGTGCTCTCCATGGGGATGTGGCCATGCTGCAATCCCTTCTTCTCCATTTCTCCTTCCTTCTGGAGTTTTATCCATGCATGCACACACACCAATCATGCTTTTCAAGTCTCCAGGTCCAGGACTCCAGCTGCATCATCAGTTATGTGGGATCCAGCTACCTAACCATTACACCACTGTGACTGAGACTGGCCTAATTTTAAACTACATTGAAGAGATGATGAGTGGACATTTATTCAAACACTGTAAGGGAAACTCAAATAACTGAATAACTGTATTAGTCCATTTCTATATCAAATATCTATTTAGTACCTATTGTATGCTAGGCATTGAAACCAGCTCAGGGGATTCAGTAATGAGCAAACCAGAGTGGGGATATATAGTTTTGTGGAGGAGGTAGACTTCAATCCAAAAATTGCATACATTGGTACTCATCTTTGATGGCTGGCTGGCACTTATTGGGAGATTTAGCAGAGGGTTTTATCTGGTAAGAGTTTAGAGTAACTTGAAAAAAGTGATTAATGAGCTGGGATATAAGTGAAACATATGATTTAGCTGGGTAAAGGTCAATGGAAATGTTCTAGGAGTGGGAGCAGCATATGTGAACCCCCTGAGGTGGGAGAAGACACTACGTATATGAGAAGCAAAGGTGGCTGGTGTGGCAAGACTCAGAACAAGGTTGAGTGGCTTGGGGTGAGTCTGGCAGGATGCTGGTTCTTCTAAGGGCTAGAAGAACATCCTAGGTGGATTTGTCAGCAGAGCACTGGAAAACTATTGACGGTTTTACTTGGGATTAGTGTCACCTGGTTTGCTCTCTGGTCACTGTGTGGAGAATGAATTATAGGGGAAAGAAGGTTTGGAGAAGCCAGTTACAAGGTGACTTGTAGAGGTGCAAGGGGACAGTGAGAATGCTGAGAGGTACATGGAGTTGAGATTCTGTTGTCCTAGTTGGCAAGGCTCAGTGATGGATCGAATGATGGGGGAGTCAGCGTATGGATGGGCCAGGAATTCCCAGAAAGGTTGAGCTAGTTATTTGGCTTTGAAGACTTGGGTATTGCTCAGAGCTATGCTAGTATAAGTCAGTGTATTGGTGAATTACTTTTCTATTGCCACTGTAACAAATGACCACTAACACAGCAAGTTTAAAGCCACAATGTATGTATGTATTTATTCATTCATTCATTCATTCTTTAACATTTTTGCCAAAGGTCACAGGAGCTCACTGAATACACAAAGAATGAGAGAGAGAATGAGAAAACATCCCATATGAGGAATGGTCATGCCACAATCTCTTCTTCTCCATCTCTCTCTATCCTTTTGGGATTTTGCACATGCACGCATACACACCTAGTGTGTTTTTCAGGCTGCCGGGTCTAGGACTTGAACCATGCAGTTGGCCATTTAGGATCCAGTCACCTTAATCATCATGCCACCAGCTGGCCCAATTATATTATCTGATAGTTCTGTAGGTTAGAAGTCTGACTGGTTTCACCGAGCTAAAATCAAGGCATTGGCAGGGTTGTGGTCCTTTCTAGAGGCTCTCGTGAGAATGCATGTAGTTGCTTTTTCTACCTCCTTGAGCCACCCACATCTCTTGGCTCAGGACTCTTCTGCCATGGTCAAAACTAGTAGCGGTATATTCCTCCATGTCAGGCCATAGGACATCTTTCTCCGACTCTCTGCTTCCTTCTTCTACCTTAAAGAATCCTTGTATTACATTGGGCCCGCCCAGATAATCCAAGATGAGCTTCCTATGTAAGACCAGTGGATTAGCAACCTTCATTCCATCTGCAATTAAAAAAAATTATTTATTTAATTTTATTCATTATTATCATTATTATTATTATTTTTAATTTGACCAGAGACACACACAGAGAGAGGGAAAGTGGGAAAGCAAGCTGCCGGGTCTGGGACTCAAACCACAATTAGCCATGTAGGAATCCAGTGCCTCAACCACTGTGCCACCTGTGGGCCCCTCCATCTGAAATTTTAATTCCCCTTCACCATATTCAGAGGTTCTGGGGATTAGGGCATGGATATCTATGGTGGCCATTGTTCTGCCTACCATGATACTCACCTTTAGGTCCTCTAAGCCTACTGGGAATTTGAGTAATTGAGTTGAGATTCCTCTGCAGTACTTAAATAATGTCTACTACCTCATCCCCTTCATGTAGTCAATTATCTAGTCTCTGTGATGGGGAATTCACTACTGCCCACTCTGTGAGGACAGCCTTCACTCTTGGGAAGTTCCTTCTTCCACGGTTTCATGTTGAGTCCCAGACGTCTCCATGCTCTGGCCTCAGTTCTGCCTCCTGAGGGCTTCCCATCCAGTTGAGTCTTCCCCCACTAGAGATTTGAGGATGGTCCCTCCTTGTCTGAGAAGGTTGTCATTGCCAGACAGATAATGTCATCAGGCTCTGGGATTATCCTGGGTGGTTCTCATTCAGCCAGATGAAGCTTCTAGTCTGCTTTCAGAACTCCACAATGGCCAGGTCCTCACAGTTCTCCGGATCGACAATACCTGTGCACCCATCTCCTTCGACCTAGGAGCTGCAGAAGAACAACTCCAGACCTGGGGCATTCAGGTGAGTGCTAACTATGTGGAGTCCCTGCTATTTTACCTTCCATCCATCTACCTTTGCATCCACTCATCTCTCTTTTCATCCAGTTATTCATACACTATTTGTTAAGCACTCTGGGTTACTTGTGTGTGTGTGTGTGTGTGTGTGGGTGTGGCAGGGGAGATTTCAGGAAGGGTATCAGAACTGTCCTCCTTTCCCAAATAATTTCCTTTTGAATGTGTGTTTTGGGGTGCCACTCTGTGCCAAGCACTTAACTGGCTGTGCATTACAGAGGTGCACAGGACACAGTAAACATGCTCACACTGCTCACGGAGGAGACGGATGTATGTTGGAGAAATCAGGATGGCGGACCATAGATGCTGCAGCAGAGTAATGTGCAAGGCATTCATGGGAGAAAACGATGAACTGGCCTAGGGAGAGGGGGCAGTGGTGGTAGTTTTGAATGCTTTGCACAGGAGCAGGTTCTTGATCTGAGATCTTGAAGGATAAATAGGAGTGTGCTCAGTGGACAGAAGGAAGGGAATTTAGCAAGGAAGGTGCACAGGAATTCACTAGATAATAATGTAGCACATGTGAGCATAATGTTTCCAGGCACAGGGTTTCCAGATCTGTGGATCTTGAGGAGGATCCAGATCTACTGCTCACTGCCTGTGTGACTTTGGCAGGTGACTCAGCCTCTCTGAGGCTCAGTTTCATTGTCTGTAAAGACAATATTAATATCTGTTATTAAGAGTTTTTGTTAGGATTAAATTAAATAATGCTTAAGGAACAATTGCACCGTCTGTAGCATATAGTAAATGCTCAATAAATTGTAGCTATTATTGTTGTCATCAAGTGCCCACAGGTGCGTGTTTTCCTCTTTCTGAAGTCCCCAACATGCTGGGACCTCTTCTATACTAGATGGAGGTGACACATTAAGAATGGTGAAAATACACTACTAATTTTACTGCAGATTTTAGGATTTACTTCTTAAAAATGGAATGACATTCCTGTTTAGAACATTTTGTGACTACTGAGGGAAAACTTTACAAATGGACAGGGTTAAACTCACATCAACACTAGCTAGTTTATCGTTCCATGTTTCTTTTCAACCCTTGTGCAGAAGAACATTTTTTCCTCTTAAAGAAAGGGTTCCACTGTGTTTACCAGGCTGTCTTCAAACTCGCAATCTTCCTGACTCAGTCCCCCAAGTAGTCGGGACAACAGACTCGCACCACTGCACCAAGCAGAACGTTTTTCTTAAATAGTCATCCTCAGATGGAGTTTTCTTACTGGTCAACAGTATTCACTTTATTCTATGATGTTCCTGAGGATAATTCCAAATGCTTAAAGTCTGTTTCCTTTCTTTAATTTGATTTTTTAATGCCAGAGGGTGTGGGCACATGCCAGAAAAAGAGGGAAAGCACATGCCAGAGAGAGAGAGAGAGAGAAAGAGAGAGAGACAGAGACTGAGATAAAGCACCCTGCCCCCAAGTGAAGCCTGGCCAGGCCACCATCCTTTTGTTTGTTCCCAATTTCAGTTAGGATCCTGGGCACACATGCATATGCACTTTTGTTTGTTTTTGTTTTTGTTTTCATTTCTTCACATTTAATTGTACATCTCCATACCATACAATATAGTATTTTTGGTATTTCAAAAACATACATGGGCTGGGACCAGCACTTAGTGTAATGGCTATGTCGCTGGACTCCCATGTAGTCAACTGCTGTTTAAGTCCCGAACCCGGTGGCTTAAACTCACGCTGGGCACGTGTGCGTGCGTGTCCAAGATCCCGAGAGGAGAATGGAGGAGAAGGGATTGTGGCGTGGCCATCCCCCCTGGGGGGTGATTTCTTGCTTTCTGTCTCTGTCTCTCTCTCTGTCTGGTGAGCACACGCGCCCTATAGCAAAAACCTCTGAAAAAAAAAATACAAGGGTTTTTACCAATTTGGTGTGTTTATTAAACCATCAGGGTCAGGATTTGAACCATGGTTAGCCACGTGGGATCCAGCTTCCTCCATACAATCCTTAACCACTGCATTATGGGGCTGGTCCATAAATTTAATTTTCCTTCTTCCTTCCTTCCTTCCTTCCTTCCTTCCTTCCTTCCTTCCTTCCTTTCTCTCTTTCTCTCTCTCTCTCTCTCTTTCTTTCTTTCTGGAATTATTTATTTTATTTCATTTATCATTATTATTTTTAAATTTGCTACAGGGCATGTGCATGCACCAGAGAAAGACAGAGAGAGAGAGAAAGTGAGAAAGCAAGCTGCCAGATCTGGAACTCAAAGCATAGTTGGTCATGGAAGAGTCCAGTGCCTCAACCACCACACTACCTGCTGGCCCCAAATTCTATTTTCTTAAGTCTCTTCTCATAGGGCCTTTTTGTCTTACAGACAGTTTTGTTTGAGCAGAAAGATGCGGGTGATATTGTTATTGCAGTGTTGATAATATCACCTGAATGCCTGGTGTTGACCACAGGACTGGTGTGTGTATGATCTCATTTAATATGCACTCCCCCACACACAAGATGGGTACTCCTCATTTTATAGAGGAGGAAATGGAGGCTCAGAGAAGGGGGTTACTTGTGCCAGGTTGGACAGTGCATGAGTGGCAGGCCAAAGTTTGGGCCAGGGCTGTCTGACTCCAGGGCCTCTGCCTCCCTTTGGGGTTCCCCTAGCGTGCTGTGAAGTGCTGAGTCTCAGGCTGCAGGGATCCTTCTCTAGGAAGCCCTTCTGGATCTTGAGCTGTCCCTGTGATTTCTACCCAGTGCTCCTAGCTCCTCATTGTTCCCTCCAGGGCAGCCTGGAATATGCCTAATCCCTCTGCACCTGATAGTCACATGAACAGAAGTGCCTGCTGGCTGGTGGGCTGGAGGAGGGGAGCGGTCCTCCTGTGGCTGACTGACCTCTCTCCTGGAATGGCTGCTCAGGTCCCGGTTGACCAGTATCGGAGCTTGGCTGAGAGTGCCCTGCTGGAGCCTCAAGTGAGAAGATACATCATCTACAACTCCAGGCCCGTGCGGCTGGCCTTCGCTGTGGTAAGGAGGGAGGTGGCCCGCATGCTGACTCTGCGGTGGGCCCTGGAGCCTGGGGGTGGAGGTGGGGAGGGTGGGGGCTGGGCCCAGGCACCTGGGAAAGCAGAATCACCTGGCCCCAGATTCTGTATAAGAGGAAGTCTGGGAGTGGGTTGTAAACAAGTCCCCGCACACAAGATGGGTGTTGGGGTTTACTGTGGGCAGAGCCTGGACCTGGGAATCTGCCCGCCCACCCAGTCTCTGGCTCAGTGTCTGGCCTTGGCTAAGACTCCCTCCCCTCTCTGGAACTTGGTTTCCCCATCTGTTCAACAGATAGGTCCACTTCAGCTCTAGTCATATATACATGTCTGTACATGCGGGATAGGCGGGATCTTCAAAAAGTTCATGGGAAGTACATATGAAAAAAATTTGCATGGATTTAAAATTTCTTTGCACCAAAATAAACTTGTACTTTAATTCCATTTTTTCCCATGAACTTTTTGAAGTTCCCTCCTACATGTGCATATATATATTATGTATATACAAATATACACACGTAAATACCTCTGTCTGTGTACACGCATGTACACACACATAAACATAAACACATATATACCGCAGAGTCAGTGTTTGAACCCAGGCCTTCTGGCTTCAGCATCTGTACTCCAAACTAGTATGATTTATTGCTGTTTTTTATAGTTGATGGTCAAATGGCACACCTGACCATCAAGAACGCTTCTAAGGAGAAAGGAAAAGGGTGGAACCCAGCATTTAATAATTCCTTAGTAAGTGGGCACACTGGACCTGTGTCTTAAACACTGTTACCTTGTTAACCCTGTAACAACCTTGAGAAATAGGTATTATTATCCCAGTTAGCATCTGTAGATGAGGAAACTGAGGCTCAGAGAGGTGTTATAACCTGTCCAAGCCCACATGACAATAAAAGATCAACGTGGGCCTCAGATTCAAATTTATATCCCTCTAGAACCCACTGCCCCCCCCCTTTTTTTTCTTTGTTAAGAGAGAGAGATTTTTGCTCTAGGACAGGTATGCTTGCTGGAGAGACAGAGAAAGACAGAAAGTGAGAAATCACTCCCAATCCCCTCCGGGGTGGGGCATGGCCACTCCTCAATCCCTTCTTCTCCATTCTCCTCTTTGGATTTTGGGCATGTACACACACATGTGCCTAGTGTGAGTTTTAAGCTGCCAGGTCTGGGACTTAAACTGCCGTTGACCATGTGGGAGTCCAGTGATGTAACCATCATGCCACCTGCTGGTCCCACCCACTGCCCTTTTCTGTTTGATTTAAAATCCAGGTAAACAGGATTAGGAGTAGCTACTAACCACTTTTTTCTCCCTTTGCTTATAAATGTGAAACGTGTCTGCACTAGCCTCTCCTGGCCTGGTGGGCTGTTTGAATCCAAGTAGGAGCCCCTTTGAGGGGGCTGCTCTATCTGAGGACAAGTGTTCCTGACCCTACACTTCCTTGGCTTCTTGTAGGTTTTCTACGTGGTGGTGTGGGCCAACATCTATTCCACCAGCCAGATGTTTGCCCTGGGCAGCCACTGGGCGGGCGTGCTGCTCGTGACCCTGGCCGCGGTGAGCCTGACCCTGACCCTCGTGCTGGTCTTTGAGAGACACCAGAGGAAGGTGAGCTGTCCAGAGACCCCAGCTATGCACCCTCCAGGAGGGCAGTGCAGGTGTGAGGATCCCAAGTCAGGTTTCTCTCTTGCCTGCCTCAAAGTATTTCTCCAACCACAAAAGTTCACACTGACCCATGTGTCTGGTGACTAAAAGAAATCAAATCACATGCATGATCTAATCCTCTCTGTTCTATCTCATCCTTGTGGATTGTTTTTCTGGAAGCAAGCTGTGTTTTGAGAGCATTTGGGAGGATGCCACTCATAGCTGGCATCCCTATGGTACTTTGCTTAACAGAGACTTTTCTCATGCCTCCTCTCCCAGGATGCTCAGGACAGGGAGGTAGGGGTACCAGACCCACCTTGCAGCACTAGGTGCCCAAGGCCCAGGGATGGGACAAGGTGATGTACCTGGTACTCTAGCGACAGTCATGCCTCATTTATCTCAGCATTGATTGACTTCTGAGACAGAGCGGCTAGTCAGAGAGTTTAGGAAATTTAACCTGGATCCCACTGTAAGTGGCAGAGGCAGGGTTCAAAGCCTGAGCTCTCTGGAGAGAGAGACTGGTACCTCCCAGTCTGATGTATAGCTCTCTAAGTGTATTCTCTTTCTTTAGTGTCTGGCTTTGGTTACATACTGAGCACTCCATAGGCCCATGTGGAGCTCCTCTGTTCAGTGCTTTGTGTGTTATCTCATTAAATCCTCCACTACGCTCTAACACAAGGGTCAGGGAGATGCTATTTCTCTCGTTTTACAGATGAGGGGCTGAGGCTTGGAGAGACTCAAAGAGCAGCTCGTGGCCTTGGTTCTAATAAATGGGAGAACTGGAGTTCAAGTGTAAGGTGCAGATTCCAAGTTATGTTCTTTTTATTTTTTAAGGATTATTTTATTTAACTTTATTTATTTATTTTAATTTGAACAGAGAGGGGCAGAATGAGCAAGCAAAAGAGAGAGAGAGAGAGAGAGAGAGAGAGAGAGAGAGAGAGATAGATAGAGAAAGAGAAAGTGAGAAAGTAAGCCACCAGGTCTGGGACTCAAACCGTGGTCGGCCATGTGGGAGTCCAGCATCCTTGACCACCACACCATCTGCCGGCCCACCAACGCATGTTCTTAGTTGATACCTAATAGTGTGTGTTCTGTGGCTGCTGTAACATATAGTCATAAACTTCTTGGCTTGCAACACAAATTTATTATCTTACCATTTTGTAGGCTAAAAGCTCAACATGGGACTCAAGGGTCTGAAATCTAGCTGAAGGCTGCCTTCCTTCTGAAAGCTCCAGGGCAGTGGTCCTCAACCTTTTTTAGCACCAAGGGCCAGTTTTATGGAAGACAATTTTTCCACAGACTGGGGCTATGGGAGGAGAAGTAGATTCTGACTTAAAGCCTGCCACTAGATGCAGTTATACAATTGAAGTGTTCCATCTCACTTACCACTATAAAGCTTGTCACCAGGTGCAACTTGATTGTCACTTGCCACTCACTGATAGGTTTTTTTATTTTTTTTTTGGAGAGTTTTTTTTGCTATAGGGCGCGTGCACTCGCCAGACAGACAGAGAGAGACAGAGAGACAGAAAGCGAGAAATCACCCCCCAGAGGGGATGGTCACGCCGCAATCCCTTTCTCCTCCATTCTCCTCTTGGGATCTTGGGCACGCACGCACATGTGCCCAGCATGAGTTTTAAGCCACCGGGTCTGGGACGCGAACCACGGTCGACTACGTGGGAGTCCAGTGACACAGCCATTATGCTAACTGCTGGTTCCCTGATAGGGTTTTGATATGAGTCTTCAAGCAATTGATTTATTATGGTCTCTGTGCACTCCAACCTCTCTGCTAATGTGAATCAGTATTTGCAGCCACTCCCTAGTGCTAGCATTAGTACCTCAGCTCCACCATAGATCATCACACATTAGGTTCTCGTGAGGAATGAGCACTAAGGTCTCTCGCATGAACAATTTACAATAGGATTTGTACTACTATAAGAATCTAATGCTGCCATTGTTAGACAGTAGGCCAAGCTCAGGAAGTAACGTGAGTGATGGGGGAGTGGTTGTAAATACAGATGAAGCTTCACTTGTTTGCCTGCTGCTCACCTCCTGGTGTGTGGCCTGGTTTCTAACAGGTTACAGACAGATATGAGTCTGTAGCATGGGGGTTGATGACCCCTTCTCTAGGGAAAAATCTGTCTGCTTGCCTTTCTAGCTCCCAGAGGCCACCTATATTCCTTGACTCATGGGCCCCTTTTCCACTTTTAAGGCCAGCAGTGGTGTGTTGAGTCTTTCTCATACCTTCTTTTCTCACTCTGATTCTTTTGAAACCCTCTTCCACTTTTAAGAATCTCCTTTGTGATTATATTAGGTCACTTGGATAATTTAAGCCAATCTTCCTATTTGAAGATCAGCTGATTAGCAGCAATAACCCTGTATACAATCTTTATTCCTATTTGAAATCTAATAACATATTCATGAGTTAATAGGATTTAGACATATTTGGGGGACCATTAATTATTTTTTTTCTAGATTTTGTGAGCTGGTATGTGTGCTTGCTGGAGGGACACACACACACACAGAGGATAGCAACAGAGAGGGAATGTGAGAAAGGCCCTCCATGGGGGATGGTCATGCTACAATATCTTCTTTTCCATTTCTCCCTTCTTTGGGATTTTGGGCATGCACACACATGTGTCTGGAGTGTTTCTCAAAGCACCACAAGGTCTGGGACTGGAATTGTACAGTTGGCCATGTGGAATCTTAACCACCATGTCATAAGCTTGCCTGGGAACATTAATTCTGTCTACCACACCTCCATTGTCTTCTCAGTTACTTGGGAAGCTCCTGTCCTCCTACCCTGTAGCACCTGGCACAGTGAAGGACTCAGATCCTTAGCAAACAGTCTGCTCTTGCCTGACTCAGAAGGGGAGGACAGGAAGTTGGGAAACGTGTATAGGGCTTGGGCTTGAATCTCATTCAGTGCCTGTGTTCATGGGGACAAATAGGAATTTTATGGCTTAATCATTCTGAAAGGATCTTTGTTGGACTTTACCACGAAGCTAACTAACTAATGCTACCCTTGGACTCTGTTGAAGCTTTCATGGCCCTTGTGCTTGGTCTGTAAAAAATAAATTGAGCTGACTGCTCCTACAACAAGAAACTTCTCTCACGGAAGGGAAAAAAAACAAAGTGTTCTGCCTTAGCAGAAGCAAATGAAGTCTGGCACCTGGCAGGTGCTTCGAGGACACAGATGTAATTCGCACAGGGAAGGCCTGCTTTGGCAGCCTGCTCCTTCTCTTCCTTTCTTTATTCAACTGGTATTTATGAAGCTCCTGTGAATACCAGGTAACATACTAGGCACAGACATGAACAAGATATAGTGTCTTTATTCATGGGTGCAGCTTGGAGGCCCCAGGTGAATGGCAACAATTCTATCATAGTTGTTTATTCACTCAGGAGACTCCTGCTTTTATTCTGATAATAAAATTACCTTACTTACACCTACTGTGTGTTCTATACTTGAGGTCTGATATCTGTGCCCATCAACAGCTTTATTAAAAGGCACGATACTTATGCCATTTGTCAGCTGTGCAACCTGGGGGGAAGTTATTATTTAACCTCTCAGGGCCTCGGTTTCCACATCTGTAAAATGGGATAATAATTGTAGCTCCCTTGTTATTGTGCACTTAAAGTGACTTTACACACATAAAGTGCATACGAAGGTACCTGGAATAAAGGAAATACTCCCTACATAGAAACTGTTATTAGTATTGACTGTTTGCTGATGGGGAAGCTGAAGTTCAGAGAAGCCAAGTAACTAGTCCATGGCCTTCTTTGGGTCTTCCTTTGGGTCTCAGCTCCAAGACCTTTTGTGCCTGCATCCTCACTCAGACCAAGCAGATCTTCATTCCTGATGATTGTCACTTGAACTCTTAGTGTCCCACCTACGTCACATAGCATCCTTAGGAGTTTTAAAATTTTGTGTACACTGCCTTGTCTTCCCCTCGTTTGGTGCATTATTAGCCTTTCTCAGGGTTTCCCTGCCTTGTCTCCCCTGCAGCAGCAGTCCCCAGCCTTTTTGGTCCTCGAGACTGGTTTCATGGAGGACAGTTTTTCCATGGACCAGGATGGGGGAGTTGGTTTCAGGATGATTCAAGTGCATTCCATTTATTGTGCACTTTATTTCTGTTATCATTACATTGTGATATATAATGAAATAAATATACAACTCACCATAATATAGGATCAGTGGGAAGCCTGAGCTTGTTTTCCTGCAACTAGAATGCAACTGCATTCAAAGCCAAACTGGAATTATGGGGATGATGAGTGAGTAGTGGGATTTTTTGACAAGTTTCAACACGAGAATCTAATGTGACCTAACTGACTGCAGGTGGAGCTGAGGCAGTAATGCAAGGAATGGTGAGCGTCTGTAGAGATGAAGCTTCACTGGTTTGCCTGCCACTCACCTCATCTCTGGGCTGAGGCATGTGGGAAGCTCCTAAAAATATTTGTTTGTGGCCACCATGGTAGAAAACATGATGTTTTTAATTCACTGTCATCACCAAAATGATATTATTAGCTAGTATATACTGAGTGTTCTTCTAAGCGTTCGACATGGATTAACATGTTTCATCCTTATTGAAACTCTTGGAATTAGGGACATTGGTGATAATATTTCCGATTTGGGCATGAGGACATGGAGCCAGACAGGTGTTAAGTAATTGGACAGACAGTTGGAGATGGTGTCAGGAATTAAACTGTTGATGATGTGAGTTTGTGAAAGGGTAAACAACACCTACTAAAATTCTAGGTGAAACAAAAAATAATCATATCTTGATTTTAAAAGGAGTAGCATTCCTGGAAAATTCAATGTATATTAAACCCGTGCAAAAAATAAAACTTTATGTGTTTCTATAAAATGGAGTTGGAGAATTCTGAGGAGGGTTTTCATCTGCATTCATGTCCTTTGGGATATTTGGAGTCTTGGTCAGCCAAAAGACAGTTCTTCGGCATATGAAATGGTCTGTGGGGGCCTTGTCCTTCACAGAAGGCATGTGTTTCTCATCTCTGGTCCTCCTCCCCTGAGTACCCGCATTGCCTGTCTTCTTCCATCTTTGTGACAACCCAAATGGCCTCCTCAAATTTCCAAAATCATCCTTCGGGGGTCCTGCCCAAAGAACCATTGGCCTTGATTGGGTTGCTTCTTCTAATTGCTTCTCAAAGTCCTCATGGCATCTCTTCCCCAAACCAGCATTTGGGTCCTACTGCCCTTCCTCCCCCTCTCTTCCTTATGTAGCATCTACTTTGTTAACTGAATACACAGGTCAGTTGGTTTGGGTGGGAAAAGAAAGATCGATTTTCAGAGCGTCTTTTGAGGGCTAGGCATTATGTGGGATTCTTTAAAAGTAGGTGTTTTCTAGACAGAGCAGAGCTTTATTTACACGATAGATGCTCAAATCCATTCATTCCCCCAGCCCCACCACCACTCATATCTGCGTCCCAGGCCCTGGGTTAAGCACTTCACACACAATCTCAATCAAATCTCACCACATCTCTAGGAGGTAGGGATGCTCTTTTTCTTTATTCTACAACTGAAGGAAAGAAACAAGGCATGATAAAGGGAGATATCTTGTTTAGGGCCACATAGCCAGGAAGTAGCAAAGCTATGCTTTGTCTCAGGATTGTTAGACACTATTGAATTTTTTTAAAAAGTTAATCAATCAGTCAGTTTTTAAAGACAGGCTCTTGCAGTGTCACAGTCCTTCTGCCTCAGCCTCTCAAATAGCTGGGACTACAGGTGTGTGCCCCTGGTCCAGGTTGGTAGGGTAGGCTGGTGTCTTACTCCATTGTGTTGCTAAACAGAAATACCCAAGAGTGGGTGACCTGTAAAGAATAGAAGTTTATTTGTTTCATGATTCTGGTATCTAGAAAGGCCAAGGTGCGGGGTCAGCATGAGGTCAGCTATGGGTGCCGTGTCACAATGTGGTCAACAGGAACACAGAGAGGTGTACATATGCAAAGAAAGAGAAAACAGAATTCTCATTTCCTCTTTGTCTCTCCTATGTCCCCAGCCAATTGGATGATGATTAGGCCTCAACCCTTAGAAGTCTTACCATCTCCCAAAGCCATTACACTGGAGATCGGGCTTCCAAAGCATGAACCTTTGAAGACACAAACTTACCAAATCATAGCAACCAGGAATTGAACCAGGTCTCCCATGTGGCCCCCCACTGAGTAGAAGCATCACCCCATACATACTGCTGTGGCTGGGCTTGACACTATTAAATTTATGGTCCTGACAACAGTCCCATTTTACAAGGGAGGGAATGAGACAGTCTGGAGGGTGAGGATTGTCTAGGGATGGGTTAGTGTGTGGTTATTGCCTGGGGCCTAGGAGTTCCCTGGCTGCATGGACTTATAGCCATGGGCCTGACATTTGTCTTACAGGCCAACACCAACACAGACCTAAGGCTGGCAGCTGCCAACGGAGCCCTTCTGAGACACCGGGTGCTGCTGGGAGTGACAGACACGGTGGAAGGATGCCAAAGTGTGATCCAGGTATTGTGTCTTTGAGTGACCTCTCCTTGATAGCTTTCTTTTGGGCTGGGCTAATGGAAGAGGTGGCCTCTGTTCTCCCAGCCCACATGGTATCCCCTGGAGTGAGTTGATGAGATGGCTGCCAGCAGCTCTTCACTCCCTTCCTGCTCCAGAGTTTCCTCCTCGTGATGCTCCTTGTTTGTGTACTAAGGGGCCCATGCACGGTCCCTATCTTGCAGGAGCTCACTGGCTTGTGAGGATGACAGGTGCACAGTCAGGCAGTGAACAGTAGCCTCTCCTGGCCTATAGCAAGGAGACAGATAGCCTCTGACAAGGCCGAGTGGCTAGGTAGACAGGGTACTTTTGAGGAACTACTAATTAGTGGACACATCTTTTCAGACAGTTGGGTTCCTTTACTTTAATATCTTGGCATGACAATGTCTACGCTGTCCTTCACTGGTGGGTCCAATGGGGGTGGGCAGGTGTTGGGGATGGGTAACTAGTGAGAATAAAGGTGTAACAAAGTGACCCTGAGGTGTTAATATTTGAAGCAGGGTGATGGGTAGCTGTCATCTACTTTATTTTTTTTTTCAGAGAGAGAGAGATTTTCGCTATAGGGCATGTGTACTCTCCAGAGAGACAGAGAGATAGAAAGTGAGAAATCTCCCCTCAGGGGGATGGCCACACTGCAGTCCCTTCTCCTCCATTCTCCTCTCCGGACTTTGGACATGCACGCCAGGTCTGGGACTTGAACCGTGGGTGGCTACATGGGAGTCCAGTGACATAACCATTATGCCATCTGCTGGTCTCAGCTGTTATCTACGTTTGTATGTGTTTGGAAACTTTCATATGAAAAAACTTTTGTACACTTAGCAGGAATAGAAATTAGTACAGCCATTATGGAAAACAGTATGGAATTCCTCAAAAAGCTAAAAATAGAACTACCTTATAATTCCCCTATTGATTATAAACCCAAAGGACAGGAAATGAGTATGTCAATGAGATGTCTGCACTCCATGTTTGTTGCAGCACTATTCAAGGTAGCCAAGATGTGGAATCAGCCTAAGTGCCCAACAATGAATGAATGAAGAAAGACAGTGTGGGAGAGTACTGTAATATTACTTAGCTATAAAAGAGGATGAAATCCAGGAGCCAGCAGGTAGTGTGGTGGTTAAGGCACTGGACTTCTACATGGCTGACCATGGTTTGAGTCCTGGACTCAATGGCTTGAAAGTCACGCTGGGTGCACTTGGGTGTGTGCCCTAAATCCCAGGGATTGTGGCATGGCCATCTTCTCTAGGGGGCGATTTCTCACTTTCCCTTTCACTGTCTCTCTCTCTCATCTCTCTCTGTTGAATACACACACCCTGTGGCAAAAACCTTAAAGAAAAAAAATGATGAAATCCTGTCAATAGCGTTAACATGGACGAACCTGGAAGAAATAATGCTAAGTGACATAAGTGAAATAGGCTAGGTTTCATTAATGGAAACTAAAACATTTGATTCTGTATGAGTGGAGAACAAAGCGGTGGGTACCAGAAAGTGGAAAGGGGTGGGGAATGGTGGTGGCGGCAAGAACTTGGTTAACAGACACAGGAGTGCAAGTAGGGAAGTCGATGAGTTCTAGAGCACTG
This sequence comes from Tupaia belangeri chinensis, assembly GCF_000334495.1. NCBI lineage: Eukaryota > Metazoa > Chordata > Mammalia > Scandentia > Tupaiidae > Tupaia > Tupaia belangeri. The sequence continues at coordinate 5,752,177 of NW_006159542.1, forward strand.
TAGCACAGCAGAGCAACTAGAGGGGCTGACAATTCAATATCATTTCAAAACAGCTAGAACAGAGGATTTCAAATTTACAACCTAAAGTCATGGTCAGTGTTTGATATGGTTGTTATGTTCATTGTCCTGATTTAATTATTACACATTGTATTCATGTATTGAAAAACCATACACTATCCCACGACTATGTCAATAAAGAATAAAATAGAACGGATACGATTTTTTTTTTTTGGAGAGGTTTTTGCTATAGGGTGCGTGGGCTTGCCAGAAAGGCAGAGAGAGACAGAGAGACAGAAAGTGAGAAATCACCCCCCAGAGGAGATGGCCACGCTGTAATCCCCTCTCCTTCATTCTCCTCTTGGAATCTTGGGCACGCACGCATACGTGCATGCATGAGTTTAAGCCACCGGGTCCAGGACTCGTACTGTGGTTGATTACATGGGAACCTAGTGATGTAGTCATCACGCCATCTGCTGGTCCCAGAACAGATAAGATTTAAAGTGTAATCTTTTAGTATTTCATGGTGGAAAAAAAATCTCAAAATTCATTTCAAAGTGAAAAAAAATCTGTAAAACAATATATTGTAATCTCAATTTGCATATGATCCCTATATAGAGTAGATATATACTCATAGACTATAACCGAAGGGTAACATCTCGAAGTATCAATAGTGATTATTTTGGGGTAGTGAATTTGTGGGTTACTTTTGTCTTTTTGTATTTTTCAAGTTTTCTAAAATTAATAGGTAGTACTGTGTAAATAAAAAGTATTTAAAAATATTACAAAAAATCATTTGAAAAATAGTCCTTGGAGATGAGGCAGTGAGAGACTAGGTGGGAGGAGGGATGTGATCTTGGGTCTCATGAGTGAGTGACTGGGAGGAGGGAGTTCTGAGAGCCAGAGGAGGTTATAATTTGAGACAAGGGCCACGCTTATATGGAACTTCTATTACGATACATGTTAGGTAGGCGTGGCCCCGACCAGATGTAATATATGAATGCGGACGTCAGCCTAAGTTTAACCTGGCCTTCCGTGGACTGATGAGGTTGCGATGTAAGGGGAAGTGTGAGTGGGTACGGGCTTCTTATGCTGCTCCCTTCCCACCAGAACACCCCAACTGACAGTCTTAGATTTAACTCCTGGCTGTCAGCTTTGAAAAGTTTCACTCATTTGCACTTTCGGTCCCAGACAGAGAGGTACACGACTTCTGAGAGTGAAGTTGATACCCCCAGATGGACACATGCTATCCGGGATGGTGGGGAGTCTATCTGGGATGCACAGTGACTTTGGGGAGATGAGGTCACAGCCACTTTGAACAGAGTTTGACATTTTCTACATTTGCACACGAAGCCATTTTTTCTACGAGTCACACAGTGGCTTGGGACTCTGGGAGAGAGCAGGATGATGTGTTTGTGACAGAGAGCAGGATGAATCGGGTGGTCCTCAGAAGGGCGGGCCTTCCTTGAGAGGCTTGATCTCCAGCAAAGGCTTGGGGTGGAGGATTCAAGAGCCTGCTGGCTTGGAGATGAGTCACGGCCTTTTCTCTCCACAGCTCTGGTTTGTCTACTTCGACCTAGAGAGCTGTGTGCAGTTTTTAACTGACCATGTTCGAGAAATGAAGATTAGCCAAGAGGTAAGATATCTTAAGTGAAAGAAAAACAGACGAAAAATAAACCAGAAGGCCAGATTGTGTACATTGCATGACCTCAGTGTTGGAAAAATGTCTAAGAAAAAGTTACTTGAAAGGTAGAATTCCTATGTGGGGTTAGCAGTTGTTTTTGCCAAAAGAATTATGGTGTTTTTCTGTGTCTGGTTAACCAGTCCCATTTTCTGTATTTCCCAAAGTGAGCATATATTTTTTTCTTTCAGAAAGTTTATTTCTTTTTTTAAAAAAGACCTATTTAGTTAGTTTTACTTGTTATTATTATTAACTTTTTAATTTGACTAGAGAAAGACAGAGAGAGAAAGGGAAAGTGAAAAGCCACCAGGTATGAGACTTGAACCGTGGTTGGCCATGTGGGAGTCCAGCGCCTTAACCACTATACCACCTGCCAGCCCCAAAAGTTTATCTTTTTTATGAGAGTAAGAGACAGAGAGAAAGAGAGAGAGACAAGCACCTTCAAAGGGGCCTCACGTTGTGATCACTCCCAGCCTTCCCAGCCAGCCCTGGGCGCATGTGCCCAGGTTGACCGAGAAAGCAAGCCCAGGATCTTCCACACACATCCAGCCTTGCTTCAGTGCCAGTGTGTTACTGCTGCACCAGCGAACTGGCCTATATGTTTTTAATAATAATAATAGTAATTATGATGTAATAATAATAAATTCTGTGGATCTGATAGTATCATTCATTCATTTAAAGTGCCTTTCTACCAATTTTTTTTTTTTTTTTTCTTAACAAGATCAGGGCATCTTGTTCTAATTCTAGAGGAGGAAACTGAGGCTCTGGGAAGACCTGTCACCTGGCAGTGGTCAGAGAGTTGGGTGGTGACACTCAGGTTTGGAGCCTAGGCCACTTGTCTCCAAGCCCTGGACTCCTTCCCAAGGATCACCTTTTCCTGGTCTGTGGAGATGCTGTGGCCTTAAAGTCAGGATTGTGCTTTGACCCTTATCCTGGCACTAGTTCCTGGGTAGCCTCAGGCAAAGCCTTTGAGCCTCAGTTTGTTCATCTTTAATATAGTGATAAAGATAAAGCTGCATCCCAGGCTGCTTTCTCTCTCTCTCTCTCTCTCTCTTTTGTTTTTTGGAGAGGTTTTTGCTATAGGGCACGTGCACTTGCCAGAAAGACAGAGAGAGACAGAGAGACAGAAAGCAAGAAATCACCCCCCAGAGGGGATGGCCATGCCACAATCCCTTCTCCTCCTTTCTCCTCTCGGGATCTTGGGCACGCATGCACACGTGCCTGGCATGAGTTTAAGCCACCGGGTCCAGGACTCGAACCGCAGTCAGCTACATGGGAGTCCAGCGACATAGCCATTATGCTAACTGCTGGTCCCTCCAGGCTGCTTTGAAGAGCTAATGAGGGCATGGAAAGAAAAGTACTTTGGAAGTTATTAAGGACTGTACTCTTGTAGGGAATTATGTAATCTCACCAGAGCGACTCAGTTTGATTCTTCTGAGGTCGACATCTGTGTTTTTGGGTAGATCCATCCTCGCTGATTCTGCATGTCTGGGAGTAACTCAGCCTCCCAGATGCACTTACGTTAAAACACACCCAAGCTCCCTGTCTGTTTCTTTTGCAGTCCTTGCTGAGAAGCAGATTAAGCCAGTTGTGTGTTGTCATGGAGACTGGGGTGAGCCCAGCTGCACCAGCAGAGGAGCCTGACAACCTGGAAGAGACGCCTCTCCTGCCCAGCAGTCCTGACCCCAGTGAGAGACCACTCATGCAAACTGAGCTTTACCAGCTCGTTCCTGAGGCTGAGCCAGAGGTAATGGGCACTGCCGCCAGCCAGAGCCATCTTCCTTTATGGGGTATTTGCCTAGAGAGTCTGTGTGCGGGCTTCAAGTTTAAGGTTCCTGGGACATGACTTCTGTGACATGGCAGAGACCATACAAATCTTTGGGACCAGTAGTTTTCTATCTTTTTTTCTTGAGAGATTTTTGCTATAGGGCACGTGTGCTCACCAGAAAGACAGAGAGAGACAGAGAGACAGAAAGTGAGAGATCACCCCCCAGGGGGATGGCCATGCTGCAATACTTTCTCCTCCATTCTCCTCTCAGGATCTTGGGCACAAACACACACGTAAGGTTAAGCCACTGAGTCTGGAACTTGAACTGCAGTCGACTACATGGGAGTCCAGCGACATAGCCATTATGCCAACTGCTGGTCCCAGTAATTTTCAGTCTTTTTAACCCATTCACTCCAGTACTTTTTAAAACAGTTTATAAGGATCCTTTTATATTAACTGGGATTTTTTGGTTGCATTTTTTATTATCTTGGATTTTTTGGATAGTTGCTTTGGATTGGTAGTCGCATGTTGATGAATCTTAGCTTACTTAATCATAAACATATTGATGAATATTTGGGGCTTTGTCAGTTGGTCAGTCAATCAACCAATCAATCTATTCATCTATCTACTTAAATTATAGTTGGGTATTTGACTCTTAAATGAATCTCTGTTGGTTGAATTTTTTTTCTCTTTTTCTAAACTTTATTATTTTATTTCTTTAGAGAGTATCCCCCAACAGGAGCCCCACATTACAACCTGCCCCAAGAATCAAGCATGTGTATCTGTACACCTGACATGCACCAGGAGGTCCTGGGATATGAACCCAGGACCTTTCCTATGTGAATCTAGTAGCATTACTGCTGTGCCACCATCTTGCCCCCTCTGGTAAAGTTCAGTTCCTCCAGCCCCACAGGTCTGTTGGATCCTGTCCTTTAAGCTGTCTGTTGGAAATGAATAAGGACTAGTAGACCAGACATCTGGAGAAGTAGCTTGCAGCTTGTTCTATTTGGTTCTCACTATGAAGACAGACCCACTGTTGGGGAGACCAGCAGTGAGGGGTGACCTCAGGTGCCATTTGGAACTTTAGGCAAGCGCTTGCCTTTTTGAATACTTTATATTTTTCAGCCAAGATGTTTGGGGATTCAAGGTCCAAACCAGCCCAGACTTTCTCTTTTGCACTGATAGGAAATGGGAGGCCTGCACATGGGACTGTTTAAAAGAGAAAAATGATAAATGTATCAGCACTTGAATCCTATAGCCTTTTTTTTTTTCTTAAAGAGCAGAAAAGATTGATAAGGGCATATACTTTATTGTGACATGCATGTGTGGGTTTATATGCAATAGCCCATTAACTATGGGACTTTTAAATTATTTTTTCAAATTCATTCAAAACAATGGTAATACAATTTCCTGTCATGAATACCAAATGGGTATGCGCACATGTTTTTAAAATAACTGCCCTTATAATTTAGCTGGGGAAAATACAGCCAATGCCTTAGTGTCAGGAGGAGCCCCGTTTCTATGGGAGATGGAGAGACAGTCATAATGACCTTGTACATTTTTACAGATTTTCATCATCCATAAAATTCTTTAGCGTGCCCTCTGAGGTATGGATTACTTTTCTTCTTCCTTTAATAGATGAAATGAGGTCCCAAGAGGTCAACTGATTCACCCAAGGTCACAGAAGAATGTGACAAAGGCCATTTCAGAACCCAGCGCTACTGATTCTAAGAGCCAATTTTCTTTGCTGCTTCTTTTTTTTTT
>NW_006159542.1:5757935-5759384 GCF_000334495.1 Tupaia belangeri chinensis
GGGAGAGGTTTTTGCTATAGGGCGCGTGCGCTCGCCAGACAGACAAAGAGAGACAGAGAGACAGAAAGCGAGAATCACCTCCCAGGGGGGATGGTCACGCCACAATCCCTTCTCCTCCATTCTCCTCTCGGAATCTTGGGCACGCACGCACACGCACCTGGCGTGAGTTTTAAGCCACCGGGTCTAGGATGCGAACCGCGGTCGATTACGTGGGAGTCCAGCGACATAACCATTACACTAACTGCTGGTTCCCTGCTTCTTCTTACATTATTGATTTTAGAGTAAATTGGTGAGAAGAGCAGTCTGAATTAGTGAGTGGTAAACCATTTGAGATGGTTAACATTATTCTAGTTCAAAGGACAACTCAAAATAGAAGCTAGTCCTGTGAACCATGTTATGCTTCTGGTTTAACCAATGATGGTGACGGCCTTGGTGATACTCATTGAACGAGGCATGGGGCTAGATGTTTTCTAACCATTTTCCTTTAACCCCACTCCAACTTAGTGAGATAGATGCTACCGTTTTCCTTATTTTACTGATAAAAAGCTGAAATTTCCCTTGGCCTTTTTAACTCTATAGTCTGTTCATTTTAAAGGCTGGGCCTCACTATGTTACAGTCCTCCCACCTGCCTCAGCCTCTGGAGTTGCTGGGTCTATAGGTGCGTGGCACTGCTCTCTGCTTTAGGGTGGTTCGGGGATTGAACCCAGGCCTCCCATGTGGTTTTAGCTTGCTTTATAGCAGCATCTATCAGTGCAGCTTGGCCTAAAGTCTATTCTTAATTACTAACTCTGCAGACATAAATAGTTTGATGTCACCCCACCTTATTTTATTCTAGTCAGAGTGAACACAAGAAGTGTGGAAGACTTCAGCACCACGCTTGTGGAATTTAAGCATTTTCCTTGTCATCCGAGCTACTACACCATGGGTGAAACTTCTAAACTGCGCATTTTTTAATTAAAAAATTTGTTTTCATTGGGGTAAAATATACATAATATAAAACGTAGTGTCCTAACCACTTCGAAGGGTCCAGTTGGGTGATGCCAAGCACATTCCCACTGGTGTGCCGCCATCAGCACCATCCTAGTACTCTCTCATCTTCTCAAGCTGGAATTCCATATCCAGCCAACGCTAATGTCTCCTTCCCCCTTCCTCTCAAGCCCTGGCAACCACCATTCTGCTTTCCGCCTCTACGAATTTACTGCTCTAAGTAGGTACCACACATCAGTGGAATCATACATTTGTCTTTTTTTGATAAATCCAGTTTTTGTAAGCAAACACTTTTTATGTGTTAGGAGTACTTGTGTGAGGAAATCTGCTGGCTACCTTGTATGAACTGGAGAGTCCTGCTCCAATGGGTGTGTTCCCCTCCCCCTCCACTTTTTTTTTTTTGGAGAGATTTTTTTTTTTTTTTTTTTGTTAAGGGGCGGGGGGGCTTGCCAGACACAACG
>NW_006159542.1:5760631-5765102 GCF_000334495.1 Tupaia belangeri chinensis
AGGACACGAACTGTGGTCGACTATGTGGGAGTCCAGCGACATAGCCATTATGCTAATTGCTGGTCCCCCCCTCCACATTTAACTAGTGATTTTCTCCAAGTGAGTCACCCGGAACCCATGTACTTTATAGATCCATAGAGATTTATAAGTGGAATGTGTGTGTGTGTGTGTGTGTTTGTGTGTGTGTGTGTGTGTGTGTGTATTTACTCGGAACAAATCATTGGTAGTTTCTCTGGTGCGCTGAGTTTGCATGTCTTTTTGTGCATATTATTGTTGCCTGCCGTGGAGGCTATCGACTTTGGGGATGAGGACACTGAGGCTGCAGGAGTCCCACCGCCAGTGAATTGCAGAGCTGAGATTCTAGACTAGGCCAGTGTCTTCTGAGAGCTATGGGTACTGGCTGGTTCTTCCCAATGAGCATTGCTGCTGGGTCCTGGGGCAGGAGCATGGCTTGGCTTTCTCCTCATGTCCTGAGCTTCACTCCTTCAAGGTGCTGCCCTGTGGACCTCACTTCGTTCCCTGCTTTTTCCAGGAAATGGCCCGGCAGTTGGTGGCAGTGTTTGGCGGCTACTACATCCGGCTCCTTGTGACATCCCAGCTCCCCCAGGCAATGGGAACACGACACACGGACTCTCCGATGGTCCCATGCCCCTGCCAGCTCATAGAAGCCCACATCCTGGGCACAGAGTGCTGCCCTTTCTTGGCCAGGTGACTAGAGATGAAGTTGTTCATCTTCCTCCGGAGTCCAGGATGGCTGATGGAGAACCCTAGGTGGGGAGAGAAGCATCCAGGGCACTCCAAAGGGTGTCAGTCATGTCAGCAAGAGGACTGTCATGCTCACTCCAGAGCCCTGCACAAAATTGCCTTGTCGACATCTTGTACTGACCCTGGGCTTCACAGAAGCTCCTGGCTGTGGAGCTGCTCTTATCCCAAGCCAGTGTCAGTGCTGCTTAGACTCATGGACACGGATGGAGAGGCAGTGTCTGATCTCTGTCATTGCCTGGAGAGCCCAGGAGCTAGAAGGTGACCACCCAGATCTTGGTCTCAGATGATGCTCCCATCCCCTGTCCTTTAACTCCAGGTGGGAAACGGAATCAGAGAGGATATTACCTTTATTACTATTATTATTTTTTTTTTGAGAGATTTTCACTGTAGGGCGCGTGCGCTCGCCAGACAGACAGAGAGAGACATAGAGACAGAAAGCGAGAAATCACCCCCCCAGGGGGGATGGTAACGTCGCAATCCCTTCTCCTCCATTCTCCTCTCGGGATCTTGGGCACGCACGCACATGCGTCCGGCGTGAGTTTTAAGCCACCGGGTCCGGGACACGAACCGCGGTCGACTACGTGGGAGTCCAGCGACATAGCCATTACGCTAACTGCTGGTTCCCAATTACTATTATTTTTTTAAAAGAGGTTTTTGCCTTGGGCACATGTGCTTGTTGGAGAAAAAGAGAGACAGAGAGAGGGAAAGTGAGAAATCACCCCCAGGGGGACTGTCGAGTTGTTTTTTGGGGGTGGGGGTGGGGGAGAGGTTTTCGCTATAGGGCACGTGCGCTCGCCAGACAGAGAGAGACGTAGAGACAGAAAGGTGAGAAATCACCCCCCAGGGGGAATGGCTACGCCGCAATCCCTTCTCCTCCATTCTCTCAGGATCCTGGGCACGCATGCACACACGCCTGGCATGAGTTCCAAGCCACTGGATCTGGGATGCGAACCATGGTCGACTACGTGGGAGTCCAGCAACATAGCCATTACGCTAACTGCTGGTTCCCAGAATGGCCCGTTTTTAAGACCATACTCCCTTCTCCATTCTCCTCTCAGGATCTTGGGCACACATGCACACGTGCTCTGCCTGATTTTCAAGCCACTGGGTCCAGGATTTGAACCGTGGTCACTCATGTGGGAGTCTAGCAACGTAACCACTATGCCATCTGCTGGCCCCATATATTGCCCTTTGTGGCATTATCTTGGTTCTCCAAAATGATGGCTCCTCTTTCCAATCTGGAGAAAATAAGCACATTCTCAGGCTTCTCTTCATTTAAAATTTTTCTCCCCCATATTTTATGAAAAGCAGTGGCACCTGTGCTTGTCTGCTAGCACACAGGCGACAGCAGACAGAGTCAGAGGACAGGAGACAGAAGAGACAGGGGCAGATAGCTATTAGTGGAAATATCCAAAGAACACTGATCCCTTTTGCCTTGAGGACTTACTTTGTTCAAAGGCATGCGTACCGTGGTTGAGGTTTTACACCACAGATGTAGAACAGCAGGTGTGTTTCCTGACACTAACATTTTCCTGGAATGAACTATGATTAGTCTTTTGTGGAATTCTGAGGAGTCCAGAGGCTTCCAGATGTTCTGTGCTCAAAGAATCTGAAGACTCATTGTTCCATAGGTCCGTGTCTAAGAGCTCTGAGCTGGCATTCCAAGTCTCTCCAGCCTCCAAGACCCAGTTCTGGCCTCACCATCCACAAACCCCTCTAAAAGCTGAAACTCCTCTGAGCTGACATACCTCCCCTTTCTATATGTTGGCCTCCTATTCATGTTTCCAAGTCCAGCTTTTCTTATCCTTCCCTTAGGAATCCTTCCATGATAGCCAGATCTGCTGTTCTCTGCCTCTAAATTCTTTATACAAGGGTTACCTGTGCAGATGCTTTGTGTCATTTTCTGTGCACATGCCTGTATTTCTAGATGGATTGTAAACTCAAGGACAAAGGCTAAACCTTACAGTTTTCATGCAAGACCTGGACCTGAAAAAAAAAAAATCCTGTGGATCAATTGCTTTGTCATCTTTATAGTAATGGTGCAAATTGCTCTCACACTTAGTTGAATGAAGAAATTGGTATGAATCTGGGTTTTTTTGCCAACTTGTTTTCTTTGAGTGGTTCTTAGTTTGTCCATCTGTATGATGTGTGGACTGGGTAATTATTAAGGGTCCTTCTAGAACCAATGTTCTGGGGAATTTTTCAGTTTATTCTGCTCCCTCCTAGCCCCTGGCTTATCTGTTATGCCTTGATCTACATGCAGAAAGATTCTACTACCTCACACTACTGGAGGTCCTGGACCAAGACCCTCTTGGATGGGACATCAGCTTAGTTAGTAGAAGACCTTGATTCTTGGCCCAGATCTGCCTCGTAGCTCTGTGACCTTGGCTATGTCACTTAATCTCTCTTAGTGTCACTTCAGTTCTTTATAAATGTATGTGGCAAACATGAAAAGTACTAATACAGGTGACTCACCACATAAGAGACAGGACTGACTGTTTTCTCTGTGCCAGAGAAGAAAGATCAGGTGTGTAGATCGGCCCCCAGAAATGGCTGTCATAGCGATCTGTCTTTAGCCACGTCTGACAGCAGGTTTGCTCAATGAAATTATTCATGAAGATGATCACTGTCTTTCTCATCTGAGAGGAAATAGCAGCTGTGAATGTGATGAATAGAAGCCTGTATTTATTATCCAGTCGTAAAACCCTGGTAAGGGTAATAACGGAGAATAAAAATGTGTCTGTTAAATGACAAATAGCAGTTTTCCAATTAGGTCTACTTTAAGAGCTCTTGTGTGTGTGTGTGTGTGTGTGTGTGTGTGTGTGTGTGTATTTTCCCCTGCCTTTTCCTGTCTTTACTAGTGGCCTTCTGGTGGTTAGGACATTCAGGATATGCCAACCATGTCTGATTCTCTGCACACGTGCCTCCGTTTCCTCGTTTATAGAATTCCTATGATCTGCCTTGCTTACTTCACAGGGTTACTTGGCAGATCACATACCACACTTAGCGTGCTCCTAAGTCTTGAGGCTCTGTGTTAATCACAGGCAGGTGACAGTTGGGACCGTACAGTGTCACAAGGTGGGAACAATGGCAATAACTCAATACTTCGATTCTAGAGTCACATTTATTCAAATCCAAGTTCTGCCACTTAATACAGCAACCCTCCTGTTGCTAGGCCCCACTCTTCATTTACAGAATGGAGATGAATACCTACCTGGCCGGTGGTTGTGAGCATTACATGTTATAAGAAATGTTAAGTGCTTACCACCTTGAGCTACGAGCTTGAGTAAGAGCTTAATAAATTGTGCTGTTAAAAAACCAAAAACAAAAACCTCTCAGTCTTATATACAGTAGATGCCTGATGTCTATTTTTGTTGATACCGTAGGTCATTAAAAATTAATGTTTATTCAGTCTGCATCAGACCTCAGTTGCCCCAGCACTGTGGGGTGTATTTAGGAGACTAAAGATGCTGGTCAAGTCTCTCTGAAATGCAGTAGCAGGAGAAAGCAGGAGAGGTAAGGAGCAAGCTGGTGGCTGTGGGCTAGGCACTCCCCTCTCCAGACCTCCTATTTCTCCGTGTCTTCATCTAGTAAGTGTGAAATAAGGCGGATTAACAAAGGTAATGCATGTAAAGCCCAAGTCCTGGCCAGAGAATGTTCGGTAGTAGGGACTTAGTCGATGAGACTTTTTTTTTTTTTTTTTTTT
>NW_006159542.1:5765401-5788756 GCF_000334495.1 Tupaia belangeri chinensis
GGTGCGTCTACGTTTATGAGGTTTTTTTTTTTTTTTTTTTTCAGCTGCTGGATGGTGTGTCTACCTGAGTGTATCAGTACAAGCTTTGTATTGTTCAAATCTCTATCTTTACTGATCTACTGATTTTGGTTGGTTGGTTCTGCCTTTGATTGAGAGAGGAAAATATGCAATGGTGATTGTAGATTTTCTATTTCTCCTTCTACTTCTGACAGGTTTTCTCTTTAATTATATAGTTTAAAAAATTGAGATATAGTTCACATGCTATAAAGTTTGTCAGTTTATGGTGTACGGTTCAGTTCAGCGGTTTGTAGTATATTCAGAAGGTTGCACAAGCATCACTATTTAATTCTAGAACATTTCACCCCCTTACCCCAACCTCAACAAAACCCCCGGGTACCCATTAGCAGTCACTCCCTGCTTCTCCCCCTCCCCAGCCCTGGAAGCTCTGATGTATTTTCTTTCTCCGAATTTTTCCATTCTGGAAACTTTATGGGAATGGAATCATACAGTGTGTGGCCTTTTGTGTCTGGCTCTTTTTACATAGCTTAATGTTTTCATGGCTCATTCATTTTGTAATGTGTATCAGTACTGCATTTCTTTTTATGGATGAACGATATTCCATTGTATGGGTAGTTACATTCTGTTTATCCATTAATAGGTTGGGTCGTTTGTATTATTTGGCTATTATGAATATGCTGCAATGAAGAACAGTATGCAAGTTTTTGTGTGAATTCATTTCTGGCAAGTGTTGCTCTCTTATTGTATACATTCACATTTAAAATTGTTATAACTTCCTGTTGGGTTGACCTTTTTATTTTTGTGAAATGTCAGTCTAGCTGTGGTAGAATTTTTGCCTTAACATCTACTTCGTTTGATAGATTAGGTTTCTTTTTCTCTTTTTAAACTTTATTTTTAGTTTTTAATTTTTGCTATAGGGGTCATATCCTCACTGGGAGGGAGGAAGAGAAAGAGAGAAAGTGAGAGGAAAAGAAAATGGGATGCTTCCCAACCCTCCAGCCCAGTGAGGATGGCCACACTGCAATCTTCTTCCTCCATTCTCTGATTTGGGCACACACACACACACATGTCCTGCGTACTTTTCAAGCTGCTGGATCTGGGATTCATACCATGCTGTCAGCCATGTGTGACCTAGCCACCCTAACCTCCATGCCATCTGGCCCCAAGATTTTCTTTTCTTTTTATTTTTTGTTAATATAGTACACATGTACTTTTCTAAATGTAATTTTACTCATTATTATTATCTAATTTAATCAGAGCAAGACAGACAGAGAGGGAGAGCAAGCTGCCAGGTCTGGGACTCAAACTGTGGTTGGCCTTAACCATCATACCACCTGCAGGCCCCAAGATTTTATTTTCTTAGAGCAGTTTTAGATCGACAGCAAAATTGAGAGGAAAGTACACAGATTTCCATACACTTCCTGCCCTACTCATGCATCTCCTGCCCCATTATCAGCATCTTGCCAGAATGGTAAGTTTATTGAACTTAATGACACACAAATCACCTGGTGTCTGTAGTTTACACACTCTTGGTGTTGTACACTCTAGAGGTTTGGTCGAATATGTTATGACATCTACCTACCATCATAGCATCATGCAGAGTGTTTTCACTGTCCAAAAACCCTCCATGCTCTACCTAGTCATTCCTCTGCCCCTTCCCCAAACTCCGACCACCACCGATCTCTTTTACTCTCTCTCTAGTTTTGCCTTTTCTAGAATGCCATGTAATTGGAATCAATACAGTATGAAGGGACCTCAACATGTTCATGGAAAATGTGTATTATAAAAAACTATTCATAGCTTTCAAAATTTTTTGCACCCAAGTAAAGTGGTACTTTAATTCCATTTCCACAAACTTTTTGAGGTCCCTCATATGTATCAGATTGGCTTATTTATTTATTTGCTTGGCTGTTCTAGAGAGTGGGTGCTGGCCAGAGAGAGAGAACCAGCAGTTAGCATAATGGCTATGTCGCTGGACTCCCACATAGTTGACCGCGGTTCGAGTCCTGGACCCGGTGGCTTAAAACTCATGCTGGGCGCGTGTGCGTGCGGGCCAAAGATCCCGAGAGGAGAATGGAGGAGAAGAGATTGTGGCATGGCCATCCCCTCTGGGGGATGATTTCTTGCTTTCTGTCTCTCTGCCTGGCAAGCGCACACACCCTATGGCAAAAAGCCTCTCAAAAAAAAAAAAAAAAAAAAAAAGAATGATTTAATTTGCTATAGGGCACATGTGCTCATCAGAGCGAGAGGGAAAGAAAGAGAGGGAGAGAGAGAGAAAGAAAAAGCAAGCTGCCAGTTCTGGGACATGAACTGTGGTCGGCTTTGTGGGAGCCTAGTGCCTCAACCACTATGCCACCTGCTGGGCTCCAAACCACATTTCTTTATGAGATAGCAGGATCTAATTGCTCTAGATTTATGGGAATCTCAGTGGTAGGGCTGGGAAAGGGGAAAACAGGATGGACATGATCCTGTGATGCAACCAAAGACTTTAATTGGAGGCAGCTCCTCCCACTGTGGCTTTTTCAGAAACTGGCGGACTCTTGTCGGTGGCACAGGGATGGCTCAGACGTCTTCTCCTCCTCCAGGGGAGTTTCTGAATCGGTCTTCATGACTCCTGTCCACTGCTCTCTTCCTCATGGACATGCTCCCGCAGCTGCACAGCTCAGAGACCCACGTGGGCACTGCCAACTAGAATGCTCAGGGCCTCCCAAGGGTACACATCTTGAGCATCAAGTTGTTGGGGGAGTGGTGCCTTCTTTGTAAATCATTTTGGCGAGAATGTGTGTTCATATCTGAGAGAATGAAGGGAAATTTTATCCTGGGTAAACGCTTTGAATGACACATAAACAGTTTTGATCCTATCCCACTTGAAGTTTCCTCAGATAGCCATTGGCTTAAAAATAGTTCTGCCTCCTGAGCTAAAAATGACCCCAAGTTGCATTAAACAATTGACATTTTAGAACTTGGTTGTTATCGCAGCGTAGCCCAGCTAATCCTGACTAATACACACAGGCAGTTACTATTTGTCAAGCGCCTCTTTCATGTGGGGCCATATTCTCCACACCTAACTATGTTGCCTACCTGCAACCTGTAAAGTAGGTGATATATTAGCATTACCCTCATTTTGCAGAGAGTGCCGCCAAAGTACAGAGAGGGTCAGGGATGTGCTCTAGCTCAGTGAGTGGCTCAGACAGAATTTAAACTGCCACATAGGACTAAAGCCAGTAATTTTAACTGGTATCTAATCCCTAGTAACTAATATCTAATATTGTTTTTAGGCTGTATTGTTACAGGTTTGGGTAACTATCTCCCTTAACACCCTCAAAGGCTGAGAGAAATCTGCGTGTGTCCCAGCCCGAGGTGCCTGTACTAACTATCACACACCCTTGTCTGGAACCTACTGAAGGTTCGTGGATGCTGTTGTTCAGACGTTCTTGGACTGTGGGTGCCAACAGGATTGGAAGCTCTCTCGTCAGCCTTGCAGCAGCAACAGAAAAGTGTTGACCCCATGTTTTGATAGGCTGTGGAAGGGGAAAGGGCCAAGAGGCATCTGATCTGCAGCCCCAAGGCCAGAAGCCCATTGTTATGTAAGTGATGGATCATGCTGGGCCCTCCTCTCTCTCACACCTCCTTTAGCTCCCTGTGGCCTGAAGATCTGGGCCCACTTGCTTGGCCTACCTCTCTGAGTGCTAGTTCTTCCTCTCCTATACACAGTTCTATCCATGGAGAGGGCTGGAGTCTGTACTCTGTCGGTCTTTACCTGCAGGGGTGTCTTCTTGAATCAGCTGATCTTGTGGGGCAGGTAAGTTCTCTGGGCACGGCTGTTTCCCCATTGCATTTAGGACTATGGATGGAAAATGCTGGCCCCTTCTTTGCAGGTTTTACAACAGCAGAACCCCAGCTCACTTAGAAGCCCATACAGACACACTGATGGTGAGGTGTCGGATTTGCCTTCTACTTGCTAGATGTGTGCCCCTGGGCTGGTTCTGTACTCTTTAGCCTCACTTTTTGATCTGGACAGTGGGGCTATTGTATCCCCTAGAGGAATGCATGTTTAACCGTATGTAGACTAGCTGCTCTGTTGGCAGGTGTCCAGAAGTGCTTACTCTGTTCATTGACTTGCCATTCCCTTTCCGTCCTGTAGCTCATTGACTTCAGTTTCTTCCAGTTGGATCCAGGACCCATGGGAGCATGATCATGAAGCTGTCTTGTGGGTTCAAATCTCGACACTGTCAATAAGTTGCTGTGAGGAGTTATCGTAGCCCATCCATCTCTTTGGACTCCCTGTCTGCAACAGGAGGTGGTTAGGCTGCATTGTCTTTCCAAGGGTCCTTCCAGCCCTGATGACCTGAGGTTGTTAAGTCTTTTTATTCACTTTTTTTTTTAGAGAAAGATTTTTTGCTATAAGGCACATGTGGTTGCCAGAAAGACAGAGACAGAAAGCGAGAAATTACTCTCTTGGGGAGACGGCCATATCATAGTCCTTTCTCCTCCATTCTCCTCTCGGGATTTGGGGCACTCACACACATATGCCTGGCATGAGGTTAAGCCGCTGGGTCTGGGACTTGAACCGCAGTCAGCTATGTGGGAGTCCAATGACGTAACCATTACACCATCTGCTGGTTCCAAAGGTTGTTAAGTCTTAATTCCCAACCTCCTTTCTTTCTTTCAGACTCTGACCATCTCCTGCTCTTGTTCCCCTTTCCCTTTGACCAGAGCCCCAGCCTGGCAATTTCCATCATGGCAGTTGTATGTCAGTCCTAGCACACTGGGTTTACTCCATGACCTTGTTTTCAGACTGGTTTCCCATCTCTTCCCCAGATCCAGCTACCATCATTTCACCTGGAGTATTGCATTCGCTCCTCACTGGTTTCCTTGCTTCTTCACCCTGATCTTCATTAAATGTTAATGCAGTTGGATCTCTTACCATGTCAGAACTGACCACACCTCTGTTCAGAACCTCCCAGTGGTGGCCCAGACTAGGCAGAGTAAAAGCCAGACTCTTTTCCCGACCTCTCTTGATCACATTTGTGACCTAACCATTACCTTTGCCTACTCCTCTTGCCTATCTCTGGCCACCTTCCCCTTCATTGTATCCCAACTGCACCACACACAGACCTCTGCATTTGCTCCACCTTCTGCCTGGAATACTTTGTCCCTGGAGATCCATAGGCTTACCCCCTCTTCCCCTAAGCCATTTTTAAATGGCTTCTTCTAATGTGGTCCTCTCTGGCCTGTTCACTCTATTCACCCTCCGTATTCATTCACACTGTTTAAGCCCACTATGCTCTCCCAGCATTCCCTATTTCTTTTCCCCACTTCATTCTTCCCCAAAGTCCCTGTCGTGTTCTAACATATCTGAGCATTTATTTACTTGCGTGTGCTCTGCTTTCTTAGTGAGCCCACATTGGCTGGGAGTCTCCTTGGTTTTCTGTTGGGTTCCCCAGTACAGGGTGTAAGGTAGGCAGTTGTCAGTCTCTGTGGCTCAGCTGCATTAACGCACAGTTATCCTTCTTCAGTCCTGGGTACAAGCAGGTGCTATCACCACGGAGGACCGAGGGGTGAGGTGAAGCAGTTTTGTTCCAGTAATGGCACGAGTGGTAGGACACTGCCTGCCTCACCCACCTGCCAAGCCGACTGATGACTTCCTGCACAACTCAGCTTTTGGCTCCCCACCAAAAACAGGGACCACCTCCCTTCCCTGCCTTCTCCAGTCCAAACTTACTTCTCCTTCTCCCACGCTCCCTATTTTGGAGATGGGTCCAACTATTTGCTTTGTGTTGGGAGCCAGAAATGGTAACCACCCCGCCCCCCCCCGCTCCCACCTCATTTCCCACATGGTTTTATTCCTCAAGGTCTTTTGATTCTACCTTATACATATATCCTCTGTTGTCTGCTGCCCTCCATCTGCTGCCCTCCCCACCACTCCTCTTTCCTTTGGATCATGACCTCAGCTTCCCCACTGGTCTCTGGCTTACCTGCAACCGTGCGATCTGCCCCCTGTGCCAATCCTGTCTAGTTACTATGCCTCACACCCTCAGTGGCTCCCCTGTTGCGCTGCTCAGATTTGTTCCAGGATCTGGCCCTGTCAACCTTGCCAGCTTCATTCACTCCCAACTCACTCGCTCTTCACTCTCCTCTCACTCTCTGGCCCTAGGAGCTGCCTGCAGTGTACCACGTGCTGCCAGCACTATGCCTGTGCACAAGCTGCTTCCTCTACTCCCATGTCCTCTCAGCGTTCCTTCACCTATGTCACCTCCTTTCAGCAAGCCACCCTGTCTCACCTGGGATGAACCAGGGCTTCTCCATTGTGGTCCCAGCAACCCCAGGGTTTTCTGTATCCTGGCCCTTTCTTGTCATTGAACTGTGTCTGCCTAGACCTTAGCAGATGTTCAGTAAATATTTGCTGAACTGCCTGTTCATGTGCCCCCCCCCCAAAAAAAAAGAAAGAAAGATCCATGATTTAAAAAAAAATTATTTGGGGGACTAGCAGATGGTGTAATGGTTATGTCACTGGACTCCCACAAGGCTGACCACAGATCAAGTCCTGGACCTGGCGACTAGAAACTCACTCCAGGTGCATGTGCTTGTGTGTATGTGTGTGTGTGCTCCAAATCCTGAGAGAAGAGTGGAGGAGAAGGGACTGTGGCTTGGCCATACCTCCTAGGGAGTGATTTCTCGCTTTTTGTCTTTCAGTCTTTCTTTTTGGTGAGCCCATGCACCCTATAGCAAAAAAATCTCTCTAAAAAGAGTTTGGCATTTATTTACTGAGGACCTACTGGTGCTGGGAAGTGTGTGAGGTCCTGGGGGGTACTGGAGTGACCAAGAGTGACGGATTCTTACTCCCAAGGAGATGGCTGGGTCCGGGTCACCTTTGGGTCCCAGCATACAGCAAAAGGCCATGTTCAGAGGTGGTGGTCTCTCTGTGTTGGTTGAAT
Organism: Tupaia belangeri chinensis; assembly: GCF_000334495.1. Lineage (NCBI taxonomy): Eukaryota > Metazoa > Chordata > Mammalia > Scandentia > Tupaiidae > Tupaia > Tupaia belangeri. Next base: position 5,772,358 of record NW_006159542.1, read on the forward strand.
ATGGAGTTTTCTCTGTTGGACAAGATATGCTCAACCCTTTTCCTAATCTTCCTTCCTCAAACAAGGTTTTTACTCCCTTCTCTAGAGATGGATAGAAGCATCCTTGTTTGGGATTTCCTCACCCTCCCCGTGACTTCAATCTTAAAAGTTAATGGGAAGAGACATAGCCAAGGTGTCAAGGTCACTGATGTTTGCCAAGTCTCTTGCGCAGGTCCTGAGAGGAGAATGGAGGAGAACGGACTGTGGCCCTTCCCTGGCTCTCTTTCTGCCAAACACATGCACCTTAAAAAAAATTTTTTTTTTGGTTTGGCATATATTTATTGAGAACCTCCTGGTGCTGAGAAGTGTGTGAGGTCCCGGGAAGTACTGCAGTGAACAAGGGTGACAGATTTTTGCTCCCGAGGAGATAGGGCTGGGTTCAGGTCACCGGTGGATCCCAGCACACAGCAAAGGGCCATGGTGTCAAGATCACCGATGTTCACTAAGCCTCTTGGGCAGGTCCTTTGATATCCATGAGTTCCCTGATTTTTCATCTCCACCCTGTAGAGTAGGACTTGGCCCCACCTTTCAGATGGAGGGCGTTGAGCCTCAGAAAGCAGACTAGCCTGGATGTCGCAGCCAAGAGGAACAGCTGGGACTTTCATGTATTTTTGTGTAAAGCCAGAGCCTCTGTTGTCCATAGCCTCATCCTACAGACAGTTACAGAATGAGATGTTCGGAATCAGTTTGTACTCTGAGAGCGGGTGGTGGGTGGTTTCTAAGTGCAAAATCTCCATCTGAAGCTGAACAGAGCAGCTTGGCAGTTAAGAATACACTTTTTTTTTTTTTTTTTAAAGTTGGAGGGATTCAGAATCCTGATTCTTGTTGTACCTTGCTGCTGTGTGGAGGAATTTAACCTACTTGAACCTTAGTTTCCTGTCTAAGCAATAGGGATGGTAAAACCATCCTTAAAATATTGTCATGAGGATTGGGTGACAAGGATGGAACGTGCTAAGCCTGGTGTCTGGTATACAGTAAGCAGTTAATAATTTGAAGGATGGCGATGTAGGGGAGATTGACTTGGGTTGGTTAGGGAATGTGGTGGTTCTTGCACTACCAGTGCCCTCCTCTAGGTGGAAGTAGGAGCCAAAGAAAAGGGCTGTTGGCTTGTCCCCGGTGGCCTGTGAACTTCAGGTGTCTAGTGACCTCACAGCACTTTGACCAGAACAAGAAAGTGCAGGGAGGTCAACCAGGAAGCCTTCGGGAGCTGGAGGAGCCTGTAGGGGCCACTCAGCACAGATAGGGAGACTGGGACCCAGAGAGAGCAAAGTGGGATCAGGGCGAATAGGGGTGGGGTAATTGCTTATAGCCAAGAGAGTAGGTGACGAGGAGTGGTGGGGACATTGTCCCTTTTAGTACAGAAAAATCCCTCTCTTTGGTCTAACCTGAGCCTCACTCACCTGCAGATGGCAGAGTGGACAGGAAGCTGTCTGTGATGTCACAGAGCTGGGAAACCTGGAATGCTGGGTCCAGGGGGGTTTGGAGTGAACCACAGAGGCAAGAAGGAGGGAGACTGTCTTTGGACTCTGTCTCCTGGGGTTTGCCCCTCTGTCCACCCTACCTGTCATGTTAGCTGTGACATATGTCATCCGTCTCTTATCCTTGGATTAGCAGGCTAGCCAGGCCTGCCCTTCTAATCAGGATGCAAGAGGCAAAAGGCGAAAGAGCAAGTCCCACGGTGAAAACACATGTCTAAGCTCCTGCTGGTGTTCCATCTGCTGTTTCCATTGACCAAGCAAGTCACGTGACAGGGCTCAGGGGGGAGAACATACACTTCACCAAAGAGGAACTGGCCAAGATAGGTGAAAATATTGGGCCAATACTTCACTGTGCTACAGGTAGATACACATTTGACAGATGAGAAGACTGAGGCCCGGAGTTGTTCAGATATCTTGGCTAGGTGACACAGCTAGTAAATGGCAGAGAGAGGATGCATTAGAAGCTGAGGCTTTTTTTTCTTTTTTTTTTAAGGGAGATTTCTGCTACTGGGTGTATTGCTTGTGAGAGAGACAGAGGGAGACAGACAGCGAGAAACCATCCCCCCCCCCCCCCCCCCGAGGGGATGACCGTGCATGTGTCCTATAGCAAAAATTTCTCTTAAAAAACAAACTTATTTATTTATTATCATTTTTAAGTTTATTATAGAGCATGTGTGCTCATAAGAGAGGAAACAGAGAAAGAGAGATGAGAGAGAAAGAAGTGAGAAAGCAAGCTACCAGGTCTGGGATTCAAACCATGGTTGGACATGTAGGAGTCCAGCACCTCAACCATCATGCCACCGGCTGGCCCCCTACATTTCTTTAATGAAACAAGTGTATGATATTGCTAGCTATGTCTAATAAAGACAATAAAAATACAAAAAATTATGGAGCAATATCACCTATCAGTATTGGTATAAAAATACGAAATAAATGTTAGTGAACAGAATCCAATCCCATATTATGAAAATAATACATCATGATCAGGTGAGATTTGTTCCATGGAAGTTTGGTTTAATATGAGGAAGGGGATGATACAGCTTTTTTTCTTCATAGCTGCTGGAAAAGAAAAAAGAGAGAATTTATGGATATTTTCTTAACATGATAAAATAGCTATTTCTAGTACCTCTATCTCTGTCCTAAAGTCAGCTTCTTACCTAATGGGTAAACACTAAAAATATTTCCTTTAAAATCAGGAACAAGGGACCATCAAGTGGCACAGTGGTTAAGGTGCTGGACTCCCACATGACTGTCTGCGGTTTGAGTCCTGGACCTGGCAGCTTGCTTTCTCACTTTCTCTTTCTCTCTCTCTCTGGTCAAATTAAAATAATAATGATAACAAATAAAATAAACAATTGATCAGGAACAAAAATCAGGTACCCGTTAGCTGCGCTGTCCAATATTGTACTGGTAGTGTTAAGTGTTGCAATTAGAAAAGGTAAATTAATGGCAGAATGAGAAAGGGAGAGGCTGAAGTATCACGACTTGCAGAAGATATGATGATATTCCTGGAAAACCACAGGGAATCAATAGCAACACCTATTCAAACAGAACATTTCAGAAAGGGGCCAGCTCTGCGGTGGTCAAGGTAGCCAGATCACACATGACTGACTGCACTGTTCAAATCCTGGCCCTAGAGGCTTGGAAAACATACCAGATGCATAAATGTACATGCCTCAAATCCCCAAAGGACAGAGAAATGGAGAAGAAGCAGCTGTGGCATGACCATGCCTCATGGGGGATGCTTTCTCCCATTCCCCCTCTTCCTATTTTTCTCCCTGATAAGTACATATGCCTTCTAGAAAATTTAAGGAAAAATTAGAAGAGAAGCAAGACATAAAATTAGCATTCTTAATTCCATAGCATTAATATACACGGCAATTACGACAGAGAAAAACCCTGTTCATGATAGCAACCGAAAAAGATAAAATACTTAGAAATAAATTTAATAAGAAATTTAAAAAATTTATACAAAGAACAATTTTTTTCTTTTTTTTTTTGGAGAGATTTTCGCTATAGGGCACGTGTGCTCGCCAGCCAGCCAGAGAGACATAGAGACAGAAAGCGAGAAATCACCCCCCAGGGGGGATGGTCACGCCGCAATCCCTTCTCCTCCATTCTCCTCTCGGGATCTTGGGCACGCACGCACACGCGCCCGGCGTGAGTTTAAGCCACCGGGTCCGGGACGTGAACCACAGTCGACTACATCGGAGTCCAGCGACATAGCCATTACACTAACTGCTGGTTCCCTACAAAGAACACTTTTAAAATAGCTCTGAAAGACAACAAGACTAGCACTGAGCAAATACATATACAAATGAATACTATTCAAAATTAAACATGTAAGAATAAAAGAACGTACTAGCTTGTGAACAGATTCACTGGTGGAATAGAATATAAAGTTCAGAAGAAGACCCAGATATGTGTGAAATTTAGTATATTATAATAAATGTGCCATTTAGATGACCTAAAATGGTCTCTTTTTTTTTTTTTAGAGGTTTTTTGCTATAGGGCGCATGCTCTCGCCAGACAGACAGAGAGAGACAGAGAGACAGAAAGCGAGAAATCACCCCCCAGGGGGGATGGCCACACCGCAATCCCTTCTCCTCCGTTCTCCTCTCGGGATCTTGGACATGCACTCACACATGCCTGGCATGAGTTTTAAGCCACCGAGTCCGGGACGCGAACCATGGTCGACTACATGGGAGTCCAGCGACATAGCCATTACGCTAACTGCTGGTTCCCTAAAATGGTCTTTTATTTGAAAAACTTTTTAGAGATTTTTGCCACAGAATATGTGCATTCACTGGAAGAGATAGAGACGGAGAGATGGAAAGTGAGAAATCACCCCCTGAGGAAAGATGGCCACACGGCCATCCTTTCTCCATTCTTCTCTTGGGGTCTGGGGCATACATGCACACGTGCCTAGTATGAGTTTTAAGTGGCTGGGTCCGGAACTAGAACCACAATCGACTATGTGGGAGTCCAGCAATGTAACCATTGCTCCATTTGCTGGTCCCAAAAGTGGTCTTTTAAATAAATGTGCTGGAATAACCATATGATTATTCGGAAAAAAATGTTAGGCATTCCACATACGTACGATACTAACAAGTGTCAAATGGAATAGGGATCTAAATGTAAGCAATAAACCATATTAACGTACCAGGAAACCTGGGTGAATTCCCATATTTCTTATTAATTAAAAAGGGGGGAAATAATAACTTACAGTGGAGACAATTGGCAGCAGGCACTGCTTCCGCCAAGTGATCTAAGTTAACATCACACATCAGGGAACCTACCCACGTCACGTAGCTCTTGATACGATGCACTGAGGAGGACACAGCGCTGCTTCTGCTGCATTTCGGTCCCAAATGGAACACTTGAATTGAATCATGAGGAACCATCAGGTTCACTGAGGGACATCTTATAAAACCGGTCTACCTGTATGCTTCAGAAATATAAAGGCCATGAAAGAGGAAGACAGAACTGTTCCAGATTAAAGGAGACTAAAGAAATGTGACAAGTACATGCAATTTATGATCTTGGATGAAATGCTAGACTGGGCAAAAGGGTAGCTACGAGACATTTTTGGGACAACTGAGGAAATTTGAAGAGCATTACATTAACGTTGAATTTATTGCCTTTGACAACTCTACTATAGTTATGATAGAGAGTAGTCTTATTATTAGGAAATATACACAGATGTATTTAGGAGTAAAAAAGCGTGAAGTGCGCAGCACATTCTCAAGTGGTTCAGGAAGAAAATGAGAGAGAGAAAAGGTGATAAGGCAAATGGGGGAAATATATACACAACTGGTAAGCCCGAGTAGAAGGTACATCGGAGTTCTTTGTACCATTTTAACTTTTCCTTAAGCCTGAAATTATTTCCAAAGCTATCCAAAAGGTTAAAATAATTTTAAAGTTAGATATGACAATACATATAAAAAGATAAGACATTTGGAAGAGACACTCCCTGATAAAAGGGAGGGGAAAACAGGAGGGACACGATCCTGTGATGTGACCAAGGACTTTAATTGGAGGCAGCTCCTCCCACTGTGGCTTTTTCAGAAGCTGGAGGACTCTTGTCGGTGGCACAGGGATGGCTCAGACGTCTTCTCCTCCTCCAGGGGAGTTTCTGAATCAGTCTTCATGACTCCTGTCCACTGCTCTCTTCCTCATGGACATGCTCCCGCAGCTGCACAGCTCAGAGACCCACGTGGGCACTGCCAACTAGAATGCTCAGGGCCTCCCAATGAGGCACGGTTGGAATGGCCAGCGCTCCTGGGAGTAGCGGTTTAAGTTTCTTTTGTAAAAGCCTTGTTGGGAAGCATATGCATTTATATCTAAAAGAAGAAAGAAAAAACACTGGGGTTTGGATGAACTGTCCTGGTTATCTGTGTTCAACTCTGATCATTCCTCAGCTTCTTAGGTGCTATGGGAGCTAAGATGGACCCCAACCCAGGTTTTGGAAATCCTCTGTGAAGGGAAGGAGTGTCTAGCTGTAGGTCTCGTATTGTACTGCATTGGTGGAGTCAGAGATGGTAGAGTTTCTGCAAAATACAGTGGCATGGAAAGATAGGGGACTTGGGCCCACCTTGCTCTGACCCTGGCGGACTTGTGAAAGTGCCTTCCCTTCTGTGGCCTCAGCACTGGGGACAGAGGGAGGAATGGGTTAACTAGTGGGGTTCCCAGCTTCTCACCTTCCATTTGAGTAGGTCAGGTGTACTTTGATCTTTTATAGCAATTAGACTTTGTATGAGATTTTTGTCTGCAAGGAGGTTCTAAAATGAGTGGGCTGATTCTTAGCTCTCAACAGCTTGACCTTATGGAGTAGTTATGAGCTACCATACTTTGGATGCCCTGCCCAAACTCATGCTGATGTTTAATTGCCACTAACAGTGTAGCAAGGTGGGAGGTTGTTAGGTTGTCAGAGCTCTACCCTCAGGAATAGATTAGCCCATTCATAGATTGATGTGTTATTGTGAGTTGTTTCAAAAGCGGCCTTTTCCAGCTCTTGCTCACACATGCTCTTACCCTCTTGTGAGGTGACGCTGTCCCCATGGTAACTATACAGCAAGAACATCCCTCTCAGATACTGAGCAGACGCTGGTGCCATTGGACTTTCCAGCCTCCAGAATTGCAAAATATAAGTCTTCTCTTTATAAATGACTCAATCTGCTATATTCTGTTATCACAACAGAAGACGGACTAAGATGCTATGCGAAACCACTCGGCAGAGTGGGTATCTGGCATCATGGCTGCATTTCTTCTTCCTGAACTGTGCCACTCCTGGGTTGGGCATCTGTCCTTCCATGACCAAGAGGCCTTCCACTCCTCTCTGAACTATGCTCAGTTTACACACGTATTCAGGTATTGTCAACTTGCCAAGCCCCTGGCTGGGTTCTGGGGAACAGGGAACAAAGCTGATGTGGGCCCTGCCCTCTGGGAACTTAACTGTTCACTGGATTAATGACACATTAAGCAAATAGTCACTCGTAAGATACACACGAGAGGTGATGCCACAAGGCTTAGAAGGATAGTATGGATGTGTATCCTGTCCTCCTAGACCTGCTGTTTATGTAATTCCTAGCTCAGAAGATTTTTGGAGTCAGTGTGCTCAGATCTGACCCTGCTTTCATGGTGGAAGCCAGACCTGTGTCCACCCCCATCCCCACCCCCCACCCCTGACTAAACTAATGTAACAATGGGGTCTGGTCATTAGGGCAAGGCTCCCTGCCCTGGAGGGCCTTGGTCAGTGTTAGGACTCCAGTTTGGGACTCACCCTCAAACTCACTGCTGCTGGAGGAATCTCTCTTTTCTGAGTGGATCAGAGGTTTTCCGAAAGATAAGCGGGAAGCTGCATTCATGTACTTGGGATTTTGTTTGTTGAACTCATCCTTCTGAAGTTGTAAACCTAGCAATAATTGCACACCATCATGTGCGAGGCTCAGCCGAGACCACAGACATTTTATCAACTTTGAAGCAGCACACACAAGTGGTGGTTATTGTGGGTGGGGAAGCGCCTGAATCTACCTCCTCCTGTCTCCTGACTGCTTCCCCTTATTAACAGGTGTTAGATTTAAATTTTGTACTTTAAGAAACATTGACTTTTGGGGTGAGGGGCAGCAGATGGTGTGGTGCTTAAGATTCTGGACTCCCACATAGTCAACTGCAGTTTGAGTCCCAGACCTGGCAGCTTGAAAACCATGCTGGATGTGTGTGCATGCACATCCAAAATCCCAAGAGAATGGAAGAGAAAGGATTGCGGCATGTCTATCCACCCTGGGAGTGATCTCTCTCTTCTAGCTGTGTCTCTCCAGGGAGTGCATGCACACTGTGGCAAAAACCTAAATAAATAAATAAATAAAAACTTTATTTATAAATATGATGCATACCCATTACAGAAAAGTTAGGAAATATTAAATAATATGAAGTAGTAAAAATAGCCCCAAAATATCCCTTCTCCTGAATATTCTCACAGAATATTCATCTTCTCCTGTGCATATTTACGTAGCTCATCACATGCTATATAGTGTGTATGCATTTTGTTTTCTTAAATATATATTATATCATAAACATTTTTCTCATGTCACTACATTTTTGTTTTGGTTTTACAGATTTTTGCTATAGGGCTCATATGCTTACCAAAGAGACAGAGAGAGAGAGAGAGAGAGAGAGAGAGAGAAAGTGAGAAATCAGCCCCCCTGGGAGGGTGGCCATGCCTCAATTACTTCTCCATTCTCTTCTCAGGATTTTGGACCCGCATGCACACGTGCCTGGTATGAGTTTTAAGCTGCCGAGTCCGGGACTCAAACTGCGGTTGACTATGTGGGAATCCAGTGACCTAAACATTACGTCATCTACTGGTCTCATCATGTCACTAAATTTTTTATTTGTACATTATTTTATTTTATGGATAATTCAAAATTTATTTACCTACTGTTCTATTTTTGAATATGGAGACTATTTTCAAATTATACTGCTATAAATACTGTTGTGATAAATCTTGCTGTAATAAGACTTTGTCTTGTATAACAAAGGATTTGGTTAAGAAGCTGAACCCTGTTATATAATCCAAAGGTTTGTCATTTACCAATTACTTAATCTCCTGCTACGTCTGCTTTCCTATCTGTAAAGTGTTATATTCATTTTGGACGATAGTGTCCACTCCTTAGAGTATTTGTGGAGATTAAATAATGTCATTTTACAAGTAAAGTGTAAAATGTAAATTGTGAAACAGGAGGGGATTTTATCTAATCACATCTGGGGACCTAATAGCTATAGTGCTTTGCATGCGATAGGAACTTAGTAATTACCATCATTGCCATCTTGGGGAAAGCGCATTGACATTTTTGAAGTTCTTGATTTTTACCGTGAAGCTATATACTTTCAGGAGGAGTCTTATAGTTTTAAAATGACTATTAGTTCATTATTTTTTTAATTTGTCAGAGAGCACGTGCACTTGCTGAGAGAGAGGAAGAGGGAGAAAACACTCTCCAGTCGGGCATGTTCATGCCACGATCTTTTCTCCATTTCTGCATCCTGTCAGAGTTTTAAGCATGTGTGCACATGTCCCTGGTGTGTTTTTCAAGCTGCCAGAGCTGGGATTCCACCTGCACAATCAGCCACATGGGATCTGGCTCCCTTAACCACTAGGTTATGAGGCTAGCCCAGGAGAAGCCTTTCAAAAGATTCTCATGTATAGGTTTCTGGCAGAATATGCCATGAGAATTTTTTCCTGCCCTTCTGTTCCATTTCCCAGTTGGACTCTGCCAGACTCTTGATCAGTCTTGCCCCTTACCTCCATCTGTAGGAGGTAGACGGTATGCCATCGGTCCTAGCTTTGCCCGATCTTGATAATAATGCTTTTCTTTCTTTTTTTCCTGTCTAAAATAGCTGATTTTGACCCCCTAGTCTTCTCTGCTATGACCTCTTGTCCTGATTTTGATCTCTTGTCCTGACCTCAAGAAAGATGGGATTACACACTGAAGACCATAGGGCTTTGTGATAGCCTTGGAAACCTCACTTTCCAGATGACCTTGGCTGAAGATAAAAAAGGGATAACTGATGTATACTGGACTTTCATGAGCAAGAAATACATCTTGGTTTTGTAAATCATTGAGAGTCCAAGGCTGTTTATTTTAACAGCAAAAATCTATCCTCTATCCTGACCAATAACCCATATGTAGTTTCCACTCGATGATTGTTGAGTGCCTGCTTTGTGTCAGACTATGTGGTAGGTGTTTACATATATTGTTTATTTTACCCTCCCAGTCATCTTCAAAAGTAATACTGTATTATGAATATTCCCACTTTGCAGGTAAGGAGACTGAGAATCAGAGAGGTAAAGTGAGTTTCCCATCTTTTATGGGACAACTGAGATTTGAACAACCTGTACAGCCCCCAAAGGAGGAATCTTAACCACTATTTTTCTGGTCTTCAGTCTAACGATTCTTAAACTATAGTGTACATTCAAATTTACCTGAAAACCATGTTCAAATGCCTGCTGTGATTTGCTAGGTCTGGACTGGGGTCTGAAAATGCATTTCTACAAGCTCCCAGGTGATGATAATATTGCTGGTCTATGAAATACACTTTGAGTAGCAAGACTTTAGGCACTCTTGTTTATCAGTTTGGGTACTTAACTATAACATTCTCATCTCATTTTAGGTTAGAACTATCACTCAAAAGATGAAGGGAATCTGGAGGTATCTCAGCAAGAGGGAAACAAGCAAACTGAAGTCTGGAGAGCCCATGCTGGGTGTTCTTATCTGGTACCTACTCTGGGTTGATGGCTGAAGCTCTTGGGTTTTATTGGGAACCTTGGAGTCATCCATGGCTTGGGGCTCCTCACAGTCCCTGCAGCATAAACAGAAGATCTTCGAGGCAAGGTTTTGGTGGGTTGCTGTAGAAGGTAGAGGAATGAGGACGATGGGTTCTGGGATCTGAATTTCAGATGCCAATTGTAAGCTGACTATGGTGGGGTTATAAATTGGGCTGGCCTCTCCCAAGGTATAATACTTCTCCCCACTCCCCAATCTTCTGTAGCTCCCTATGGCCAGGAGACCTGAGCCCTTCTGCCTAGGCTTCCTTCTCTTAAGGCCATTTTTTCTATTCTATAGAAAGTTTCCTTACCCATGGAAAGGAGTTGAAGCCTTTACTCTGCCAGCTTTGTTTGCAGAGGTGCTTTCTTGAGTCAGCCAATCTTGACTTTGAGCCCAGTTCCCTGTTCAGTGCTGTTTCCTGAATAAAAATAACACTGTGGCTGAGAAATGCCAAAACTTTACCTGTATTCACACATCAGATAGGCTCTCCTATAACAAAATCCCAGCTCATGCAGAAGTGGACATAAATATGCTCAGGTTTTAAATAGATCTGTGTTTTCCCCTATTTCTAGGTGCATGCTCTTGGGGTGTACTATCATTTGAATGTCCTTCCAAAATTCATGCATTGGGACTTGGCTACATTATAAAGTTATTAAGTTGAAAGGAGACCAGAACAGATGGGGATATATGGACAGCTGCTCTTTTTAAAATTCTGCCCTATGCCATTTTGTGATACCTTTGGACCTTACATATGACTGGAATCATGAGTCAAATAAACCTCAATTCTCTTAAATTATTCTCTAAATTCACTCTTCTCAGGTATTTCTGTAAGAATAGCATACCAGACTAAGGTAGATTATTAAACCTTCTTGAAACTCATTATTATCATATGGAAAATGAAAGTAGCCCTGCCTATTCTGCAAAGTAGAGGGTTAAATATATGAAAAGTGACCCCTATGGTACTAGGAATACAATACGTGTTCAGTCATTTCATTTCCTTCTCTTCCCTTTATGTAGCTCATTGGTTTCAAATTATCCCAGCTGATCCAGACCTCATAGGAACATAGTTAGGGATGCATAATTTTGTAGCGTTAAATCCCGGGTTTGCCACTAACTTGCTGTTTGACTTGAGGCAAGTCCATGCTTGTTGCTGTTTCTCGGGCTCCTCATCAGTGATAAGAGGAAGTTAGGCTAAATGATTTCTTCGAGGATCTTTTTAGTTCTGGTGGCCCAGAATTATATAGCCTGAACTCCTTTCTTTGTAGGTCACCTTTCCATATCTCTGGATACTTCTTGCTTTCACTCCTCTCTCTCTGGCAATTTTCTCACCCCAACTTCTTTTTTTAGAAAATTCTTCTTATGGTATTGGTTAGGTGGCCCTAGGAATATCCAGTTCACTATGAGTGATGCCTCCTACTAGGCACTTTATCCCACTTTTTAACATTTAAAAAAATTTGTTTATTGAACTTTATTTAGAGAGATTTTTGCTATTGGGCATGTGTGCTTACTGGAGGGACAGAGAGTGAGAAAGACAGAAAGGGAGAAATCAACCCCCAGTGGGGATGACCACACTGCAATCCCTTCTCCTTCATTCTCCTATCAGGAGTTTGGGCACACCTGCCCACACCCTTGGTGTGAGTTTCAAGCCACCAGGCCTGGAACTTGAACCACAGTCAACCGCATGGAAGTTCAACACCTTAACCACTATGCCACCTGCTGGTCCCTTGTATCCCACTTTTTCTACTGTTGTACTTTGGTCTAAGCCACCATCATCTCTTATCTAAATTACTTCTATAGTTTTCTAGTTGATCTTCCTGTTTCTTTTGCCCTTGACCCCTTCACAATGAATACAAAAGCTAGAGTAGTCCTGTTAAAATGTATCATGCACTATTTCAATAATTTCCAGTAACAGAAAAATGGATATAAGGTGAAGAGATAGTGTTGAACAAATCAATGGAAATTTTGAAACAGAATCAAATAGATATCCTAGTACTATAAAAATCAATATGTGAAGGAAAAATATATTGTGTTAGACTAAGAACACAGTGGCAGAAATGCTCGGGAGCCTTGAAAAAAGGGAATAGAAATGATCCATACTGAAGCAGTTAGCCTGGAATGCTATTCTCCTAGATAACTGCATTGCCATTATCACCAAATTTTGCTTCAATATCACCTTTTCTAGTAAGACTTTGCGTCCACCGTATTTAAAATCGCACTCACATACCCAGAATGACCTAACTCCATTTCCTGCATACTTTTCTCTGTAATTTTCTAATTCTCTATACAACTTTCTTACTTATAATATTTATGCTCTCCCGGGAACCAGCAGTTAGTGTAATGGCTGTGTCGCTGGACTCCCACGTAGTTGACCGCGGTTCGTGTCCTGGACCCGGTGGCTTAAAACTCACGCCGGGCACGTGTGCGTGCGTGCCCAAGATCCCGAGAGGAGAATGGAGGAGAAGGGATTGCGGCGTGCCCATCCTCCCTGGGGGGTGATTTCTCGCTTTCTGTCTCTATGTCTCTCTCTGTCTGGCGAGTGCATGCGCCCTATAGTGAAAATCCTCTCTCAAAAAAAAAAAAAAATTTATACTCTCCCTACCCCTGCATTAGATTGTAAGTCACATGGGTTCATGGATCTCATCTGTATGGTTTATCACTCTGTTCTCAATATCTAGAACTATACTTGGTATAGTATGGGCAGTCAATAAATGTTTATTGAATTAATGAATGAATAAATGAACCAGCATTTGTATTCAGTCTAGGATAAAAGTATTCGCAGGCACTGGAATTGATAAGAGAATTGGGTGGTAATTTTATTTTTTTTTGAGAGGGATTTTTGCTATAGGGCATGTGTGCTTGCTGGAGCAACAGAGACAGAGACAGAAAGTGAGAAATCACCCCTCTCCCCCAGGGGGAATGGCCAGGCCACAGTCTCTTATCCTCCATTTTCCTCTTGGGATTTTGGATGTTCATGCACACATACCTGGCATGTTTTAAGCTGTTGGGTCCAGGACTCAAACCGCTGTCGACTATGTGGGAGTCCAGGATGTAACCATTATGCAATCTGCTGGTCTCTTGGGTGGTAATTTTTGTGCCAGGAACATCACAACCTGTAGGGCACAGCTTACCTCATTCATACCTTAGGTCAGTGCTAATCGGACCCTGCTGATTTAATTAGTTGATTTTAGTTCCACTCTCTGCTGACTGGTTGGGGTTATTTTCCTTCCTATCCACTGCAAACCAAGTCTGTCTTCTTCCTATGTGTCTTATTTTGTGAAATGATCCTATTATTTACTTGGTATCCAGAGCTGGAAACCTGTCAGTCTCCTACCATTCTCCCACATCCATCAGTCTTTGCCTTTACTTTCCAGATATCTCTTCAATCTGTCTGCTACAATCCATTTCCATTTTCCTAAGCCACTCTCACCTCTCACCTGGACCACAGCTGAAACGTTCTCATTGGCTTGTTTGCCTTCACCTAAAGCTAGAGCTATCTGGCCAAAATGTAAATCCTATCTCCTTTGCCTCAAACCTCTCAGGGGCTCCACAAATATATAGATCTAATCCCTTCTGTGATCACCATCATTAATCTCTTCAACCACACTTCTGCTTTTGCTCACTCCCCTACAGCCATAAGAGATGCCATATAGGCAGTTCTTCCTAACCACCCTTTTCCTGAACGGATCCTGTTCATACACTTCCTCCATCTGGGTGTTCTCACCTCACTCCACTCATCGAATGTAAAGATTTGGGGATTACAGAAAGCCATTTCTTGTTTGTTGGAGGAGTTGGAGGAGCAGGACTGGAGAGTCTGTCCTTTGTGCTCTCACAAAACTTAACTCTTCCATCCTTCACCTGCCACGCTTTTCCATATCACAACCTGTTATTGTCCAGTGACTGCCTGACTAACGGTAAATGCTCAGTAGATACTCATTGAAAACTGCATTGTATGCCTATTTAGTTGTCCACAGCCTGGATGCTAGTTCATAAACCTTATTCATTTACTTAACATATATTTACTGAGAGCCTCCTATATGCTAGGTACTTTTAGGTGCTGGCAATCTAGCAGTGAACAAGATAAAAATAGACAAATGCCCCACTCCCCCTCTTAAGTTTCTTTCTTTCATGAATGAGTAAGAGAGAAAGATATGTAGACAGCCCCAACAGAGTTATTATTGCCACAATTCACCCCCAGCTTCAGCCAGCCTGGATTGTGGGTATGAGCATGTCAACGTGTTCAGGAAGGTGTCCAAACATGAACCTAGAACCTTCCCATGTGGGTCAACCTTGCAGAGCACTGTATTTTACCACTGCACCACTGTCCAGCCATCTTACTTCTGTGTCCAGAGCAATCTCTCTAGGGATGGACACAGACTAGGCCCATTACATGTATTTGTTGAATAAGTTCGTGACCCTTCTTTGTTGGATAGTAACTGTATTATCCCACTAGATTGCCTTCCTCCCTTTTACTAAGTGACCTTTAAATTCTTGCACATAAGGTATTTCTTGTGGCTAGCTACATCTAGGCACGGTAGACACATATATAGGGTCTGCAAAAAGTTCACAAGAGGCCAGCAGATGATGTGGTGGTTAAGGTGCTGGACTCTCACATGGCCGACCATGATTTGAGTTCTGGACCTGGTGGCTTGCTTTCTCCCTCTTTTTCTTTCTCTGTCTTTCTTTGGTCAACTTAAAAAATAGTAATAATAACAATAAATAAAATTAAATAAATACTTCTTTAAAAATGTTCATGAAAAATGCAAATTATGAAAAAACTATGCATGGATTTAATTTTTTTGGGGGGGGCACCAAAATAAGCTTGTATATTAATTCCATTGTTTACAAACTTTTTGAAGTCCTCTTATAGATATCTGATACTTGGACTAAGAGAAGCCCATCATTGGCCCGTTTTGCCCTAGTCACCAATAATCTTTTGAATCTGCTCCCAGGTGAATTTTTCAACATGATTGGGGCTCTAATATATTTCATTGATCTTCTTAAATGGAGTTATTTCATCTTTCTTAGGATTTATAAACATATAGAAATTTATATAAGGCAACTTGGTCTTTGGTTTTGGATAGCTGCCATTTGGCAAATACCCTTGCCAGTAATCTGCTTATTCTGTGTTAGTTTTAATCTTCTTCCTCTGTGTATACAAACGTTTGCCTTGTGGGATTTTGCTTTGTTCTACATTGCCTCTTCTATGTTGAATGGAGAAAGAAGTACTTTATGAGGAAGGAGTGGAAGCATGGCGTCACCACAACTCAGCCCTGGGAAGTAATGGTTGGAGGGCTATTAGATTGGAGATTAATACAAAGAGAATTGCCAGAACTTTGACTTGGGTCCCCCAAAACCTTCTTAAGCACATGTTATGTCTTCTTAAATAATAAAAGAAGAACACTTTACTTAGTCTATATTCTGGAGTCAGTGATTCCAGGTCATTGATTATATGGCCTTTTTTAAGGCTCTACTTATCCAAGGAATTTGAGACACTATGCGTAGTACAAACTTTTTTTTTTTTTTGCCAACTGTACTATACTCCATCCTGTTTGTCATGGTCTCCTGTACTTTTGAGTTGCTTTCTCTTCCTGGAAAACACTTGCTTTATATATACTCCCACTGTATGTACTCTCACATGCTTACCTTTTTAAATTCTTTTTTAGGTTTTTGTCACAAGGTGTATGTGCTCACGGGAGAGGAGAGAGATAGAGATATGGAGAGAGAAATCACACCCCCAGGAGAGATAGCCATGCTATAATTCTTTCTCTTTCATTCTCTTCCTGGTATTTTGGGCACACATGCACACATGCCTGGCATGATTTTCAAGCTGCCAGGTCTGGGCCGTGAACTGTAGTCGATCATGTGGGCAGTTCAGTGCCTTAACTACCACAATGCCTGTTGGCCTTATCATGTGCTTATCTTAATAAATAGGAAGCCTTCACTAAATGATTGAAAATGACTAAGGCCATTATGACAGATTTTTTTAAAAAGAATTTTTAAATTTTATTTAACTTTATTTATTTGACCAGAGAGGAACAGAGTGAGAGAGAGAGAAAG
>NW_006159542.1:5788787-5811366 GCF_000334495.1 Tupaia belangeri chinensis
AGCAGAGAGAAGAAGGAAGAGAGAGAGAGAGAGAGAGAGAGAGAGAGAGAGAAAGCCTCCAACTCTGGGACTTGAACCATAGTCAGCCATGTGAGGCCCTCTGACAAACTTGACAAACTTTTGATGTCAAAAGTAAGAGGTTTTGGGGGCCAGCAGGTGATATAGTGGTTAAGGTGCTGGACTCCCACATAGCTGACCTGGTTCAAGTCCTGGACCTGGCAGCTTGATTTCTCACTTTTCTCCTTTCTCTCTCTCTGGTGGGCACACATGCTACATAGAAATTAAAAAATAGTAATAAGTAAAATTAAATAATAAAAAAGTAAGAGGTTTAAGAGGGATTCTGAAAAAGAGAGAAGGCAAAAACACCAAATATTTAGTAGAGGGCTTTCTTGATTGGCATGTTCTAGCCTCAGAAAGAAAACAAAAACTGAAAATGATAAAAGAAAGATCTTACACCTACTCAGACCTTCTGAAACCTACTTTCTTTGCCTCTCTCTTCCTCTCTCCACCCAACTTTGTTTTTACCACCCACTCACACTTCTTTTTCTTCCCCTAATCACCAAAATTTCTTCAGGGGGCATTTTACTAGAAAAGAATGATCACATGGCACAATTTCCCTGTAAAACTCATACCAGAAGGTGGATCTAGACAGGTTGACTTTAAACCCTGGGTAAGAACTGATCTGAGTGCAGATATTTAGAATCTTCCCAAATTTCAGAACAATATTTCTATTGTTGTTGTATAATTCAGGATTCTACTAGTTACGTATTGCCCTGGACTATCATATTTGTACCAATTAGTTCATTTGATTGTTGACTTTCAACAATGGAGAAAAATGTTTAAAAGTAGCAGGGTGGAAAAGACCAGAAGATTTAAATAACGTACCTATGCATAACTTTAAAATATCTTAGAAGGTAGGAAAATTAGGAATCACATCACATAGACCTATTTGAAAAGGTTTTTTCTTAAGGGCAGATTAAGCAAAAATTCAAAATAGCAAGGGAAAAAAAAGATGAATCAATAGGAGGCTTTAATAGACTTTGGGACACTTTCAAAGAACATTCTGGGGCAGACCAAGAGCTTAAGTAAAGGGAAGATTTTCTTTCTTTCTTTTCTTTTCTTTCTTTCTTTTTTTTTTTTTTTGCAAAGGGCTCAGACTTGAAATAGGGGACTTAGAAAAAAATAACTGGGAATGCAAAATGCCAATGTAGATACCTTGATCAAAGGGTCCTTAAAATATGAACTAGAAATAAAAATAACCTTCTTATGGCCTTCTGGCTAAAATCAATTGGCTTCCTGGGCCAGGTGGTGGTGCAGTGGTAACAAAACTGGACCCACATGGGGAAGGTCCTGGGTTTGAGTACTGGGACCTCCTGAGCATTCTGGGCATGAGTGTGTGTGCTCCTGATCCAGGCTGGCTGAGAATGGGGGTGGGTCCTGGTACAAGACTCTGTTAGGGGTGTGCCTGTCTCTCTCTTTCTCTACCTTCCTCTCTCATGGAGGAAATACACTTAAAAAATAATCTGGTTCCTGAAATTAAAGCAGGACCAAATGTTTCTATGTTCTTTAAGAATTTGAAGTCTGTAAATAAGGACACTTGTTCTAATGGTAAGCAGAAAGGTCATTAGAATAACCAGAAGGACAACTGTCCACATGTGTCCAGTGGTGTCTCTCTGAGGAGAACTTAGCACTCAGTACCTTCCTATTTTTCCTCTAAAGGCCTACAGAGAATCATCAGAAATACAGAAAGTTGGCAATATTCCTTGCTTGTTTATGTGGAAATCAGACTCTTCAGTGCCAACTAGGAATGAGATGAATTGTTCTTGGTGAAGAAGGCTTGGACCATTCCAAGTGTATGACTCTCCAATATCCTTAGGGAATTATGTCTTCTTACAGAGTCTGAAGGAATGAACACTTTCCTGGTTAGTAAAACTACTTATGGGTGAAATGGACTTCTCAGGACTGTGAGTCACTCAACTCAAGGGGCTCATTTTCTTTTTCTTTTTTTTTGGAGAGGTTTTTTGCTATAGGGCTCATGTGCTCGCCAGAAAGACAGAGAGAGACAGAGAGATAGATAGAGAGAAATCACCCCCCAGGTGGCATGGCCACGCAGCAATCCCTTCTCCTCCATTTTCCTCTTGGGATCTTGGGCATGCATGCACACGTGCCTGGCATGAGTTTAAGCCACCGGGTCTGGGACTTGAACTGCGGTCGACTACATGGGAGTCCAGCGACATAGCCATTACGCTAACTGCTGGTCCCACAAGGGGCTCATTTTCACTCACCTCAACTGATATGGTAAATATTGGGTTGTTGGAGAAGTCACGACACACTTTTGCATAGAAAAACATGCCATGACTTTTCCAACAATCCAGTAATACAGCCCATACCCTAGGGTACAACCAATTAATTAAAAATACTTAGCTCAAGTAATTATAGTTAATAACATTTATTTGGCTTTTATTTTGGTGCATCGTTGTGGGGTGGGTCTGTACCACTGTGAATCCTCCATGATGGACCTGGATTACTCCACAGGTGAGGTTCATCTATAGCTAAGCCAGAAGAAAAGGCGGCCTGGCTCTCTATGTAGATGGCCATGCCTGGGAAATGGGAAGAGAAATGATTCTGGAGACCTTTCAGATCCTCCTTAAAATACTTCTCATTATTATTGTATGCGTCTTGTCATCTCTGCTGTCCAGAGAGTTGAATGATTCTATGCAGCCTCTGGTCTACCAGATGGCACAAAAAAATGACTCAAAGATGAAAACAAAAATCAATCAGGCTAACTGATAGTCAAACTGAAAACCAGATTTCTGTAAGTGGAAAAATGGCACTGTTTTCAAGGAAAGTCAGTGACGGTGATGGAAACCTGGACAGTATTGATGGGTCTTTCCTGCTGGGTTGAGGGAGTACCAAAAGGTGGAGATAGAATAAAAAGGTGCTCTCGGTGTTCCTAGGTAAAGACTAATTACCTGGAAACCATGGTAACAGGCAATCACTGGAACCTGTGTTAAACTCATTTAATCATTAATGAAATTGTCATGGTGACCATTTTTCCTGAAAGTAACAGACATATGCAAGTAGTTACATTTCATAGCTACTGATGGACCATTTCTACGCATCCTTTCTCGGAAACACCCCCAGTCAGCAAACTCAACACTTGCCCACACCCCTCGTCCATCAACCAATAGCTTTGTTCAGAGCCTTTGCCATATAAACACGATTCTTTCTTGTTTAACCAGAAAGAAATTCAGTTTTAATTTCACACATTAAATGGAAGACTCTTCTCTAAAGCAGCTTATGTCTTTTTGAGAAAATGCCAAGTATTCCAATTGCCTCACTCTCTTTTTAATACAAATGGCAGCTTATTCACACCATACTTTATACTTTTCTTTCTTCAGTTCGAAATATACCTTGGAGATCATTCCATAGCAGTAGCACAGCAGGGGTTTAAGAGGTAGGTGTGTCTGAATTCAGAGCTGATGTTCTCTCTGTATCTTTACCAGGCAAATTCACAAAGAGGGGGGAGGAAGAACTACCGTATCCTCTGAGTGTTGGCAACAGGGAGTTTTGAACTCTTGAACCCTTTTTAGAAATGAAAGGTTCTTTGAGAGAGTGGTGCTACAAGCACATTCTGTGGGGGTATGATTCTTGAAGAGCTACTTATTATATGACTCTGAAATTCAGAAGACTTTATAGTCTCTTTGAGCCTCAGTTTTCTGATTTATAAAATGAGGATATAATAAGAGTGTCTACTATAGAAGGTGGTTGTAAGGATTAAATAATGATGGGAAGTGCTTAGCACAGCTTTTTGGCACTTTGCAAAGGCGTTGTCAGAGTGACAGATGTAAGTAAGGGTGGTGGTGATCACAAAGACCTAAGGGCCCGGTTGGCTGTGGTGGTTCTTGTACTACCAGTGCCCTCCTCTAGGTGGAAGCAGGAACCAAAGGAAAGAGCTCTTGGTTTTCCCCCAGTGGCCTGTGAACTTCAGGTCTCTAGTGACCCCACAGCACTTTGACCAGAACAAGAAACAGCAGCGAGGTCAATCAGGGAGTCTTCGGGAGCTGGAGGACCCTGTAGGGGCCACTCAGCACAGATAGGGAGACTGGGACCCAGAGAGAGCAAAGTGGGGTCAGCGCAAATGGGGGTGGGAGGGTGATTGCTTCTTGTATTCAAGAGAGTAGGTGACAAAGAGTGGTGGGGACATTGTCCAAATTAGTACAGAAAAATCCCCTCTCCCACTCTTCAGTCTAGCCTGAGCCCCACTCACCTGCAGCTGGCAGAGTAGACAGGAGGCTGTCTGTGATGTCACAGAGCTGGGAAACCAGGAATGCTGGGGCCAGGGGGGTTTGGACTGAACCACAGAGGCAAGAAGGAGGGAGGGTGTCTACTGACCCTCTCTCCTGTGGTTCATCCCTCTGTCTGTGATGCCTGCTATCCACCATGCTATGCTGTTCACCAGGCACTGGAGCCTCTTGTGAAAACACGTTGAGAATGGCTAGGCCACAAGGGGGCAGTACAGCACTGGATCCTGAAGCCCTGAGTCACATTCTGTCTTAGTGCCTTGTGTGTATGTGCATGGGGGATCCTCAGGCAAAAGGACTTTATGCCTTCTTTCCTTTGTCTGTCTGCAAAGTAGGAATAATAATAATTATTATTATATGTCCTATATGTATGTTTCAGATTCAGTGAGATGAAATAGATGAACTTTTTTTAAAGAGAGATTTTTGCTATAGGGCATGTGCAGTCTTTGGAGATGACAGAGACAGAGACAGAAAGGGAGAAATCACCCTCCTGGGGGGATGGCCACACCGTATTCCCTTCTCTATTCTCTCGGGGTCTTGGGCATGCATGCACATGTGCCCTGCATGAGTTTGAAGTCACTGGGTCTGGGACTCCAACTGTTGGTGAATACGTAGGAGTCTAGTGACGTAACCATTACGCCATCTGCTGGTCCCCACATAGATAAACTTGTAAAATGGTGCCTAGATCATTCTAAGAAAGGAAAGTTAATAATATGTGCCAAAGTAAAATGACATTTTCTTCCCAATCTATCTTTTGGAAAGGGGATTTACTTAATATGGGAGTCCTGACTAAATCTCTCAGTTTATAGGGCACTCTTTCTATTTCATTATTTAGGACAACCAAGAACTATTTGAGGAAATCAAATTAGGTTAAAATGTTCTCAATTAGTGCTATTTTTGGATGCTTCTAGAGGTCACCTGATAGGATAGAAACAGAAGAAAGCAAAGAAATTTGGTAGAGTTTTATAAATCTTTTGAGGGCTGGAGGTGAAGGTGGGAAGCGATGTGACCTCATAAAAATCTGATGGTGAGTAAAACAGTCGTTGAAAACTCACTTGTAAAACAATGCTCTTAAGGGAACCAGCAGTTAGCGTAATGGCTATGTTGCTGGACTCCCACGTAGTCGACCGCGGTTCGTGTCCAGGACCCGGTGGCTTAAAACTCACGCCGGGCGCATGTGCGTGCGTGCCCAAGATCCCGAGAGGAGAATGGAGGAGAAAATTGCGGCGTGACCATCCCCCCTGGGGGGTGATTTCTCGCTTTCTGTCTCTATGTCTCTCTCTGTCTGTCTGGCGAGCGCACGCGCCCTACAGTGAAAATCTCTCCAAAAAAAAAAAAACAAACAATGCTCTTAAGGAGTAATATTGAAGATTCTCAATTCTGTTTGCAAATGAGATTCACCTGAGATATTTTTAAACAGAGAATACTTGGAGCCTCACGCCAGATAAATTAGAATCTTTGGGAGGAAGGCAGTGAAGCCTGGACTGCAGTATTTTAAAAAAATATTAATATATTTTATTTTAATTTCTTTGATGCATTCAATCACTATACATCACTAAGCTTGTAAAGTGAATTTTCCGCGTGAATACACTTCACACCAGTCCAATTGAGCTTGTTATCGATGTTATCCTCAACAGCTAATGGTCCATTTATGTGTCCCATAAATGTCACAGGAATTTAAAAAAAAAATCATTTATTTGTTTCTTGAGAGAGAGGGAAACAGAGAGGGGGCATCCCAATAGGATCTTGATGCCCTGATCTACCCAGCCCTGGTTCATGGGCAAAGGTCTTTGGATGTGAATCTAGAACCTTCTCAAGTGGGTCAAGTCTCAATGGCATCGTGTTTTACCTGGTACCACTGTCCTCTGGACAGCAGCAATGTTACGAAGTTTTCCAGGTGTTTCTCACGTGTGCTGAAACCTGAGAACTATTAAGTTACATTGTTAGCATCATCCGTTATGCACTTAGGCTGTGGGTCTCAGCTCTGGTCTCAGGCTAGAATCAACAGGAGGGGCTTCAGAAGATGCCACTTCTCCCACCTACTGAAGGTCCAGGGTCCCGGCAGTGGTGGATTTTGAAGTTCGTCAGATGATTTTAATTTGCAACCAGTGCTGAGAACTACTGACTTAAGGAGTTAAGTTTTTAAAATTCTAAATTTTCTTGATGTTATATGACTGCATCCTTTAGCTTGGGAATGAGCTTTTTAAGATATATGACTTCAAAGCATCATTCAAAAAATAACTTAGAAAGGAATACACTCTGGAAATCTATGTTAGATAAAAACTGTGAACACACTAATGTTAAAGATATGTGTGAAGTGTTTGGATGAAATTGAGAAAGTGAAAGAATAAGAATAGCATTATCTTCAAATTAATATATTTTATATCATATGCCATTGTAAATGCATATCATATAGTGAATCCTTATAAGTCAATTCGTGGTTATTTTACCCATTAGTACTAAATGTTTATGTATTTAAGTTGGCCAGAATACATAAAAATATTTTTTACTGCTAAGTTGTAATCCATGGAATGAATGTACCACAAATTTTTTCATCATTTGCCCATTGAAAAAAAAAACAAACAATGCTCTTAAGGAGTAATATTGAAGATTCTCAATTCTGTTTGCAAATGAGATTCACCTGAGATATTTTTAAACTGAGAATACTTGGAGCCTCACGCCAGATAAATTAGAATCTTTGGGAGGAAGGCAGTGAAGCCTGGACTGCAGTATTTTAAAAAAATATTAATATATTTTATTTTAATTTCTTTGATGCATTCAATCACTATACATCACTAAGCTTGTAAAGTGAATTTTCCGCGTGAATACACTTCACACCAGTCCAATTGAGGCTACTATACATGTTATCCTCAACAGCTAATGGTCCATTTATGTGTCCCATAAATGTCACAGAAATTTAAAAAAAAAAATCATTTATTTATTTCTTGAGAGAGAGGGAAACAGAGAGAGGGGCATCCCAATAGGATCTTGATGCCCTGATCTACCTACCTCCAGCCAGCCCTGGTTCATGGGCAAAGGTCTTTGGATGTGAATCTAGAACCTTCTCAAGTGGGTCAAGTCTCAATGGCATCGTGTTTTACCTGGTACCACTGTCCTCTGGACAGCAGCAATGTTACGAGGTTTTCCAGGTGTTTCTCACATGTGCTGAAACCTGAGAACTATTAAGTTACATTGTTAGCATCATCCGTTATGCACTTAGGCTGTGGGTCTCAGCTCTGGTCTCAGGCTAGAATCAACAGGAGGGGCTTCAGAAGATGCCACTTCTCCCACCTACTGAAGGTCCAGGGTCCCGGCAGTGGTGGATTTTGAAGTTCGTCAGATGATTTTAATTTGCAACCAGTGCTGAGAACTACTGACTTAAGGAGTTAAGTTTTTAAAATTCTAAATTTTCTTGATGTTATATGACTGCATCCTTTAGCTTGGGAATGAGCTTTTTAAGATATATGACTTCAAAGCATCATTCAAAAAATAACTTAGAAAGGAATACACTCTGGAAATCTATGTTAGATAAAAACTGTGAACACACTAATGTTAAAGATATGTGTGAAGTGTTTGGATGAAATTGAGAAAGTGAAAGAATAAGAATAGCATTATCTTCAAATTAATATATTTTATATCATATGCCATTGTAAATGCATATCATATAGTGAATCCTTATAAGTCAATTCGTGGTTATTTTACCCATTAGTACTAAATGTTTATGTATTTAAGTTGGCCAGAATACATAAAAATATTTTTTACTGCTAAGTTGTAATCCATGGAATGAATGTACCACAAATTTTTTCATCATTTGCCCATTGAGATAGCTGGAGGGCCTGCTAGTGGTTGAGGCACTGGACTCCTACATGGTCAACTGTGGTTCAAGTCCTGGACCTGGCAGCTTGCTTTCTCACTTTCTCTTTCTCTCTGTCTCTCTGGTGAGCACATGTGCCCTATAGCAAATTAAAAAAAAAAAATAAGAAGAATGAAATAATTCAATTATCTATGATTTAATTTTACTTATTATTATTATTTTTTAAATTTGACCAGAGGGAGACAGAGAGAGGGAAACTGAGAAAGCAAGCTACCAGTTCTGGGATTCACACTATGGTTGGTCATATGTGGGAGTCTAGTACCTTAACCACCACGCCATCTGCCAGCCCCATATAACAATTCTTTAAAAATAAAAAAAGAAAGATATTTGGATGGTTTCTAGTTTTCAGCTAGTACTGAAATAATGCTAGTATAAATTTGTGTACTAGTTTGTTCTAGTTTCCAGTGAAACCAAGTTTTCATTTCTGTAGGTTAAATGCCCAATTTACCATATAATTGCTGGGTTATATGGTAAATCCATTTTTAGTTTTAAAAGAAACTGCCAAGTGATTTTCCAGAGTGACTGTTCTATGTTCTATTCCTACCAGGAATGTATGAATGAGTGATCCTGTTTCTCTGAATAAAATAGTTCCATTTCCAGTATTTTCTTTCACTTTATTATTTTTTTTAAAGAAAGTCATTCAAAGAGGCATGTTCTGGTATTTCATTGTGTTTTTAATATGCATTTCCCTGGGACCAGCAGGTGGTATGGTGGTTAAGGTGCTGGACTCCCACGTGACTGACCACAGTTTGAGTCCTGGACCTGGCAGCTCCCTTTCTCTTTTTTTTCTCTCTCTCTCTGGTGAAGTTAAAAAAACAGTAATAGTAACAAGTAAAATTAAATAAATACTTTACAAATATGCATTTTATTAATAGTTGATGATAAGTGGAATTGCTTAGTCATAAGATAATTTTATGTTTAACAGTTTGAGGAATTGACAAACTGTTTCCAAAGGGGTTGCAACAATCTGCAATGCCGCTGATACTTGTTACTGTCTGTCTTTTTTATTTTAGCCATCCCAGTGCGTTTGAAGTGGTATTGCGTTGTGGTTTTGATTTGCATTTTCCTAATGACTAATGATGTTGAGCAACTGTTTATGTATTTATTGGCAGCTAAGGGGACAAGCAGATGGCGTAATGGTTACATCGTTGGACTCCCACGTAGTCGACAGCAGTTCGAGTCCTGGACTCAACGGCTTAAAACTCACATCAAGCATGTGTGTATGCATGGCCAAGATCCCTAGAGGAGAATGAGGAGAAGGGACTGTGGCGTGCCCATCCCCCCAGGGGGTGATTTCTTGATTTCTCTCTCTCTCTGTCTCTCTGGTGAGCGCACACACCCTATAGCAAAAATCTCTCTGGTAAAAAAAATAAAGAAAATGTTTCAGCTCAAGCAGTCAGGGGAGAGAGAGAGAGAGAGAGAGAGACTGCATCCTCAATTCCTTGTCTTTCTTTCCTATTCAGATTCCCAATGGATTGGATTGTGCCCACCCATGTTAGAGAGGGCAATCTGATATACTTAGTTTACTAGTTCAAATACTGGTCTCTTCCTAACATAGACAGGAATAATGTTTAACCAGATAGCTGGCCATCTCATTATCCAGTCTAGTTGACAAATAAAATTGGCTATCTATGACCTGAGCATTTGTGTACAATAATGTTATGGGATACGTTTTTGTTTCCCCCCTAAGAAGCTGTGTAGGGGCATTATTATGGTTGTAAACTCATCTCTTATCCGTGCTTTTTGTGCTGGAAATTTGATTAATCCTTTCAAAGGATTTAGAATCCTTAGTTTCCAAGCTGCCAGTAACCCCTTAACTCCCTTGAAAGCCCTAAGGTGATTGTCACAAGTAAAACCCTTCTATGGCTCTTACATAATTGATACTTAAAAACCATCTGGAAAAAAAAAAATCTTCCTCCATAATCTCACATTCTAAAAATTGAATTTTCAATTGTTGCTTAATAAAAAAAATTTTTTTTATTATGTAGGAGACAAAGAAAAAATTTTCCAGTATGAAGTTGAGACTTGTGGGAAAATGGAGAGAATAAAAGTTTCACTGTTCTCATTGAGAGTTTTGGTCTTGAAATTTTGCCACAGTGGCTGACTTCTGAGTGTGGTGGGGCTAGAGAGGAAGGAAGAGAGTACTGTCACCAGTCATTAATAGGTCACTTATTACTCAGATCTGACACCAGAAGCAAAGGCTGTCGCAGGAAGACAAAGCTCACCTACCTGCACCTTCTGTGGTCAAGGAGAACATCTCTGAAGTTCTAGGGCTTCTCTGAGTAATTACTGAATCATCTCCTTACTACAGTGAAACTTCACAGTGACTTTATTTGCAGTGGAGCTGAGCAAGGGAGCATCATTCTGTGCCTTCTTGGGAAGTACCTGAAAAGACTGAGGTTCTGAAGAGGCGATGCAGGTCCCTTTAATGGGCATTTTCACCCATTGGTGACCTGTAGAACTGTGGCAGGTTGTGTCTCAGGAATACCTCAATTTTGTTTTCTTCCATCCCCTTTTTGGAAGACTGAGTAGAGAAGAATTGTCTTAGGGAATTATCTCTGGGGGACCAGATGGTGGCACAGCAGTAAAACCCAATGCTCCAGGAAGCTGGCCCACGTGAGAAGTTTTTGGGTTCACATCTGGAGACCTCTTTGAGTATGTTGGTGTATACCGGCCACTATCCCAAACTGGCTGAAGCTGGGTGTGGATCAGTATCAAGACTGTTAGAAGTGATTTGTCTCTTTAGAAATAAATACACTTTCTTTAAAAGAAAAAATATAATCTCTTCTGTTGATATATCTCCAGGTATTGTGTATCTCCACGGCAATGTTGAGTATCCTGTCGTCTACAGTCAAACATGGCTTTTCCTGTTCCTTTCAGGAATATTTTCCCCTTACCACTAAGTTGTCTGGTAGGTCTATGGTCAAGAATATTCTCTACCCTTCATTGGTTAGAGACTTTGGCCTTTTCCACTCAAAGAAAAATCCCTTCCTTGCTGTGAGTCTCATTTGCTCACCGCTAAAATGGGACCCACAATTCATGCCTTGCCCAGAATAAGAACTAATATATATGTAGTTGCTTTTTGAACTCTGAAGGACTCTGGGCCTTCCCTGGTGTCATATTGTGCTGTCCCCCCTCTCTCATGTTTGTGTTCTCTCAAAGTGTTATTAATTTACCTGACCTGGATGGGCATGGGAAAGCTGTTGACTGCACAGTGAATGGACACGTTTGAGGCCCCATTCTTTGCATGATGTTTCTGTGCTTAGCTTTACAACGGATTTCAAGAGCATTTACTAACCTCCATGGATATAGAAGACATTAAATTTTCTTTCCCTTTCTTCCTTCCTTCCTTCCTTCCTTCCTTCCTTCCTTCCTTCCTTCCTTCCTTTTTTCCTTCCTTCCTTCCTTTCTTTCTTTTCTTTTCTTTCTCCCCCCTTCTTTCTCTCTTTATTTTTCTCTCTCTCTCTTTCTTCCAGTTTATTTCTCTAGAGAGGGAGGTAGAGATGCAGCGATCCACACCCAGCTTTAGTCAGTCCTGTCATGGGCTTGTGTGCACCAGCATACTCAAGGAGGTCTTCAGATGTGAATCCAGAACCTTCCCATGTTGGGTCAGTCTCTTGAAGTGTTGTGCTTTATTCCTGCATCATTATCTGGTCCCCAAGAGATGACTTTTTTAAAAAATATGATTTGGATAAAACCATGAGGTGTGAAATCAACATTCTTAGAAATCAGTAGTATTAAGATGAATCCTCTGACACTGGCAGGGTTGTGGGAACCCTACAAGAGAGTTTATGGGCTTCTCTAATGGAAGTCAGCTAAGCACTCTGATCCTTGGGGATCCTTGGACGAAAATGATTTGAAGGACAGTCAGTGTAATAGTAATATTTACAAGTGTTGATTCTGTGTCAGTCACTGTACTAAGTGCTTCGTTCTGGAGACAATTGCTAGGATACTGTCCCAGTACAGCCATGTATTAGCTGTGTGAACTTGGGCAAATTAAGTAGCTTCTCTGAGCTTTGGTGTCCATTTCTGTGAAAGGGATAATAAAGATTAATGAGGTTTTTTAAAGGATTCATTGAAATGTGGGACTCTTAAGTTTTAGGTGTGCAGTAAACCCTCAATACCTAATGCTGTGGTTTTGTTGCTATTATTCCTGTATTTGGTACAAAATTCAGAGCAGTCATGACTTTCACAGCAAATGGAGTCTTCTGCTGGCCCTGCACTTCAGTGCCATTTTGAATTGTTTTCTTTTCTTCAAAGGAAAAGATAAATACTTGAGTTTTAAAGTAAAAGGATTTTTTTCAGTTGTAAATGAAATGAGTCTGTAGGAGTTTCTTTCATCCCAGAATTGTAAAGCTTTATGGGACTTTCAGGAGGCCCTAATTAGTCTGTGAATAAAAGTTTTTTTCCCCTCTATATGAAGTGCACATATGTGCTGTATAATTTGATGGCGGTAAATTAAAATGCATTTTTGACCACAACTCCAGCAACAGTGATTTCAGACTACATAAAGGCGAGCCATAGATCTTGACTTGTTTTGGAAGAAGATGTTCTTAGACAGAGTAGATGAAGAACCTTCATAGGAGAGCTTCCTTACTATGTCTCAACCCACAGGGGAGTGGGTAGCTTTTTCATCATAGAACCAAAAGACTTTATAAAACTTTTAGAAGGCTGTAATTAGAGCAAAGGTTTCTCTTCCTCTTTATAAAGTGCACATATGAGATATGTAATTTAATGATGTTAATTAACATGCATTTTTCTCTCTTCCTGCTTCAAGCAGGGCCACATAAACATCGCCTGGCTGGAGTTTGAATGTCTGACCCCTTCCTTTCCAAATCTTTTTGGGCCTCAAGTCTTTCTTGGACTGGGTCCAAGATTTGAGCAGTGTAACTGGATCTTTGTTCTCTGACTACCGTGAGGTGCCTGAGGCGTATAATAGCTGGAGGCCTTAGAAGCTTCGGAGTTCTGGGGAGCCAGTGGTTGCCATGTAACTCGAAAAGCAGCTACAAGGGAGTTCAGGAAGATCTCTCTTTTTTGGACACAGGCTTTTATTATTGTTATTATTATTTATACATTCAATCGCTATACATCATTTAGATTGTAAAGAGACTTTACCCAACATGTTCTATACCACACACCAGGCGAGTTGAGAATACTATACTCGACATCATCGTTAGGCAACAAACCATGTCTGTGTCCCACAAATGTCTCATCTCTCCATTTCCCCCCCCAAATTTCCCTTCCTGCTCCCTTCCCCTCTCCCACTCTCTTTCCACTTTGTCCCCAGTGTCCATAACACTTTTCAATGCTTTTATGTCTTCCAGTATTTCAGCCTCTACCATAGAGTGTGGTTTATGCCTGAGATTTGTTAGCCTTTTGTTCATGAAATGCTTACAGATTGAAGATGGAGAATTACTAGCATGTGGAAATAGCATCTCTGCTAGCATCTGATGGAGGGCCAACCACTTCAAACTCTTCACTGTGATTTCTAGACCGGAACGAGCTGGAGGGCTGAGGAAACCATACAGACTGATTTTCTCCTTTGCTCCCACTGTATAGGTAGGAATGTTGAGGCCCAGAAAAGGGAAGGAGTCAAGGTCACAAGTGGAGTCGTTGTTGAACAGTGATGTGGACCTAGGTCTGTCTCATCCCAAACCTGTTTACACTTGCAGCTGAAACTTCTAATTGTCTCCCAAATTCCATCTTCCACTTCTTCCTTAATGATGGAACCTCCAATTTGTGGCTAGACATATAGCTGTCTGGAATAAAGACTATTGTCTTGCAGTCACCTTTGCAGTAGGGCTAGCTATGAGACTAGGTCCTGGCCAATGACAAATAAGTGATAGTGTCCCATGCGACTTCTGAATTCTTTTTTTCTTTTCTCCTTCCTGCCAGCTGGAATGTGGAGGTAATTTTTGGCATAATAATACTGAGTCATGAATAAACACAGTATCTCAGTGACAGTGCCCATTTATAGCTCATGTTGGGCAGTTTTAGCTAGGCAGTTTTGCTAGAACTGGCTGGGCTTGGCCACACATCTGGGGAGTAGGCTGGCTATTGGATGATCTATGGTGGACATAGATTGAACAACTGGGTGAATTGGCTGTGCATCACATGTTCCTCATTATGCAGGCTAGCCCATGCCAACAGAAAAGCCCAAAGTGATGGATGTAAATGTACAAGTTATTTTTCTTGTCTCTTCTTGTGCCATGGTGGCTCATATCCCATTGGCCAAAGCAAGGCACAAGGCTGGACCCAGAGATAGAGAAGGAAGAGACGGATGGGATGAGAACTGAGACCTTAATGGATCCAGTCTATTACAGATGGATGACTGAATGAATGGAGGGATGGCTAGGAAGAGAGAATAAAAAATCAGACAGGGAGGAAGTTTTATGTCTAATCCCAGGAGAAAGGAGACACTGAACTGTGATTCCCAAAGTTGCTAATGCTCTCTGGGGCTACCCAACCTGGGGCCATTTTGGCTGGGGACTAGGGATAGAGTAGGGCTGGAGCCTCTCTGCAGACCCAGGCTGTGAGGTGTTTATATTATGACTTGTTCCTCTGCTGGGGAATCTTTGCTTCTGAGTGAGTCATTGTGAAAGGCTTTGTAAGCTTTACCTCATGGTTGGGAAGAGTCTATTTTGGAGATGAGCCTTTTCTGAGGCCCCATGTTTGTAACATGAAACAGTTGTGCTGTGGCTTGACAACTGAGCCAGGAAGCAAAGGACATGGGTTTCAGTCCTGCCTCTGCCAAGTCACACACACAAAAATAACATCAGAAAGAAGAGTCTCTTTGGGGCAGTTGCTAAGTACTATAGAACTTGTCAGAGGGAAGATAAGCCTAGTAGAAAGCTATTTATTTATTGCCAGATGGTGCATGTGCTTGCCAGAGAGAAGAGAGAGCGAGAGCGAGAGCGAGAGAGGAAGAAAGCACCCCCATGGGGCATAGTCACTTTGCAATTCCTTCTTCTGTATTTTTCCATCCTGTTGGGATTTTGGGCATGCACACACATGTACCCAGTGTGTTTTTCAAGTGAGAATTTGAACTGCAGTCAGCCATATGGAATTAGGCTATGGGGCTGGCCTTAAAAAAAGTTTTAGAGAATACATTTTCTTCAAGTCTTCATGGTTCCTTGAACTCCTGATGATATATAGTTTTAAGAAGTTAAAAGCTGGTTCCAGCATGGTGCTGTGCATTGGTTGACACTGCTACTTGGCAGGCTGAGGTCTTAGGGAGACTTAGTTCTATGCCTGGCCACCCTAAAAAGCTAGGTGGGGTGACTGCATCTATAGTCACAACTACACAGAAGACTGAGGCAGGAGGGTGATGACATAGCAAGACACTGTCTAAGAAAAAGGTGGGCATGGAAGTGCATGACTGTAAACCCAGTGACTCAGGAGGCTGAGTCAGCTTCAGGCTTGAAGCTGTCCTGGACAACACAGTGAGACCCTGTCTAAAACAGCCAACTGTGGTGGTATGTGCTTATAATCCCAGCTGGGAGGCTGAGGCAGAAGATCCTGACATGATCAGAGTCTGTCTTAAAAAAGAAAAGAAGATAGGGGCTGGCAGGTAGCATGGTGGTTGAAGGTGCTGGACTCCTACATGGCTGACTGCAGTTCGAATTCTCACTTGAAAATTTGAGTCCTGGACCTGATGGCTTGCTTTCTCAATTTCCCTCTGTCTCTCTCTAGTCAAATTAAAAAAAATTAATAATAATAAATAAAATTAAATAAAGTAATTATTTTTAAATAGAGGATAAACATTCTTCTGGTGCTAATAAACGTGATAACTTAATTTCCTGATAAATATTTATATATATATAAAAATATATATTATTAGTTGTTTCTTTCCTTTCTTTTTTTCTTTTTTTTTTTTTGAGAGGTTTTTGCTATAGGGTGCATGTGCTCACCAGAAAGACAGAGAGAGACAAAGAGACAGAACGCAAGAAGAGATGGTCATGCCACAATTGCTTCTCCATTCTCCTCTTGGGATCTTGGGCATGCATGCACATGTGCCCGCTGTGAGTTTAAGCCACCAGGTCCAGGACTTGAACCATGGTCGGCTACATGGGAGTCTGGCGACATAGCCATTCCTCTAATTGCTGATCCCTGTCTCATTAGTCGTTTCTAATGCCTTAAAATAATGCTTAAATATGTAAGTCAAAATGATAGCTATTGTGAAAACTAAAATTATAACATGATGATAAATGTGGAAATTGTAAGTCAAGCATGGTCAATGTGAAAATTAATGATTTAAAATTTTATAATATTGTTGAAGATATTGAGCAATGAGTGTAGTCAAGTTTCCCCAAAGATGGTAAAAAGCCCATTTGTTTGATGGTGTTGAGATGAGCCATTTACTTAGTCACTTTCCTTCTGTCATAGGAAACTGGTTCTGACAATTTTCCTGAATGTTAAACAGTAAGTCAATGCTTTGCTTACTCGGCTTTAGCCATAAGCAAAATTAGATCCAATTCCTCGGCATTTGCAGGGCTGAGGTTAAGGGCATTAAAACAGGCCCATTTTTGAGATGGTGAATTTGGAAGCCTGGATGGGTCTTTCTCTTTTTAGAGCAAGCCAAATGTGACCAGCATCAAATCCCAGATTGTCAGGGATCTAAAGATAAAAGTTTATTCAACTACCTTCCTCCACCATGAATCCTGGAAGAACAAAAAGGTTTACCCATCTAAGTCTCAGGGGACCACCAGGAACCCTGGACTCTCATCCTGATTCATTGCACATTACAGGGGATCCCTTCCTTCCTTTTCACACAGAACTTGTCTTTTTATTTTTTTTTGAAGTTTACATATTTCTTCCATGAGTCACACACACACACACACACACACACACACACACACACACACAGAAAGATGTGTCCTCCCAACAGGGTCATGACACTACAAACCATCCCTGTCTCTTAACCAGCCATAGATCATGGGTGCACACGTGCCTGGCATATTCAGGGAGGTCTGCTACTTGAACTGACAACCTCCCCATGGTGGTCAGCCTTATAGAACTTCACATTTTGCCCCTGCGCCATCACTTGGCTCCTTTTGTCCCTTTAAATAGTGACTTGCCAATTCCTAGATGCACTAGTGCAAAACATATTTCTGTATCTGTGTGCAGGAGAAAAAGATGTTATATAATATTGCCCCAAGGAAGGAAAGCTGTTTCCTCATCATGGGACTATACCTAGCCTGACCTCCATAATTTTTCTACACAGATCCAGAACCTCTCATTCTTTCTCTACCCTTTATCCTCTTCCTTCATGGCTTACACTGACATACGTCAAAGAGCTGCCTTCCTCTCCCTAGTACGTGGTTTGTGATCTCACTTCATTATGAATTCAGAACGGGTGAGAGACTAACCGTGTCAGCACTGGGCACTGCCAGCTGTAAGATGGAAGAGCTCCCTGGAGTGCCCCAAATTCCCTTCAGAGGCCAAACAGATCTTAGGAGTGGCCTGGGAGTTCTGGTCCTGTCAGTTTGAATCATGAGGGACAATGGTGCTTGTGGGCAGAAGGGAAGGCTTCTAATAGAGGAGATGGCCTTGAGAGTCCTCAGCTGATTCCCTGGGTCAAAATCTTGCAACTGGATTCTCTCTCTCTCTCTTTTTGAATTGTTTTGGCCAAAGGGCTCGTGTGCTCACCAGAAAGTCCAAAGAGATCCTGAAATCTCATGGTCTTCTTATTGGCTTTCTTAGAATCATTTTACCTTCTCAGGATCAGCAGATGGCATAATGGTTACATCACTGGACTTCCACATAGTTGACTACGGTGGCTTAAAACTCATGCTGGGTGCGTGTGCGTGCGTGCCCAAAATCCTAAGAGGAGAATGGAGGAGTAGAGACTGTGGTGTGGCCATCCTTCCTGGGGGTGATTTCTTTCTTTCTGTCTCTTTGTCTCTATCTCTCTGGTGAGTGCACACGCCCTATAGCAAAAATCTCTCTCTCTCAAAAAAAAAAAGAATAATTTTACCTCCTCTGATCTCAGTGTCCCCATTGATAAATCTTATCATTCCAAGGGATCAAGGAAAGGCTGATTACAAAGGACCCTGGTCTCTTGTACAGGCTTTAAGCAGATCAGCTCTACTGTTAGAATTTTATAAATTGAGAGTACATGTAAAATGGTATTTGAACTAAGCTTTCCATTATTGTAAACAAAGCCTGATCTCTTCCCTATCCCTTTTGTAAACATGACCCATACTTGATATCTGAGTATTTCTGTTATTAAATACTCTTATTAAATAGTCCCAGGGAGATGTAAAGGGTAGTGAGAAAATATAATTCTCAAGACTCATGTCTATGACATCTCAGCTACAAGTGGACTTCTGCAATACTTTTTTTTGTCCTCTTACGTATGAATCCTTTCTTTTTATCTCTGATTATTAATCCTGACTTGAACCCCTATATATCCAAAAATTCAAGTTTTTCCAGTATGGAGTAGTGATTAATTTTGTCAGCAAATTGTCGAAGTTCATAAGAGACTGGTGTTTGGTCTAGATGTCATGATATCAACTTATCTACACAAATAAGAAAGGTCCACTTATTAATATATAATATAAAATATATAATATATATTATATATAATATAATATATAATATAAAAATGTTGTTGAAAATTAGAGGTTATGTTTTGAGTGTAAAAACATAAATAACAGTCTCTATGTTTGTATTAGTCATTTTTTTTGGCTTGATAGTATTGCATAACAAATAACTCTCCCAAATACCAGTAGCTCTGGATAATATGTATTTTTCTTTTCCATAGATCTGCAAGTCAGTTCATGTGACTCTGTGCTGGGTTTAGCTTGAACTAGCTGAACTTGGCTTTCAGAATGAGTGTCCATTTCAGTCTGGCTTATGAATTATTATTTTTTGTTGAGAGACATTTATGCTATAGGGTATTCAGAGAGACAGAAAACAAGAAATCACGCCCCAGGAGGGATGGCCATGCGGCAATCCTTTCTTCTCTGTTCTCCTCTTGCAATTCCTTCTCTTCTGTTCTCACCTTGGGATCTTGGGCATGTATGTACATGTGCCCTGTGTGAGTTTTAAGTCGCTGGGTCCAGGACTTGAACTGCGATTGGCTACATGGGAGTCGAGTGGCATAACCATTATGCCATCTGCTGGTTCCCCTACATGAATCTTTATTCTAGGACCAGGGCTGATGAGACGGAAGCTGCATGGGGGAAGTTCCTATCATGGCAAGTAGCAGGAGTACAAGAACAGTGAGCAGAGACATGCCATCCTTCTTAAGGCCCTTGTTTGGAACTAGCACTCTTATCACTTCTACCCATTAACTAACAGGTCCCTTGGCCAAGTCCAGTGTTAATGGCTGTGTGTATATTCAAGGGGTCATCAAAAAGCTTAAGGAAAGGGCCAGCAGGAAGTGTGGGGGCTAAGGTACTGGATTTCCACATGACTTATCATGATTCAAGTCCTGGACCTGGTGACTTGAAGAGCATGTCAGGCGAGTGTGTGTGTGCGCATACACAAAATGCCAAGAGGAAAATAATGGAGAAGGGATTATGGTGTGGGTGTCGCTTCTGGGGGCAATTTTCTCACTTTCTCTCTCTTGTTCTCTCTCTGTGTCTCTCTGGTAAGTGCATGTGCCCTACGGCAAAAACCTAAACAAAAAAATCTCATGAAAAAATGTGTATTATGAAAAAACTATGCATGGATTAAAATGATTTTACAACAAAATAAACTCGTATTTTTTAAAAAAGTTTCTTCTTTCTCGCCCTTCTCCCTTTCTCTTTTTCTTCTTTTTTTCTCCATTTTTCTTTTTTCCTTTCATGAAAGAGACAGAGAGAAGGAGAGAGAGAGAGAGAGAGAAGGGCATACCAACAAGGTCTCCATGCCTTGATCCACCCCATTCTCAGCTAGCCCAGATCATGGACCTGCTATGCATACCTGGCATGCTGAGGGGATGTCGCAGGATACAACCCATAACCTTTCCCATGTGATTCCAGTTGTGTTATCTCTGTGCCACCATCTGGCCTTAATTCTTCCTTTAATTCCATTTTCCATGACCTTTTTGAAGACCCCACATACTTTCTCTCTTCTACTTGGGAATAATGTCAAGTCACAAGGCAAAAGGGATATGCAGTCCTAGCAATAATTACAGTGCATGGAAGAGTTGGGGCTAGTAACCCAGTCTACCTCAGAGCTCCATGCCAAATTCACTTGAGGTGGGGGTTGCTGGGGAGTAGCTCAAAGGGATGGCCATTTACCTCCCAGAAAAGCTCAAATTGAATTATAGCGAGAGCCCATCAGCTCCTGAACGTCATGTCACAAAAGTCTGGGAGTGGTTTCAAATATGTGCTCCAAATCATAAATCACAATGACAGGCACTCTAAAATAAACATATTGATGTTCAGGTGAGCTGTGTCTCACATGGGAACTCTATTTCTTTTACTCCAAGGCCATTGGCAGCAAGTCCCACTTGAGACTGTGCTCAAGCTATGAATTTTGTTTTTTCCAGACATAATTGAAATTCCTCTAAGGGTGGCTGATTCCATGAGTGAATGCCCATTTTTTCTTTCCATTTGCATGGAGTAGGCTGAGCTTTAGATTTGGCTATTTCTTTCTTTTACCTTCATGTTCTACCTATAGTGTTGTCACTCAACATAGGAGAAAAAGGATTAAAACTAGATTGCAGATTGGGCCAGCAGGTGGCTTTGTTGGTAA
The DNA here is from genome assembly GCF_000334495.1 of Tupaia belangeri chinensis. Classification (NCBI taxonomy): domain Eukaryota; kingdom Metazoa; phylum Chordata; class Mammalia; order Scandentia; family Tupaiidae; genus Tupaia; species Tupaia belangeri. The sequence goes on from NW_006159542.1 coordinate 5,809,653, forward strand.
GGAGCTGGACTCCCACATGGCCAACTGCAGTTTGAGTCCTGGACTTGGATGCTTGAAAATCACACTGAGTATGTGTGCATGGATGCCCAAAATCTCAGAAAGAGAATGGAGGTGATGGGATTGCAGTGTGGCCATCTCCCTGGGGGAGGTGATTTCTGACTTTCCCTCTCACTCTCTCTGTCTCTTTCTGGTGAGTGACATGTCCTGTGGCAATAAAATAAAATCAGATAAAAAAATTAGGATGTAGGTAAGAACAGGAAATAAGAGTGACCGGCACTCCTATCATACTCATGACAGAAGCTTGGTAGTAAACAAGCTGAGCTCTTACATGCCCATAAGGTTGTCTTGATAAAGAGCTCCTCATGATATTGCCAAACTGTCTACCTGAAGAAAACTACCAGCCATCTTTGTCTTAAGAAGGGAAGGTTCATAGTGCTGTAGATAGAGTTCTTTTCATTGGAGATCTCCCAGGAGAGATGCAAGGAGGTAGAATGAAATCTTTGACCTGGGAGGGACACAGGTTCTAATCCAAGCCCTGGTGCTTCCTTCCTGTACAACCTCACACAACCGTCCTTCTCTGACCTCAGTCTCCTGTTTAAAAAAAAATTCACAGAGGGTGTGTGTGTTCTGACCAGAGAGAAAGAGAAAGTGAGAAAGCTCTCCCCACCACTCCTCCTAGGGATGGTCACATCCTAATCTCTTCTCCTCCATTTCTCCTCTCATAATTTTGGGCATGTACCCACACACACCCAGTATGTTCTTCAAGCCACTGGGTCTGGAACTCAAATCAAGTAGTTGGCCATTGGGATCCAGCTGTCTTCACCACCATGTTACTGGCCGGCCTATTGTTTCCCGTTTGCTGTGATCAAAGATGTGGGCTCACTGTTCCAGTCAACTCACCTGGACTTTTAGACCTCATTTTTCTCATCTGAAAAAATAGGGTCAACTGACTGGGGCAGGAAAATGATTTGTAAATTCCTAAGTGTCAGAAAAACATAAAGTGCCTTCATCTGGGGTTCACATTTTCATCAGTTCTGGAAGAGCCTGGATTCTGCCCTCAATGAGTTTTCGATTTGACGTGGTAGAAGGCGGAGGACTAGACCCCAGGAGCTTTGGAGGCTTCTTGTCTACTTTTGGATGCTTTTCAAGTTTCCTCCAAAGGGAATGGTCCCATTATGGCCGGATAGTGTGAGTGTGCATGTTGGGAAAACAATCCCTGCATATGCACAGAAAATAAAATCAAGACCTTCAACTTTTATTCCCCCCAGGGCCTCTTCTGAATCTCCCTGCAGAGAGAGATCAGGGATGCCCTGAAACTGAGAATGTGGCAGACGCCTGAGACCAAGTCGCTCGAGGATGCTTAGTCATATCGGGACTCAGAAGATGCTCAGAGCCCTGCCCTGCGGGCCGTTTGAAGGTCACATTGACTTTATGGTGCTGGGAAACAGGCTCAGTGTCTCTGTTTGTGGGTTATCTGTACCAAGGGTACGATTCACTGGGGCTCTTCCCACCGCTGCCTGGCCATCTCTCCACCCACCCACCCACCCTCTGACCCCTGCCTCAGAACCCCTCCTAGGACAGGTGACTTTATACTTTTGTTCCTATGGTTTTTTTTTCAAAATTTGTTTTAAGGGGTTGACTTGACATGGGAAATATGGTGGTAGGCTGAAGCTGTGAGATCCAAAGAGCCCAGAACCTGACATCATTACCACTC
>NW_006159542.1:5811381-5813682 GCF_000334495.1 Tupaia belangeri chinensis
AGACAGAAAGGAGCCTGTGACTGCTCTGGGTCTGGAAGCTGTGGTTTTTCTTCCCTGGTTGCAATGCCAGGAGTCACAGGGCACTCAGAAGGTGAAGGATAGCAATTTTTATGCGGCCTGGCTGTGGGCTGGACTTGCTAAGTTATCCCATTAACCCTGAGGAGGCAGAGTGAGGGAGGTCTTATTACCACCTCTGTTTTGCAGATGTGGCTCAGAGAGGGTAAAGGACAGTGTCTAAGGGAGAAGACTTCACTGGTTACTCTCTCTAGACTAGAGAAATGAATAATTCTTTGCCCTCCCCCTCCCCTCTTTTTCAGTCCCTCTAAAAACGTGTGTGCTGTAAAAGATACGATGTCATTCCCACTTTGATCTGTGTCTTGAGGAAAATCTCATTTGTTCTCTGGGCTTCTGTTTCTTTAAAATAAAGAAGGCCCTTGGTATTAGATCTCTGAGCTCCAAGAATTCCACTTACTATGCCCTTTTCTTGGTGCTTTCATCGTTCTCCCTAGTTCCAGATCAGGTGGTATAACTTCCTGAAATGTTGGTGTCCTTTACAAAGATCCTATGGATAACTGTGTAGCAAGTGGGTAAAATGATAGAAAATTGACTGAGAATCTCTAGGGAAACTGGTGAATGACTTAGAAATGGACCAAAAGGATGATGCCGTCATTGGAAAGCTAGCAGTAGTCAAATCTAAGGGGCTTCGGTGCTCTTTCAAAACTCTGGAATTGTGATAACCCAAGGGGATGCAAATGGTTCTTGTCCACAGATATTCAGATAAATTTTTATGGTGGAAATATGATTGGCTTAACATACCTCCTGTGGAATAAGCCAGTTTTGCATGTATTTGTAAATCCATTTCAGCATTTCTTGTTTGTTTATATGTGGTTCTTGTTTGTTTATATGTGGCTCTTGTTTGAATTCATCAAAGGATATCTTATTGGTTCCCTCATAAATTAATTTCCTTAATAGATTAATATTATTGATGAGGGTGATGGTTATACCATCTTTTAGAAATTAACCTGCAGCGATACATAGCTAACTGCCACACAAGTCTATTTGGCATTGTGGGTAGGCAAAGGGTTGAAGATGGGCGGTTGTCTATAAACCTTTCTCTGTACTTGCAGCCTAGGGGGTGCTTTTCTGCCAGACTGTTTCCCATAATAGTCTTCTTCCTGTTGGCCTCATCTAACTTCTTCTCGTCCTGAGAGTTGCCTGCTCTGGACCTCTGAGTTTCTTCTGCATTTCCTGAAAGGAAACCCATTTTCCCCAGCTCCCTACTTCTAAGCTACTTTAGAAGCTTGACTAGGCTTCTACATGCTCTGTGTTCAGATTTGACCACCTGATTGGAAGGATATAAATACTCATTGGAGGACAGTGATGAGGGTTATTTTGCATGTGTCTGAGGTTACTGGTCTGAAGTCATTCCAGGTAACACTGAGAAGTCATTCTGGTTTGGTGTCTTGTGCCTGTTCTTGTACCAGAGTCCAGCTTCCCCAACTCTCCCCACATCTGGTTCTTAATAAGGCACTTAAAGATGAAACCCAGATCTGAAGAGCCAACCAGAGTGAGATATTTGGTGTCTCTGCTTCTCAGGGAAGGTGATGAATTTTCTGAGGCCTCTAGTGTTTCTTGAGAAAGTCTTCAAAAATGTCACCACTTTACAAAATGTCACACACTTTACAAAATGTTTTTCTGTCCATTTTGGGGTGATCCCCCCTCCTCGATCTAGGCAGGAGAAGCTTGGTTATCCTTCACTTTACACATGAGTGATGTAAACTTTGACAGAGGAATTGACTTGCTCAGAGAGGGTATGGCAAGGAAAGGACCCACAGCAGCCCATAGCGGTTCCGGCACCTGGAACCCATCCCTTCACTGTGAGCCCATGCTGCTCTGAAAGTTTGCGCCTTTGATCCAAGACAGGATCTAAGTAGGGCGGGAGAGGACTCTGTTCCACCCTTTTCTTTTTGCTTGAGATAGTCTCCTAACCTGATTATTAGAGAACATTTTTTTTTATTATTATAATTTCTGTTTTATGTATATGTATATTTCTGTTTTACATTGCACAAATTGATGCAGTCCTGTGTGGTTTTCCAAAGCATATCTACATTGCATAATGATCAAATCAAGGCAATAAACACATCCACCCATTCCTATCAGACACTTAGCACTATTTCATGTGGTGCACTCTTCTGTTTTGATGTCTGCACTGAACAGTCACAGCCATCTTTCCTCTACTGTGCTGTAGGACTACAGCACCCACTCCCCTCATATCCCTGCACTCTCGCACCTGCGAGCCGA
>NW_006159542.1:5813718-5824893 GCF_000334495.1 Tupaia belangeri chinensis
TTATGGCTTCTGGTTTCCACTATTACCCTCTCCACTTCTATACAATAGAATCTTTCATCTTTTTGTTTTATTTTTGTTTGCTTTAGGGCACATGTGTTTGCTGGGCAGAGACAGAGAGAGAGAGAGAGAGAGAGAGAGAGAAATTGAGAAAGCACCCTCCAAGGCGGATGGCCATGATGCAATCCCTTCTCCTCCATTCTTCTCTTTGGGATTTTAGGCACACATACACACACACCTGGCATGTTTTTCAAGCCTCTGGGCCCAGGAATCAAACCATGCTTTAGTCATGTGGAATCTAGGCACCTTAACCACCACGCCACCAGCTGGCTCCTCTTTTAGCTTTTTAATGAGCAAGAACATATGGTATATATCTTTTAGTTCCTGGTTTGTTTCATTTAGCATTACTTTCTCTAGGTTTGCCCGCGTTGCCTCAGTTGACTGTATTTCCTTTTTATGGCTGAGTAGTAGTATCTTATGTACATATATCACATTTTCTTTATCCGTTCGCTTGTTGTTTGTTATTTAGGTTGACTCTGTGTCTTAATTATTGAACTATCCTGTGGGATACAAATAAAATAGCACTGATTGGCTTGACTGTTATCCCACGGGCAGGGGAAGCTCTGGGTCTCTCCTAGTGTTTCTTCCTTGGTAATATTAGTTAGGGTACATTTAGCTGTAGGTATCAGAAAACTGGACTGATGGAGATTCCAAAGTTAGAGATTAATTGCTCTTATATAGCAAAGAGTCTGGAGGTAGGTGGCTCAACATCAGAGTCAGAGATTTGTGATTCTCTAACTCTGGCTGTCCAATAGGTGGCCAGTAGCCACAGGGAGCTATTGAAATTTAAATTCAGATGAATTAAAATGAAAGGAACATGAAAAAGAATCCAGGGACCAGCAGTTAGCATAATGGCTATGTTGCTGGACTCCCACATAGTTGACTGCAGTTCAAGTCCCAGACCCAGTGGCTTAAACTCATGCCAGGCACGTGTGTGTGCGTGTGTGCCCAAGATCCCAAGAGGAGAATGGAGGAGAAGGGATTGTGGCGTGGCCATCCCCCCTGGGGGGTGATTTCTCACTTTCTGTCTCTGTCTCTCTCTGTCTGTCTGGCGAGCACACGCGCCCTATAGCAAAAATCTCTCCAAAAAAAAAAAAGAATCCAGTCCCTCAGTCTCGCTAGCAACACTTTAGGTAGCTTGTGGCTCTCATTGGGTCAGTGCAGATAAAGAACATTTCCTTCCTTGTCAAAAGTTCTAGTTAGTGGCTAGTCCCAGGATGGCTCCTGCAGTCGTAGGACTAGTGTCCTTGATCAAAGAAAGAAGATAGAAGGAGATCGCGCTATGTGTTTGTTCCTTTTTAGGAAGAAAGAAACACTTCTCCATAATTTCCTAAAAGATTTCTGCCAATGTCCTATCAACCAGAACTGTGTCATGTGGCCCTTTCTAGTTACACGGGAAACTGGGAAAATGAGATTGCTGAAAGGGCTGGACCCTTTGTGGCCCCAAACGGACCTGGGGTTTGGATAGCAAGAAGGGGCCACAGGCTATTGGGCAGGTGATTCTGTGGTGAGGAGAGGCTTTTGTTTTCCTAGTCACCTCTATCCTGAGGCCCTCCCTGTACTCAGTTTATCTTTTCAGTCCACGGGTTTTCCCTGTGTGTACTGATCTGGTCTATCTCACTAAGTTTAGGAGCCTTTCTTTAATGTCCTCCCAAACCAAAAAAGCAAAAACAGAAATAAAAATGCTCATGCAAGGCTTTCGTGGGCAGCACACTTTACTAGAGGTTCAGAGGGAAGATCAATCGCATTAGATTATGTGAATGCAAATCACTGAATGCTCATTCCAGATGTCTGCTCTTAGCCTCTGGCCTGTACCTCCTGTCATGCTGATGTGCCCTCCTGTTTCTCCTCTCACTCCCTCCACCCACCCATTATAAGGATCCCTACCCCCTCAGGAGTCCTGATTCTTCTGTTTAGTAGAGGAATTTAGGCTGGTGTCCTAGCTTCCTTTGCATGTGCAAAGACTCTGCAGTCCTGGGCAATCTTCAAAACTCCTCTAACCCCCATCTCTTTCTCTAGAGAAGTCAGGAAAAGCTATGGAATGTCAGTCTCTTCCTATCTTCCTCCCCACCAGCTCTTTCAGATGAGAGAGCTTTGAATTGATTTTACTTTGAATTGATTTTACTTCTCTCTCATGGAAGTGATATCATCTGGGGACCAGCAGATGGCATGGTGATTAAGGCACTGGACACTCCCACATGGCCGACAACTGTCTGAGTCCCGAGTCCCGAACCTGGTGGCTTGCTTTCTCTTTCTCTCTCTCTCTCCCCCCCTCTGTCTCTCTCTCTGGTCACATTAAAATAAGTGAATGAATAAATAAAATTTAACTTTTCTTAAAAAAAAATGATAGCATCTGTCTTTGGAAGGCAGAAGCAACCACAGTGCCTTTTGATTTTTTTTTTTTAAGAATTATTTTATTTAGCTTTATTTTTCTTTATTTGACCAGAGAAAGTAAGAAAGGAAGCTGCCAGGTCTGGGACTCGAACCTCAGTGAACCATGTGGGAGTACAACACCCTTAACCACCACACCACCTGCCAGCCCCAGTGCCTTTTAATTTTAAATAATATATATTGTTTTAGACAAGATCTGGATGTTTTAGATAGGATCTGGATGTTTTAGACAGAATCTAATTTTGATTTTAAATTATATATATGAAGCTCAGATTACAGGCTTGTCCCTGCATGCCCATCCTCCTCTGTGCCCTCAGCCCGCTGAGTAGCAGTGTCGACCAGTGTGTGCCACCATGGCTGGGGCCTAAATAACATTTTTCTTCTTTTGCCCTCATATATAGCATTTGCACTGTGTAGTTGCACTGTATTGAAGGCTGAAAAAGCAATTAATTAAACATTATGGCAAAGAACCAGGAATGAACAGATTTTCAATGAAATGGAATAAAATAAAATATTCTTAATTCTGGAGGCAGAATGGCCCAGGAGTCAGATCTGAGTACGTCTGACAGTCACAATCACTGGGTGACCTCTTTGGACCTTGGTTTTGCCATGTGGGCCGTGAGAGGGTTGGATCAAGTAGGGATCTCTAACTGTGACCTCAGGCCGAATTCTGCCCTTGGCCTGTCTGGATGTGATCCCTGAGTAAGAGTGTTTCTTATGTTCTCAAAGAGCTTAATAAAAATAGACCAAAGAAGAATATTGGACAGAAACTGTGACAACCAAACCCAGCATGTTTATTTCTTGGCTCCTTATAGAAAACTGTCCTCTGCATTAGATGATCTCTGAGATGTCCCCCACTCTCACGTTCTGAAAATCTAGGATCCTGGTAGCCTAGACAGTCCTGGGTTTTCCTGGGCTCAAATGACAATAGGTTTCCCTCATTTCTGGGGTCTCTTCCTCCCCATGTCTGAGGGGAAATGGGAAGGGCTTGACTAGTCAGGGGCTGGGCTGGAAGCTGTAAGATGGTGACTTTATGGTAAACCCGCTGACGTGGTCCGTGGAGAGACATTTCCCTCCGCAGGTAAGCAGCGGGTACTCACGTCAGATCCTGGAAACAGTGGGGCAGAATGTTCTGGCTTTCCAGTCACAGCCAGGCAGACAGAGCTTCCTGGTGTCATGGAAGGCTGATGGCAGCCTGTCTGTGGGCAGGTGCCGGCAGCTGCGGTTGGCAGGCAGCATTGGCCCCAGGCCCTAGTTCAGATGGGGGCAGGGGTGGGAATAGGCAACTGAGTCACAAGGGAGGCTGAGAAGGAGCTGGGTATGGGATCCGGTCCCCTTGGCCTCTTTCTGTGCTGCCCTGTGGTTGGTGCTGTCCCCTCAGGCTTGCAAAGCCAGCTCTTTAGTTCAGTCTCAGAAGGCACCTGCGTCTTCACCTTTCTTCACTCCCCATGTAACCTTGGGCAAGTCACTTTGTCACTTCATTTCTCCAAGACTCAGTTTTCTCAACAGCAAAATGGTGTGAATGAGTCTTAATCTACAGACCGTCTTGGGTGGTTGGAAAGGCAAAAGGGGGCATTATTTCAAAACTCAGTTACAAGCAGAGAAGACCTCAAAGCCTCAAGTAAAGCTATTTTTAAAAACCTACTGTTTATTGAACACTTACTTTATGCCAGGCACTCGGACAAACCCTTTACATAGGTTACTGAATTCTCACCACGAACCTCTGGATATATATTATCCCTGTTTATGGATGAGGAGACTGGGTCACATATCTTTTCAAAGGGTAGACTTAGGATTCAAACCAGGTGTGGTGCAAAGGATTTTGCTTCTAACCATTGTTCAAGACATGGAAAGAAAGTACCCTTCTGGAATTGATGCTTTTAGGAGGTTCTATGGATACCTGTGTTTTCTAGTTGGTTCTATTCCCTTGGTGGGAATGACCGACATTGCTTGCCAGTGGCCTCATGTTTGCTTTCTCTTAGAATTTTACCTTGGCTTCTGACTAATTTCATGAAGGAAGGCTTCTTTTAAAGCTTTTTTCTTTTAAAAGTTTATTTATTTACTCTACAAATGAGAGAGAGTGAGAGAGAGAGAGAGACCACACCCCCGACAGGGTCTAGGCACCATGATCTACCTCTAGCCTTGACCAGCCTGGATCATTGGCATGTGCATGCCTGGCATACTCAGGGAGGTTCCTGGATGTGAACTAGTAACTTTTCCATGTGGGTCAGCCTGTCAAAGTACTATGTTCTCCCCCTATCCCCTGCACCACCTTCTTGCTCCCCGTTAAAACTCTGGAGTACTAGAGTACTTATACGCCACCTTCTGGCTCCCTATTAAAACTCTGAGCTGGAGTATTTATATTGTTTAGTAACACTAGAGACAATAAAAGAAGACAAATGTTCTCAAGAAATAGACAAAAAAAAATAAAACTCAATTCAAATCAAATAATAGCAACAACAAAACACTATATGTCAGGTTTAAGACAGGATTTTAATGATCTACTTTAGGTGGACTTGGTGCTGTGAGAAGTTTCAGAATCCTTTGAATTTATCTTGCCTTTCCCATGGCTAATTTACACTTTTTTTCTGCCTACATTCTGGTTAGTTGTGAAATAAAAGCATTTTACAATCATAGCTGTCCAGTTCCATCTGAATGATAATTATTCTTTTTTGGAGTCACAGAACGGAGTTTCCAACCACTTTTATTTCCATTATCTTAGCTGAATCTTACAAGAGCCTTCTGAAGTCTGCAAAGCATGGTACCTGTTATCCACAACAGGCAATGAAGGCTCAGGGGAGCTCCAGTGGTTTACCTGGGACCAAACTACCCAGCAAAGACCCACTTTCCAAGACTCACTTTCCCCAGGTGCTTCTTCGGGGAAGCCAGCCTAACTTGACTTCGTGGTGTATGTGAATAGGCAGACGTTGGCTGGCTCTGTGCTTTCATCATGTCTCCTCTTTTAAACTTCACAACAACCCTGAAATGTAGGGACTTTTTATTGCTGTAGTTTGACAGGTGAGAAAACCATGATTTGGGTTGCCACTTTGCCCAAAATCACTCAGCCAGTTAGAGGCACAGACACGATTGGAGGCCCACATTGCCTGACTTCGGAACCCACATGCACACTCTTCTCTATCCTGTCACTGGCACAGACCAGAAGGTTTAAATGATGAGAAGGGGAGGTTACAGGGGACCTTAGTTCTAAAATCCGTTGGAATTTTGCCCAGTCCACTGGAGAACCAGGGAGTGAGTCTAGTGCGTGACTTTCGTGTCTGATGATCAAGATGAGGGTATGTTCAGAAACTTGACCACCTGGAAATAGATTTGTATTAAGGCAGCTAAAAAGATGTTCTAAAAGCGTCAAGCAAGGCTGGTCAGTTTAGGCCACTGATGTGTGTGTACACACAAGGCTGTCTTCTCCCCTTTCTCTTTCTAGCTTAGGATTCAGGAGATAACATTCATGACCTCCTGTATACTTGAGCTCACTGCAAAATGCATGTTTATCTTCCCCGTTTTAAAGAGACGCAATGGAGGCTTAAAGATGTTCAGTGACTTGCCCCAGATCACACAGCTTCAAGAAGTAGAGCTAGGATTTGCACCCAGGTCTCCCTGGCATTGAGCCACTCTGCCTGATGCCTTCGTCAACCATTTCATTCATCGAGGGTCCTTTCTCTTTTAAGTCATATACACTGCCATATTTCTAAGCTGACTTGACCCTGTTCCCAGTTTCTGGGGAAGTCTGAGTTTCTACTTCCTTTTCTCAACAATGGAGATCATGTTTTGCAGACCCCAGAAGGCTCTTGTAAAATTCAGCTCAAACAATGGAAATAAAAGTGGTTAGAAAACGGAGGCATGAGGAAATTCAATTCTTGGAGACCGAGCTGCTGCTCCTGGACATAGGCTCTGTTTGGATCAGCCAGATCCTGTTTTCTGTCCTTGTTCCCTTGTCAGTATCGTGTGTGCCCTGGCAGGCCTTCCCCGAGAAGATTAATGATAGCAACAGCTAGCAAATGGACAACTTCTCACATGCGTGCCCATCCTCCATCTGAACTGGGCAGGCTCAAACATTTCATAGATATTGTCCCTTCAAAGAGGGTTTCTGGGTCTGATCTAAGCTCTGCCAATAATCTTTAGGATCTTGGCTCCAAAACTCCCCTTTTCTGGACCACAGCTTTCCCATCTCAAACCAAGGGGCTCCTGGGAGAGGAAGGGAACAAACTGAAGTCTCTAAGCTTCTGTGCAAAATTCTAAGGTCTTACTTTGTCTTTTCAATTTTGTTCTGTTAAAAGACTTTGTGCAATATCATAACAAAATACCCAACACAAGCACCAAAACAAGAACTCACACAAATCTTTTTTTGGAAGGCGAGCAGGTTGTCTTATAATAGTATGATCTGTGCCCAAATATAATTGATTATTTTCCTCTACACCACTCCCCAAGAAATGGGGAAGACACATTTAATGTTGGAGCTATTACTTCTAAACCAGTATACATCTCCCTCTCACGGCCACGAGCTGAGCTCCTAACAGCACATCAGGAGGAAGACACACATTTTCCACCCAGGGGACTCTATCTATTTCCGTGACCAATCTCATCCCTTTCCCTCTTACAGAGTGCTCAGTTCATGGACAATTTCGAGAGCTTGTTTTAGGGAAAAGCTCATTTTCTACCTGACAGCAGAGTTTTCTTTTTGAATCAGCTTTGAACACTGCAGCCCAGGAAACGAGATTGCTCCCTTTGTTTCATCAAATGGTTTTTTTTCCCTTTCAGTTCTTTCACAAGCATCCCTCTACCCATCTATCACTACCCCGCCCGCCCTTCTGTGCTAACCAGAAGCATGAATCTAAGAGAGTAAGCAAGACATCAAACCTGGAACAGCGCTTCCCAGGCAGGCTGCAAGCAGAGCTGCAAGGCTAGGGGTCTTTGCTTCCTCTCGAGCTCACTTTGTCCCTCAGGGTTGCACAGAGTCTCCTGGCCAGGATGAGAGTGTTTCCTTCATCTTTACAGCATCGTACATCAGCTGCCCCTTGCTTGTGCCCATCTGAGCTCTGGAGGTTTGAAGCCTGAAGGTCTACTTTGTATCTTCAGGGATGTTTTCTTAAGGCAAGGAGATTTGATTGAAAAAAGTGCAGAGTTGACCAAGAATGGCCTGCTGAAGCTGCATTAAAATGACAAACACACTGCTTGTCCCGCCCACAAAGTCTTCCTGGTTTGTGCTAACTGTCTAGAGCCTTGCAGATCAAAAATAAATTAAGCTATTTGGGCCTCAGGAGGCCACAAGGTAACTTGGTAAAATACCCCTTTCACAGTGTTTCTGCTTTGATCAAGAATACTCAGTTGTTCCTCCTAACAGTTGTTTTGTTCTTGTGTAACAAATCACCTCCAAATCTAGTAGCTTAATATAACAATACACATTTGTCATTTTACATAGTGTTTTGTGGTTTAGGGACTTGGGAGCGGATTAGCTGGGCAGGTCTGGCCTTAAGAAGGAATATCCTCAAACTTCAGCAGGGAAGACAGATTTATTGATAAACATGGTAGTTATGACTTGTCTGGTCACCTTATAGCACATGGCCATAAATGTGAGCTGTATTTTGAATTATCCACATCTCCTCCCCAGATTTGTGTGTTCAGTCATGGTGATGGGATTCAGAGGGTGAAGACTTTATCTGATTATAGTGTCAAAGGGAGGGCCTTTGGGTATGATAATTTGGGGCCCACTTGAGTTCTAGTGTGTTTATAAGAGGGGAAAGGAGACCAGAGCAGGCAGAAACTAATAGACGGCCTTTCTGCCCAAGGCCCTGCCTTCCACCTTCTTGTTGCCTCACCAGGAGTTTGTCCCTGGGTCTTGGACTTCATGACCATGAGCTGAATAAACCTTTAGTTTTTTTAATAAATCACCCAATCTCAGGTGTTTCTGTTGATAACATAGTAACACACTAAGACAACATGTTCACTAAAAATTATTAGGAGATTGGGACTGGCAGATGGCGTAATGGCTATGTTGCAGGACTCCCACATGGCCGACCGTGGTTCAAGTCCTAGACCTGGAGATTTGAAACTCACGCCAGGCACATGTGCATGTGTGCCCAAAATCCCGAGAGGAGAATGAAGGAGAAAGGATTGAGGTGTGGCCATTCTTCCTGAAGGGTGATTTCTCTATTTCTGTCTCTCTGTCTCTCTTTCTCTCTGATGAGTGCACATACCCTATAGCAAAAATCTCTCTTAAAAAGTTAGTATGAGATATCTTCAAAAGTAACAGGACATAAAGAATAATGTCAGGTGGGTATACCAATCTATCATAAGAAAAAGGACATTTCCAAGACCGTGGAAGCTCTTGGGTATCCCGTTCTTGTTCCGACCTTCACTGCATCCTCTCTTCACTCAACAGGTGACCAGATCCTGGAATGAGGTCTGTGTCATCCCCAGTAATTTCTCTTATGCCTTTTACTGTAGATGCATGTATGTGAATCTAAGCAGCATATAACATTGCTTTGTAGGCTTTTATATTCCCTAAATTTTGTCCTGCTACATGTATGACATTTTTTCTGCAATTTGCTTTTGTACCCCACATATTTTATATGTCAGTACCCTTGTTCACCCATTTTTCATGCTGTGTGGAATTCTACTGTGTGGAAATACCATAGTTTATTTCTTCTCCTGTTGATGGATACTTGAGTCATGTGTAATTTCTTTCAAATTAATTGCAGGAGCTCTCCCTGCCCAGATTAGCAAGGAGTTCTCAGTCTCACCTTGAGGTTTCATTTGCCTCCACCTTCTGCCAAGATGTTCAGGAATCTTGGTGATTGTCTTAGGCCTAAGGGATCAGTTCTACTCAAGAGTCAAAGTAGTTCATGGCCATGCTTGTTGCTGGACAGTGACATGGTATCACTGCTCAAAGCTTATTGCATGTGATCCTTTGTATCCTTATTCTCTGACATGGTGGCATCCCCAGAAGAATAACTGAGCTCATATGAGCCAAAGAGCAGTGACTAGAGTCTGAGCACAGGGCAGTGCTGATCTCATGCAAGGGTGTGCCCTCAAGGGGGTCACTGCAACAGGGCATAGGCACAGAGACTCCCTGACCAGAGTCCACCAGCCTAGAGAGCACTGATCCAGAACACTTATCAATCAATAAGTGATCAAGATCCAGTCCAACCTTGTAAGGATAGAGGCTGTTACTGGGGTCTTTCAAGGCATAATAGCCTTTGGTGGGTCTGTGTTACCGGTAGAAACAGCTTCATTTTTCAACAACAATCTCTTGGTCTCTATATTTTAGTTTCTCATTTGTAAAGGTGATTTTCCCAAGTTAATGAGGAAAACCATGGTCACTGAGTGTTTAGTTGGAGCAACCTCTTCTCCTAGAGCCCTCAGCTCCATACACACCATCTCTCATTCCCTTGGGGCACAATTTTTGCATGGGCTTCCCCGTTGGGCAATTGCTTAGCCCAGACAACATCTCTAGTGGCAAAAACACTGCTCTTGGGATGAAAAGACCTGGGCTTTAGCCCCCTCCTTCTTCATTCTTGCTTTGTGATCTCCATGCCTTTTAAGCTCTCTGAGCCTCAGGTTCCCCATCTGTAAACACACAGGGAATCATTCCCATCTCCATAGAGCTGCTGTGGAGATGAAATGAGACAATCAGAAGGTAGACTGGGTAGGGCGAGGGTCATTATCTTTGGAGGCAGCACATTTTGTTGTTGACACTTCTGACTTTGATGAGGTCTAAGTCATACCCTGCTGCCCAGAGCCCTCTTGAGCTCTGCTTGGAAGCTTTGTGGAATGACTCTGCACAACCTACGTTGACTTTGAGGTCTCCTAGTGTGTTTAAAACAGCTCCCTCCCCCCAAATCTTATCTTCTCTAGGAAGAAACTTCCCATTTCCTTCAAAAATGATTTATGGCCTACAGTTTCCATAAAACAAAAGAAGATTGCAGAATATAAACTGCTTGCAAAAGTATAAAATGCCACAGAACTCTCAGGTGGATATCAGTGTTCTCAAGACCATTTATCGCTGTCACAGTGGTGAAAATAACCTATGCAGGTGGAGATCACCAATGACTTCTATGTCCCTAATTCCAGGGGATGCCTTTCAGTCCTTATCTGACTTGACTCAGCTTGTCCCACTTTTTCTTTTCCTTCTTCTTCTCCTTCTTTTTTTTTTTTTTTTTTTTTTTTTTTGGCGTGTGTGTGTGTGTGTGTGTGGAGGTTTTTGCCTTGGGGCATGTGTGCTTGCTGGAGAGAGAGACAGAGACAGTGAGAGGGAAAGTGAGAAATCACTCTCCAGTGGGAATGGCCATGCCATAGTCTCTTCTCCTCGGATCTTGGGCATGCATGCACTCATGCCGGTTGTGAGTTTCAAGCCACTGGGTCTGGGACTCGAACCACGATCAGCCATGTGGGAGTCCAGTGATGTAACTGCTATGCCATCTGCTGGCCCTTCTTGTTCCACTTCTTAAAATGTACTCTTCTCTAGGCTCCTTTGACACTCCCTAGTTCCTCCTATTTCACTGGCAGCTTCTTCTCAGCCCCTTTTGCTGTCTCTTCTACTTCAGGGCAGTCCTTCAGTGCTGTGCTCCTCAGTGCTGTCTTAAGACCTCTGTTGACCCTTCTCACACCATCCTGAAGCTCAGCTAAACTCATCTACTCCAATGGCTTCAGCTGCCTTTTTTTTTTTTTTTTTTTTTTTTTTTGAGAATTTTTTTTTTTAGGGGCACCACCACC
>NW_006159542.1:5824915-5885551 GCF_000334495.1 Tupaia belangeri chinensis
TACTCACCAGAGAAACAGAGAGAGACAGAGAGACAGAAAGTGAGAAATCACTCCTCACTTCCCCTGGGTGGGGGTGGCCATGCTGCAATCCCTTCTTCTTCATTCTCCTCTCGGAATTTTGGGCACACATGTACTTGTGCTTGCTATGAGTTTTAAGCCATTGGGTCTGGGACTTAAACTGTGGTGGACTATGTGGAAGTCCAATGATGTAACCATTATGTCATCTACTGGTCCCTCAGCTGCCTTTCATATACTGATGACTTCAGATTATCCAGGCCGAATTCCTCTCCTGGGTACCAGGTTGAGGGCTCCAGCTGCCTGTGAAACTTCTCAGTTTGGGTATCTTCTGGGCATGTCACTCTCCAAAAGGCCAAAGCAACCCTATCTCCCTTCCCTGACCACTCCATCTCTTCTTGCTTCCATGTCCTGCACAGCAGTGAAAGTCACTACCACCTACCCAGTTGCTCAAGCTGGAAACAGTGGGATCATTTTAAACCTCTTTCTTGCCTTCTACCCCACAAATAAAGAACTTCTCAGTCCTGCCTATTGCATCTGTTTCTCCATTCCTATTGCCACCGCCTTTGTCTGGAATGCCCACAGATCATCTGTTGTAATAACTCCTTATCCAGTCTCTCTGTCTCCAATATTGCCCACATGTAATTCTGTTTCTACACTGAAGCCAAGGGAATCTTTCTAAAGTAGCATCAGATTATGGGGATTTCTGGATGCATGGTTCTCTCCAATTTCCCAAACTTTTCCCAGGTCTATCACCCAAACTTTAACTCTGGAGACTCTATGGAAGGAGAGGGAAACATGGAGGTGTGGGATAACTAGTATAAAATCTAGAAGCTTGACATCTCGTTGGGCATGTGTACATGCATTCCCAAAATCCTGAGTGGAGAATGGAGCAGAAGGGATTGTGGTGTGGCCATCCCCCCTGGGGAGTGATTCTCACTTTCCCTCTCTATGCTTCTATTTATCTCTGGCAAGCTCATTCACCCTATAGCAAAAACCTAAAACAAACAAAACCCACAGATTTTTCTGCCAGGCTTAACCACATGGGATGGTTACAGGTTCATGTCTAGAGACCTCTCTGAGCACACTGAGCACTTCTGTGCCCGTGAGCTGGGGCTGGCTGAGGCTGGGGTAGATGGAGTGTCAGAAACTGGTTCGGGACCAGCAGTTAGCATACTAGCTGTGTCGCTGGACTCCCATGTAGTCGACCGCGGTTCACGTCCCGGACCTGGTGGCTTAAAACTCATGCTGGGCACATGTGCGGCGTGCCCAAGATCCCTAGAGGAGAATGGAGGAGAAGGGATTACGGTGTGGCCATCCCCTCGGGGGGTGATTTCTCGTTTTCTGTCTCTCTGTCTGGAGAGCACACGCGCCCTATAAAAAACCTCTCCAAAAAAAAAAAAAAAAAACCTGGTTAGAGGTGCTTCTCTCTTGCTGATGGAGGAGTAAATAAATATACTTTAACAAAATAAAGAATAGCAGATTAGAGCACAGATGGGTTCAGAGGAATGACATTGTGAAGATGCAGAGAAGATGTCTATGTAGTTGAAAAGAGAGGCCTCAGAAGAAAGCAAGCCCACTGGTACCTTGACTTCTAGCCTCCGCAATTGTGAGAGAAGAGATGTTTAGGGTTTAAGCCATCCAGTCTGTGGTGTTTTGTTAAGGCAGCCCCAGCAGACTAACCAACAGGTTTGAGGATTCAAAGGAAGCAACAAAGCTATCATTATTTGCAAGTATTCTGGTCATCTGCATAGAAAGTCAACTGAAGCAGCACACCCTTTCTAAGAACCAATAAGATTCAGCAAGATTGCCAGACATGAGATCAACTACTAAAAACCAATAGCTTGGCCATACAGGGTGTACAGTGATTGAATGTATACAAAAATAATAAAAAAAAAAAAAGAAAAAGCTAAAAACCCCACAAAGTCTCACAACCGAATGTCTCTACACTAGCAAATATCAACTATAAAACAAGTCAAGTAGGATACCATTCACAATATCTATGGAAACGATATATAACTAGGAATTAGTTTACTAATGAGTAAGGAAGTGCTTTATGGAAGAAACATTTACATTTGAAAGACATTTTGAGCAAATGGAGAGATGCTTGTGATAGAACTACATAATGTAAAGATGTCAGTTCTCTTTGAGTTAATATATAAATCTAAAGGGCTTGACTCAGAAATTCAGATGGTTTATATTGAGAAACTTGACAGACGTTCATCTGAAATTACAAAGATCCACAAACAGCCTAGCCAACCTATGAAAAGAGGATGGTGTTAAGATATAGTGCTAGAAGAATTATGTGGTGGGACCAATAGTTGGTGTAATGGCTGTGTCGCTGGACTCCCATGTAGTCGACCATAGTTCGAGTCTCAGACCCGGTGGCTTAAACTCGCACGTGTGCGTGCATGCCCAAGATCCCGAGAGGAGAATGGAGGAAAAGGGACTGTGGCGTGGCCATCTCCCCGGGGGGGTGTGTGTGTGATTTCTTGCTTTCTATCTCTCTGTCTCTCTCTGTCTTTCTGGCGAGCACATACACCCTATAGTAAACCCTCCCAACCCCCCCCCAAAAAAAAAAGAAAAGAAAAAACAAAATAAACAAATGAACAAAAAAAAAAAATAGAAGAATTATTTGGTTCTGATGGAAGAACAGACAGACTACCAGAAGAGAATGAAGAGTTCAGAGACAGGCCACAGATATATGGGAGCTTGACAAATGATAAATATGGCATCACCACAGAGCAATGAGGAAAGGCCCACTGGCCTGTAAATGGCTTTGGAAAACTAGTTGACTAAGAATATCACTAGATCCCTACTTTACCAGGAAAAAGAGGAATTCCACTGGTTCATTAGTATATGAAGAGATGTTTTAACTCATTAACACTTAGATACAAATGAACGCAACAGTGAATTATTAGTTTGCACTCACTAGCCTGGCAAAAATGAGAGTTTGGTAATAACGAGTATTTGCAGGGATATGGGGAACCACTGGTTGGGGGTGTGGACTGATGCAGTGGTCTTGGAGAGGTGTCAGTCAAATTTTGGTCAAGGTGTTATAGCCTTACGGATGGATCCAACAGTCTTATCAGTGAGCATGCGAGGTTCTGCTACATAGCTCCAAAGGGGACTTGGGAAGGTGTTTTTCATTTCATTGGAGCATTTTTAGTTTTAATTTTTTTTTTTTTTCAAGAGAGACAGAGAGGGAGTGGGACTTGGGAAGGTGTTTTTCATTTCATTGCAGCATTTTTAGTTTTAATTTTTTTTTTTTCAAGAGAGACAGAGAGGGAGAAAGCACCTTCCAATGGGTGTGGTCATGCTGAAATCCCCTCTCCTCCATTTTTCCATCATATTAACATTTGGAGTGGGTATGTATAAACACATATCCAATGTGTTTTTCAAACTGCTGTTGGGGCTGGGATTCAAGTCGTGTAGTCAATCATGTAGGATCTGGCTCCCGCAATCACCAGGCGGTGAGGTTGGTCCTTGTGGATTATTTTTATTTTTATTTTTGTAACAAAACATTGGAAATCCTTAAGGCCCACCACTCACCACTGGGGGAACTGAGAAGTGGATCATGGTGTAGGCATATAATAAAATACTATGTAGCAGATTCCACAAACTATACATACATACACAAGAGTGGATAGGTCTCAAACATGAAATATGAAATGGAATGAAATAAATTAGATCATGTCTGGCACATAGCTAGCTTTGAATAATGCCTTTGCACATGCCATTTAGATACATTTAAAACACCTGTGTACACATGTTTTTGCCAGGTGTGTTTTAAATTTACCCAATTAATTCTGTCTTGCTTTGCTTACTCAGTTACTTGGTTAACACTTATTCAGACCTAACTGTGTGCCAGACACTGTTACTTTTATTACTCACCTCTTCATGCTTCCATAGGTAATTATTCTAAGGTGTTCTATATATATATATCCTATGTGTGTATGGGAGAGGGGTAATAAAAATAACAACCATTAAAACGGGACAGGCATTGCGTTCTTCTGCTAGCAAAGCATCACAGCCTGGGTGGTTTAAACAACAGAAATAGATTATCTCACATTGCTGGGGGCGTCCAAGATGAAGGCGTGGGTAGGGTTGGTTTCTCCCTCTCCTTGGCTTGTCGATGGCCACCTTGTCCCTGCCTTCTCACATGGCCTTTGTGTGCATGCCTCCTGGGTGTCTTTTCCTCTTATAAGGACATCGGTCCCATTAGATTATGCCTCTGCTTTCTGACCTCACTTAACATTAATGTCCTCATTAAAGGCTATATCTCTAAGTACAGTCACTTTGGGAGTTTAGGCTTTAACATGGACACAATTCAGTCCATAGAGGCCTATTGGTCTGAGAAAGGTATGCAGAGATGTTTCTTATGTTCTGTTTCTTGATCCAGGGGCTGGTTACCCAGGTATGTTTAGTTGGTGAAAATTCATCGTACAATTAGGGTATGTACACTTTTCTGTAGATCTACAATCCTTCAAAGAAAGTTTTAAAAAGGGTTGAATTTTAACAACTGCCCTTTTTGCACTTACTGATGTGTTCGTGTGGTTGAAGTTATTTTCTTTCTCTCTTGTTTTTCCTTCCTTATTTTTCTGTCTTTCTTTCCTTTTCTTTCTTTTTTTCTCTTTTATTTAGTTTTTTTTTTTTTTTCCAGAAGGCATATGTAACTTCTCTTTGAGAGGCAGAGGGAGGGTTAGAGAGAGGGAAAATGAGAAATCACCCTCCAGGAAAGATGGTAATAACTTAATCCCTTCTTTTCCATTCTCTTGATTTTTTTTTTTTTTGCACAGACACAGGTATCCAACATGTTTTTCAGGCCACCTAGTCCAGGACTCGAACCCATGGAGTTGGCCATGGATCTAGTACCTTACCCACGACACCACCTGCTGGCCCCCTTTATCTTTTTCATTCTTTCAAATTTATTTATTTCTTCCATGAGTGGGAAAGACACACACATACACACACACACACACACACACACACACACACACACACACAGATACAGGCAGAGAGATAGCACCCGCAAAGGGGGGTGTTGGTATAGTCACGATCCACCCGCATCTTCACCAGCCCCAGATCATGGGCAGGTATACCTGGTCTATTTAGGGAGGTCTGGTCTGGGTGCATCAGCCTTGTAGAGCATCATGTTTTACCACTGCACGAATGTCTAGCTCCTACAAAGGTTTTCTACTTTGATTTTTTGCTGTAGTATTATGTTACTTTACTAAGGCTGTTGTAACCAGGTCCCATATCTGTGGGGCATAAACAACAACAATCTATTTTCTCACAGTTCCGGAGGGTGGAAGTCTAAGATCAGATTGTCCACAAGATTCATTTCTTTTTTTTTATTGGAGAAGTTTTCACTATAGGGTGCGTGCGCTCGCCAGACAGAGAGAGACAGAGAGACAGAAAGCGAGAAATCACCCCCCAGGGGGGATGGTCACGCCGCAATCCCTTCTCCTCCATTCTCCTCTCAGGATCTTGGGCACGCACGCACATGCGCCCAGCGTGAGTTTAAGCCACCGGGTCCGGGACTTGAACCGCGGTCGACTATGTAGGAGTCCAGCGACATAGCCATTATGCTAACTGCTGGTTCCCCGCAGGATTCATTTCTAACGAGGCCTCTCTGCTCGGCTGATAGACGGTGGTCTTCTTCCTGTGACTTCAGGTGGTCCTTCCTCTGTACGTGTCTGTGTTCGAATTTTCTCTTCTTCTAAGGACACCAGTCATATTGGATTAGAGCCCACCTTCATGACCTCATTTTAACTTGATTATCTCTTTAAAGACTCTATCTCCAGATACAGTCACACTGAGGTACTGAAATATAGGATGCCAGCATCAGGGGAGCACAATTCAGCCCAGAACAGGTATATTCCATTAATGGATTATCTGAAGGAATCATGTCCCTGTGGTAGTACTTAATCATGAGATATTTTACATGTCTCTGAATTCAGATTGCTGGCATCCTATGTAAGATTCATAAAATCCATGGCCATATTTAAATTTTCTTACATTCTATTTTATGGTGCCATCTCTATCTCTTTTAGGTATCAAGGTGATTACAGCCATAGACAATGAAGTAAGGTAATTTCTGCTCTTTGTTCTTTTCTGCAAAACAACCGTGGCAACTTTATTCTATGTGTGCTTTGGAGACTTAGTGAAACTGAGCAGTAAAACTATTGCCTCAAAGAGTACATCAAAGGGGAAAAAAGAAGGGGTGAGGGTGCTCATCAAAGTGAATGACAAACAATACCACGAACAGATATTCTGCATTCAAGGTCCAATTACCATCCCCCTCAAAACACACAATGGAACAAAACAAAATAAGTCAGTTCAAGTCACTCCCTTGCCCAGATTCTTCAGTGGCTTTCCACTGCCTTCTGGATAGAGCTTACTCTTTACTGTAGACTTCCAGGTTCTTCATGTTCTGGTTCTGTCAGACCCTCCAGTCTTTCTCCTTCTACATGGCACGGGGTACGAGTGCCCTAGCTTTTATCTCACCTCTACGCTCATGCTTGTAATGCTGCCCTGCCCACATTTCATACCCTGGCATACTCCTCCTCTTCCTCCAGTTCAGCCCAAATAACATCTCTAAGAAGCCTTGCAGATCTTTCCCACTCCTCTTGGCTCTTCCTGCCCTTCATGCTTCCTCCAACTGTAGACCTTCTTATCCCATCACTCTGGTTGCCAGGAGCCCTTTGGTGGCCTGAGTTCCAATTTGACTCTCTGGATGTGACCAATAGATTAATAGAAACAGCCTTTTACCTAATTAAAACATGCAAAGAAATGGGCATCAGCTTTTGCTTCAAAGGCCAGTTTTTGAGAAGGTAGCAGCTCTCAAATGACATCCAAGGGCAAACGCTACACAAGGTCTTATTTTGGAGTGAGATGGAGTTGGGCACATGCTCCCACTCTCTGTTAAAGCACATGGCCTGCTTCTCTTCCCTGGCTGCTGTTCCTGGTTGGCTGAGACAGACCCTTTCACTCTGAAGTGAGGTTTTACAGCCTCTAACCTTAGTATTATCTCTCCTCCCTTCTTTTATCCTTTGATGGGCTCATTTGAAAAAGTATTCCACTCCTCTTTGAGCCCCAGGGCTATTCATCCCTTAAGAGAGAGACTGATAGTATCCTTGGACTCTTAGAGAATAGCACTCCTTCCTCTACTATAAACGAAGGAAATTGAGGCCCAGAAAGGGAGAAGGGCTTGTTCAAATCCACCTCCAGCAAGAGCAAAGGAAGATATGGAAGCAGGGTTCTTGCTACCAGGTAGAGACTTTTTTGGAAGTGTGTGCTCTAGGGAAGATGTAAGGACAGGATCCCTTGGTTCCTGTCTGCTTCCATGGGACCACCATCTTCCCACCTCTGTCCTCCAGCTATGGACTGAATTATCCCCCCACTCCCCCACTTTAAACCTGGAAGTCCTAACATCCAATGTGACTATATTTGGAAATAGGGCCTTCCATAGAAATAATTAATCTTCAAAGAGGCCAGAAGGATGGAGCCCTAATCCAGTGGGGTTTTGGTGTGATTACATGAAGAAGAAAAAGGATCTTTTAAAAGTTCATAAAAATGCATATTATTTAAAAATTGTGTTTGCATTTCAGATTTTTTTTTTGGTTCCAAAATAAACTCATACTTCTAATTTTTTTAATTTTTAGGTTCTTTTTTTTTTGGTTTGTTTTGCATAGGGCATGTGAACTTTTTGGAGAGACAGAGAAAGAGACAGAAAGTGAGAAATCACCCCTCCAGGGAGGATGGCCACACCACAATCCTTTCTCCTCCATTCTCCTCTTGGGATTTTGGACATGCAGGCATACGTGCCTGGTATGCTTTTCAAGCTAAGTCTGACTTGAACTGTAGTTGGCCATGCGGGAGTCCAGTGCCTTAACTACCACTCCACCTGCTGGTCCCATGAACTCATATTTTAAATCCATTCTTCCATACACTTTTTAAAGTCCTCTCATACTAGACAGCTTGTTTTCTCTTTCTCTCCCTACCTGTGAAGATTCAGTGGGAAGGTGGCCGTGTGCAAGCCAGAAAGACAAGCGCTCCCCAGAGCTTAGCCATGCTAGCCTTCTGATCTCAGACTTCATCCTCTACGACTGTGAGTTACCAACTATCAATTCTATGAAATTTTGTATGGCAGCCCCAGCTAACCAATACACTTCCCCAGCCCTCATCACTGTTTTCCCTAATATCTGACTGCTTCCCCTAATATCTGACTACTTTAGCTGTTCACCCTTCTGCCTCCTTTCCCCTTAAGATCCTGCATTTTGGCATTCTCTGAGGTGTTGTCTGTTACCTTGTACCCTTTCTTCCCTTCCCTGTTCTTTGACTCTCATACCTACAGTTCCAGCTTCACTTTGGGTGTTGCCTCATTTATGATCTTTCTCCTGACTGCTATCTAGCATTTCCAGCTACTTCCAGGACTTTTCTACTTGGGTATCCTGTTGTCAAAGATGAATATCCTCTCCTGACCAGAAAATTTGTGCCTCTCCTATCTTCCCTATTTACATCCTTGACACTCCACTCCCGCCCAAGTTAAACTGCCTTGAAATAAGTTTCCAAGTCATTGTCGGCTTGCCTCTGCCTTCTTTCTGGACCTGAGAGGAGTGAGTGCAGGCTATAGCCTTAGGCAGTAGTTAGCAAACTCTCTTTAAGAGTCAAACAGCTTCTCTAACCACAAGATTTGAATACTTGGTGGGAGTAGTCTCTGTGAGTCATGAAACCACATGGACCCATCTCTTGCGTTTTTCTTGGAATTGGGTGTGGGTGTGAGTAGCCTCTTGCAAAGACTTCTGAAGTGTTGCATCCTGAAAGGAGGGAACAGCTGACCTGCACAGAGTGCTTTGCAGTTTACAAAGCACTTTCACACACCTTGACTCATTTCCACCTTACACCAACCCCATGTGGTAGGAACTGTTATCCCCATTCAAGAGATAGAAGACTTAAGAATGATTTGCACAAGGCCATCACTTGAAGGTGTCCAAACTTGTATTCAAAATCTGGTCTTCCTGCTCACAGATAGAGAACACTTCTCATTTCTAGGACTTCATCATTTTTTATTTTAATGTAGGAGGAATGTTGAGTCTCAGCTAAGTTGTATGGTTTGCTCTGGATTTCTGGCTGATGAGTATTGCCCTGAGTGGTTAAATCCATGTGAGTCTGAACCCAAAGCCAATGGATGCGTGAAATCACTAGATGCAAGGCCTCCCATATCCCGAGTCTTCCCTTTGACCCAGAAGGACTTCTTGATGTGTATTGAGTTGTAGCTTGTACCTATTGAAGTGGTTCTCAGATTGGAGAACCATTACCTTAATCATTACCCTCATGCTTGGTATCCATTATTGAGTGCTTACTGTATGCCAAACACTGACCACATATGCTATATGTACTTGATGTTCTGGGATGAATCATGGCCCTCTTACCCTCATTCGTATGGTGAAGTTCTAACCCCCTGTACCTTGATGTGACTGTATTTGGAGATAAAGTCTTCAAAAAGATAATTAAGATATTTAGGATGAATCTTAATCCAGTAGAACTGGTATCCTGGCAAGAAGAGGAAATCTGGACATAGACATGGTTGGAGGGAGGACATGGAGAGAAGATGGTCATCTACGAGTCAAGGAGAGAGACCTTGTGAAAAATGAACCCTACTGACATTTTGATCTCAGACTTAAAACTTCCAGAACTGTGAGGAAATATATCTCTGTTTCAGCCAGGTCATCTGTGGTGCTTTTCTATGGCAACACTATCAACAAAGACAACTTACCTCAGTTTGTTTCACAACCGTTATGGGAATGGAGGTTCTAGTTCCTGGAGGAGCTCAAGGCATGAGAGAGAGGAGATGGGCCTTATGAGGTTGCCTGAGAAGGACCTGGTAACAGCCAGAATGATGCCCACACAGTGGCAATTATCCTTGTGGATGATCATGGTGGGGTGGCATCTCTCAGCCCTCTACTCTGAGAGCATTAGACTCCCAGTGCCAGCTCACTGAGAAGGAAAATGGTCAGTGCCTTGACCAGACCCCGGGCACATAAGTAGTACTATGCACACACCATCTTGCCCTATCCTGCAGCAGTCTTGTGAGGAGAGCACTGCTGTTACTTCACTGCACAGATGGGTCATGGAGGTTCAGAAAGCTTCCCTCACTTCCCAGGATAACACAGCTCCTGAGAATTAGGGGTACAGCTTTCTTGCTTTCCCTCTCTGTCTCTTTCTGGTCAAATTAATAATTATAACTAATAAAATTAAGTAAAATAATTATTTTAAACAAGAGGTGGGGATTTGGAGTCAGAACCTGATTTTTAGCATCACTGGAGTTTTGATCTTGTCACTTGGAATCCAATTTTATTATCTAAGAAATGGGAATGCTTTGAACTAACAGTGAGTATGGAAGGGAAGTGTGAAGAGCCTCATATAAAGAAGATGCTGACATATTTAAAAGTGAACTGTCCTGTTGCTTCCTAGGAACATAATTTCACTAATCTATCAGATCCAGTACACTGGAAATTGTCAATCTCAGGGAGTACCATCCAGGACTGGGAACCAGGAAGGATTGCTGCAGTATTTCTGCTGCAGAGAAATAGAAAACAGATGCCAGGCAGCCTTCCATCTATCGTGCATTTTGGAGGAAGTCTTTGTCTATGTCTGATATTGGTGAATTAATTCAGGACTGGAATGAAAATCAATGATTGGTGTCCAAGGTTATTGCTGCAGACCCATGGTTTGTAACACGAGTTGCCCCTTATAATTCCTGAGTAGCTTTAAAAAAATCTCAGTGTCTCAGCCGCAGCCCAGATCAATGTTTTTAGGATATCTCTGAGTGGAGTCTGGGCTCCTGGCACAGAGAAGTAGACCATTCAAGGTTGCAAGAACTGTAGAAAGAGCTTATTTCCCCAAAGTCAATGCTTTCATTAGGAGAAGGGAAGGGTTCTCTGCACCCTTCGGGGAAGAACAAAGGTGGGCAGAAGTGGACTTTCCAAGTAGCAGATCAGCACAATGTAAGAAATTTATATAAGGCAGCTGTCTGGCAGAGAGAGGGTGCCCACCTCGCGAGGGCAGTAATTCTGTAACTTCACTGGACACAGTCTGTGTGTGCCTTAGAGGATCATGGGCGTGAGCATGCTTAGGTTCCATTCATCAACTGTCTCTCTCTAGATCAAGTGTTATATTAGGACAGTTATTAAAACCTTCGAAGCATGGATTTCCTCATCAGGAAAATGAAGACAGTGGGAAGGGAGCCAGTAGATGGTGTGGTGGTTAAGGCACGCTAGATTCCTCATGGCTGACTGTGTTTTGAGTCCTAGACTTGGCAATTTGTTTTCTCACTTTCCCTGTCTCTCTATCTCTGTCTCTCTCTGGTGAGCATACACGTCCTATAACAAACTAAAAATAAAATTCTTTGGAAAAATAAATGCATGGGAATGCATGCCTTTCTTGGGTGCCGTGAGGACAGATGACATGCTGCTTGCACAAGTGCCTGGCATAGCACCTGGCCCAGAGCAGGTTCTCATAACCATGAGCTATTATTATTGTTGTTGTTTATCCGGTATTTTTCAGTCATAAGCATGGGGCTGAGTAATGTAGAGAATCTAAACTCAGGAAATGTATTTTTTTCTTTTTGAGAGACTTTCGCTATAAGGTATGTGCATTTGCCAGAGACAGAGAGACTGAGAAACAGAGAAAGAGAGATATAAAGTGAGAAATTATCCCTCAGAGAGGATGGCCATGCCGCAATCCCTTCTCCTCCATTCTCCTCTTGAGATCTTAGGCACCCACGCACACGCGTCCAGCGTGTTTTAAGTTGTCAGGTTTGAGACTTGAACCACAGTGGATTACATGGTAGTCCAGCAATGTAACCATTTTGCCATCTGCTGGTTCCCAGTAAATGTGTTTTAGTTTAGATGATTAGACAGGTGAACATCCAGCCCCAAACGGCATAGAGTTCAGCTATGATGGATGGATAAAGAAGAAATTAGCTTTTTTTTTTTTTGAGAGGTTTTTGCTATTTTGCTATAGGGTGCGGGCGCTTGCCAGAAAAAGAGAGAGACAGAGAGACAGAAAGCAGGAAATCATCCCCCAGGGGGTATGGCCACACCGCAATCCCTTCTCCTCTATTCTCCTCTCAGGATCTTGGGCACACACGCACACGTGCCTGGCGTGAGTTTAAGCCACCGGGTCTGAGACTCAAACTGCAGTCGACTACATGGGATTCCAGCGACATAGCCATTACGCTAACTGCTGGTTCCTTCACATTAGCTTTTAAGTTAGTCTCCAACACCGACATCTCAGGGGCTCACTTTGTAGATCCCTGTGGGCTGGCTGTAGTTATGCTCCATGAGCTTTTTATTCCTGGATCCAGACTGAAAAGCAGCCCGTTTCTAGACTGTGCTATTCCTGTGACAGAGAAGAGACAAGAACAACTCCCAAAACTTCTGCATACTTCATTCCTGCTTTTATTCCAATGCCACTCCAATTAGTGCCACGCCTGACCTGGAGGATAGGGCAGAGGCAGGGACCTCTTGTAGGTAGGGCAGTAAGTAATTGAGAATAATTATAATGCCAACCACTCTCTATTTTTAGAGCTTTACTTATAGGTATGGTCTGATGTATCCCTTCAGCTTGCTCATTTCGATTCCCCTCCCATTACCCCATGAATTTTGGAAAGGCTGTCCACTTGAAGAAGTTGCCACGTGGAATATGAGGATCTCCACTGAACACTTGGTCCACAGGTAGGAACTTCTGAAATTCTTTTCATGGCAGTGTTTCTTATATTAGAGGAAAACAACCATCTAAACATCCAGCAAAAGAGGACAGCAAATTAACTGATTTATTCATGCAAGGGTGTTCCATCTACATCACCATTCAAGTACATGAACTATAGCTCAATTGAGTGTGAGGAATCTCCACAATACAATGGTGAGTGGAAAAAGAAGATGAAGGGTAATATTAATTTAAACACCTGCAGAGTGCTGGAAACAGTGAGGTAGCTCTCTGAATTGTTAAACAAGTCCCCATATTACCCAACAATTCCACTCCTAGGTATATATCTAAGATAACTGAAATAAATATACACACAAAACTTGCATGTAGGTGTTTATAGCAACATTATTCATCATGGGGGAAAAGTGAAAGCAACTTCAATGTCCATCACCAGATGAATGGAGAAACAAAATGTGGTACAACTACAAATAGAATATTACTTGGTTATAAGAAAGAATGAAGTGAGGGTACATGCTCCAATATGTATGAACCTTGGAAACATTATGTTAAGTGAAAGAAGTCAGGCACAAAAATCCCTGCATTGTGTGATTCCATTTGTAAGAAATGTCTAGCATAGGCCTATCTATAGAGACAGAAATCAGATTATGGCTTCTGGGGCTCAAGAGAGGGGAGAATGGGGATGGATTGCTAAAAGGGCATGCGATTTTCTTCTGAGGTGAGGAAATGTTCTGAAACTATATAATAGTGATGGTTGTACAACATTGCTTACGTATTAAATGCCATTGGGTTGCATGCTTAAAAGTGGTAAGTTTTATTATGCTATGTGTGCTTTCACCACTATAGGGGAAATATGGAGACTGACATACAAAGTGTATGAAAACCTATATGGGAACTTTATGTGTCAATATCAGGATAGTGGTTGTCTCTATGGATGCATAAAGGGGCATAGGAGGGTGGATGGGTGGTGATGGAGTTTCTGTCATGTTTGTAACATCTGATGGCTTTAAAATACCCTGATGCCTACGTGGTGAAATGTCAACATTGCTTAACTCTGGGTTAGCATGTAAGTATTTATTACATGATTCTCTTCACTTTTTTTGGATGTTTGAGATATATAGCAATGAAAGGAGAAGAAAGACAACCCTGTGTCTAGGCAAGAAAGCATGAGCATGTCTTCTGTCCTGACTTCTACCCTGCTGCACTCTGGGAGCAGGGGAGCTAGGGAACAGAGGACATTAGATTACATTGTGTTTTTGCCTGGCTGCATCCCATTATTTTAGATTCTATTGAAATTAATGATGCACAGACTTTGTTTTTTTCCTCTTAGACCTGGAACTTTGACTCTGATCAATGGATTTCATCTTCTGGAGGCAAGGTGATGGGCTGGAGGGGTTTTCATCTCAGATAATTGCTTTTCTCCCTTTGTTTGGTGGAAGATAGAGTTTTCCTTTCAGGCCCAAATCATTCAAAGATAAGGCAGTAAACTTGTTTTCTCAGTTTGTGATTTCTTAAATGAGTTATTTCATCATCACTATAAGCAATTTTCCAATCTATAGGGCCTTTCAGAAATGATGAAGTAGAAGAAGAGGAAGCTCTGGTGCTAATTTTAGATGTTCCCAGTTAGGTGGCTTGAACAAACAAATTCTGGAGTGTCTCTGGGGATGAGTCAGGAGGTTTTACTCTCAATGAGTTTTATTTTTTAATTTTTAAAATTTTATTTCAAATTCTTTTATACATTCCGTCACATTATTTAGCTTGCAAAGCGAATATTCCAACATGTGTGCATTTCCCCCAGTCCAGTTGATAATACTATAAAGTTATCTTCAACACATAATACCCCATTTCTTTGTCCCATTAATGCTATGCCTCTATTTTTCTCCTCGATATTCTTCCTCAGATTCTATTCCTTTACCAACCCTCTTTCCACCCTATATCTGGTAATGCTTATTTGGTTCCTGTTCTTCTTTGTAAAGCAGTATGATTACCCTTTTTGTTTTGGAAGTCTCTAGGCAATGAAGTTAACAGTAATTAAAAAAATTTGGCTAACCTTATATATTTAGCAATAAGCATAATATTACCAAGGTCACCATTGTTGAAACCTTTCCTGAAGTTTCCTTCAAGATTATGCTGTCCAGCAAACTCATTCTATAGATGAAGAAACTAAGGCCAAGTCTGGCAATGAGACTTGTCCAAGATTTTTCCTTTTAATTTCACGGTTGGATTTCTATATGTGGACTCAATAATCTGCCTCACTCATGTCCTGACTTCAAATGTCTTTTTTTTTTTTTTTTTGAGAGGTTTTTGCTATAGGGCACTTGCACTCGCCAGACAGACAGAGACAGAGAGACAGAGCGAGAAATCATCCCCCGGGTTGGGGGGGGGGGGGCCATGCCGCAATCCCTTCTCCTCCATTCTCCTCTCGGGATCTTGGGTACGCATGCACACGCGCCCGGCGTGAGTTTAAGCCACCGGATCCGGGACTCGAACCGCGGTCGACTACGTGGGAGTCCAGCAACATAGCCATTATGCTAACTGTTGGTCCCCAGACTTCAAATGCCTTTTGTGTGTTTCTCGAAAACAAACTTTTTCTTAAAAGGATGTAGAATTCCCACCAATAAGATTTTTCCATCGGAAAATTGTGCAATGGAAAGAACTTGCATATCAGAGTCAGAAAATCTGTTTAAGTTCCTGCACTACCTAAGAAACTTTGACTTTGGTTCAGTCACTTCCCAGGTCTATGACTCAAACCATGTAGCTAGCCATGTGGGATCCAGTACCTTAACCTCCAGACCACCTTCTAGCCCTGTGGACTTTGTTCTTTAATCCTCATATAACTTTATGGTATAGGCAATATAATTCTCATTTCAACAGGTAGAGAAACTAAGGCATATATATGCTAAGTAACTTGCCAATGGTCACAAAGCCACTGAAGAGCAGCTTGGGTGAGAGGGACAGGAGATAGAGAAAGTGAGAGAGAGAGAAGAGAGAGAGAGGGAAAGTGAAAAAGCAACCCCTACTTGGCATGACTACATCACAGTCCCTTCTTCTCCATTCTCCTCTTGAGAATTTGGGCATGCATGCCCATGCACCCAGTATGATTTTCAAACTGCCAGGTTCAGGACCCAAACTGTGGTCAGCCATGTGGGAGTCTAGTGTCTTCATCACTGTGCAACATGCTGGCCCCAGTTTGGACATTTTAACTATACTAACTTCCAATACTTGAGCATGGGATGCTATTTCATTTGTTTATGTAAACACAGATGTGTTAACTGATGGAACATGAAAGAGAAGCCAGAAATAAGCTCACACATACGTATGCCTAATGGTTGACAAGATATACAGATAGAGAAAGGATAATCTCTTCAACAAATATTAGGGAAAACTGGATATCTACATACAAAAGAATGAAATTGGATCCTACCTATCTTACATCATACACAAAAATAAACTCAAAATAGATTAAAGACCGAAACACAATTGTAAAACTCCTAAAGCCTCATAGAGAAAAATCTTAACACTGGTCTTGGATGACTTCCTGGATAATACCAAAAGCACAGACAACAAAACTAAAAATAGATAAATGGAACTACATTAAACTAAAAAACTTCTGCTCATAAAAGTGAACAAGCATATAAGAAGACAACCTATGGAGTGGGGGAAGATATTTGCAAGTCCTATATATGATAAGTGGTTAATATTTTATTTACATGTGTGTGTGTGTGTGTGTGTGTGTGTGTGTGTGTGTGTGTAAAGAAGTCCCTACAACTCAATGGGGATTGAAAAATCAATCCTCAATGGGGACCGAAAAAAAAGAAAACAATTAGAAAACCAAAATGATTCAATTAAAAAATAGATGAAGGATTTGGATAGATATTTCTCTAAAGAAGATATTCAAATAGCTGACAGGTGTATGAAAAGGTGCTCAATATTACTAATCATCAGGGAATTGCAATAAAAACCATGAGATAACACTTCGCATCTGTTTGCATGGCTACTATAAAAACAAACAAACAAAAGAAAGTGGTGGCAAGGATGTGAAGAATTAGTAGCTTTGTACATTGCTAGTGAAAATGTATAATGACAGAGTCCTTGTGGAAAAATAAAAAGTAGAACTGCCATATGATTCAGCAAACTCATTTTTCAGCATTTGTTCAGAAGAATTGAAAAAGAGTGTCATAGTGATTTCTGCATATGCACATTCATTGCAGTATTATTCACAGTAACCAGAGACAGAAGCCACTTATTTATGTTCATTAATAGATTCATGAATAAATAAAAGGTCTCTCTCTCTCTTTCACACACACACACACACACACACACACTGGAATATTATTCAGCCATAAAAAGGCAATCCCCATCAATATGTAAACATATGGATGAACCTGGAAAACATGCTAAGTGAAGTAAGCCAGTCATGCAAGGATAAGTACTGCATGATTCCACTCACATCTAAAGTAGTCAAACTGACAGAAGTGGGGAGTAGAGTGCTGGTTGCCAGGGCCTCATTGCCAGGGCCTGGAGGGAGAGGAAGTCAGGGGCTATTCATGAGTATAGAATTTCAGTTTTGCAATGTAAGTTCTAGAAGTCTGCTGTAAAACACAGTGCTTTGAGCTATCAATACTGTATTGTACACTTAAGAATTGATTAAGAGGCTAGATCTTAGGTTTGTGTTCTTACTACAGTTAAGAAAATGAAAGAGCTTGTAGAATTTTACTTTTGTGGGATAAACAGACACAGAAGAGAGAGATCACACATTGTGAAAGTAAGTCTTTGAAAACTGACCCAGGACTAATATTTTTGCCTTCTAAACTCCAGATGAGTAAGACTTTTTGTCATCACCTGCTTACTCCAACTCTGTCTTCAACAGAGTTACCTGGGGTTTTCACTGCTGTAGACATGGATTTTGGCTCTAGCAAGAACATTTATTTGGTGCTTTTAGCAAGGCCCCACTAAAGATTTTTGCACATGGTTAGTGATGCAATGCCCTGAAACTGCACACTCCTCCTTTTGATGGCCAGAGGATGCATGAGTCATAAGAGAAAGGCAGAGGGAGAAGTAGAAAGCATCCCTCTCCATGGGATATGTGCATGATAAGTGATGAGTACAATTCCTTCTCCATTTCTCCATCCTGTCAGAATTTTGGGCATGGACTCACACATGATGGCATATTTTTCAAGCTGGGACTGGGATTTGAGCTGTCAGCCATGTGGTATCCAGCTCCCTTAACCACTAGACTGCAGGGCTGGCCCAGCCTAAAACCCTGTTTTTATTTTTTTAATTGGTTAGCAGAATCCTGGCACTCTATCCTGGCTTTCCCATGACCTGGTGGGCCCAGGATAGGGACGAAGTTCAAGATGAAGGTAGCAGTTTGATGGTCTTGTTTCTTGCCCTCTTTTCCCCACCCATACCATTCTAATTTTTCTCACAACCATATACTTACAGCCTCATGGACTGAGATGCTGTGGCCCTGGAGGTCTCCCAGTCCTTATGACATGTATTCTATAGGCTGATGGAGCACATTCTGTTAACTACTCTCTCTCTCTCTTTTTCTTTCTCTCTCTCTCTTTTTCTTTCTCTCTCTCTCTTTTTCTTTCTCTCTCTTTTTCTTTCTCTCTCTCTCTTTTTCCCTAAATAAGCTCTCCAGTATTGCATACACTGAAGACCATCTTTTCATCAACTTGAAAGTCTGCATTGTGTTCTTGTCCATAGTTCAGTATTGTCTGAAATCTTGAGTCTACAAAGCTCTGTAAACCAGAATTTTTTCTGCTGGGAATGTTCTTGTCCTAACCTCACCTGAACTGATCTGAAGCTACTTGTATTCTTTATTTATCTCACATGGAGGGACAATGTATCTGTTTTGCTGCAGATACCAGTGTCTCTAATGTATTGCCCTAGACTCTAATGTATGTATTGAGATGACATACATTAGATTATAAGCAGTGTATAGCTTTTCTAAACTTGAAAACATTTTAGTTTCCAAAATACACCAAACCCTAAGGGTTTTAGATAAGGTATCGTGTACCTGAATAATGCAGCATACGAGGTGCTTGGCTGTTCTTGTTGCTCTGTGTGTGTGTGTGTGTGTGTGTGTGTGTCTGTGTTTTACTCTATCATATAAAGTTACTCCTTATCAATGCCTCCTTCCTTTGGATTCTTTCCTTGAGTAAACTTCTGAGAGTGGAATTATTGGGTTGTTAGAAAAGTTATGAGGCATTTTTCATAGAAAAACAGAGAAAATATGTCGTGACTTTTCTGACAACCTAATATTTTACCAGGGGGCAGGAGTAGTGGTAAGATCTTGTGCCCAGTGCCAGGTTGAGCTCCCTGAACTATTTTATCTGTGTGTGCTCCCCACACTTGGTGACCCTGGTGACACATCCCAGGGAGGGGGACTGTGCGAACGTGCTGTCTTGTTCCCAATGAGACTGTGAAGATGAGCTGCTGCATGGCTTTATATAAACAATCCGTTTTCTTGTAAGTGTCTGCTTGGACATTCCAGGGTACAATGTGGTCTCTCCTATTCTGTTGACTGGCTGAGGCTCAGGCTGTTAGTTGGTTTTCTACCTAGCAGTATCCATCCATGTTTCTTTCTTCCTTCATTCTATCTATTCATCTATCCACCCATCCTTTGTGGGATATTTATTAAAGAGCTCTTCTCCAGGAGCCAGCAATAAAGCAAGCAAGTTACACAAGGCCCTTGCTTTTATGAAGACTATAGTATAGTGAGGGTAGGAAATGAAAGATGGGCAATAAACAAGTAAACAAGATGATTTAAGATAGGGTTAACTATCATGATGAAGAAAGAACCAGGTGGCAAGATTGAGAAGAGGCTGCTAGTTTGGAAAGAGCAACTTGGGAAGTCTTTGAGGATATGGTGTTTGATATGAAGCCTAGATTGTCAAAAAGAAAGTCACTGTAGAAAGATCTCAAGGAAAAACCTTCGAGATTCAAGTGGAACAGGAATATAAGAGCCTTGAGAAGGGAAGGAGCTGATGTTTTGAAGGAAGATGGAGGATGCTAGTTACTGGCAATTTCCTCTTCCTTCCAGCCCCTGGAAACCATCATCTGTTCTTTGATTCTATCAATCTGTTTTAGCGACCTCATATAAATGGAATCATGAAGTATTTGTCTTTCTTTTTATAAAACAGCTTTATTGAAATATAATTGGGATACAAAGACCTGTACATATTAATGTGTACAATTTGATGAGTGTGGACCTATGCAAACACCTTTGCTACCATCACCACAATCAAAGTAACAGACATATCTAACACCTCCCAAATGGACAGTGCAAGTATAAACCATTTCTGTCCTTATGCAGAATTCTCTAGAACCACCCTGGTCTGGTTTGAAATATAATTTGGCTCATGATATTCTAAGGAGATTATCCTTGGTGAATGTTATGGGCTAAAAATATTTTTAAAATAATTATTTATTTGGACCAGCAGTTAGCGTAATGGCTATGTTGCTGGACTCCCACATAGTCGACCGCGGTTCGCATCCTGGACTCGGTGGCTTAAAACTCATGCCGGGCGCGTGTGCGTGTGTGCCCAAGATCCCAAGAGGAGAATGGAGGAGAAGGGATTGTGGCGTGGCCATTCCCCCCGGGGGGGCGATTTCTCACTTTCTGTCTCTCTGTCTCTGTCTGTCTGGCGAGCGCATGCACCCTGTAGTGAAAACCTCTCAAAAAAAAAAAAAAAGAATTATTTAATTAATTAATTAATATTAACTTGACCAGAGATAGACGGGGGGGGAGGGGGGTAGAGAAAGTGAGAAAACAAGCTGTCAGGTCTGGGGACTAGAACTGTGGTTGGTCACGTGGGAGTTCAGTGCCTTAACCGCTGTACCACCTTATGGCCCTGTGTACCCTCCAAATTTATGTGTTGAAGACCTAATACCCAGAACTTCAGAATGTGATTTCTTTTGAGATATGTTGTTAGAGAGGTAATTCATATTACAGGAGGCCATCAGGGTGGGCCTTAATCCATTATGTCGGGCGTGTTTATAAGAAGAGAGAAGGACATGAACTCACATGGAAGGAAGCCCATGCGAGTACACAGGCAGATAA
Organism: Tupaia belangeri chinensis; assembly: GCF_000334495.1. Classification (NCBI taxonomy): domain Eukaryota; kingdom Metazoa; phylum Chordata; class Mammalia; order Scandentia; family Tupaiidae; genus Tupaia; species Tupaia belangeri. The sequence goes on from NW_006159542.1 coordinate 5,845,734, forward strand.
TGGCAATCTACAAGCCAAGGAGAGAGGCCTCAGGATTTGATCCTGGACTTTGAGTCTCTGGAACTGTGAGAAAATAAACCTCTGTTGTTACAGCCACTCAGGAAATGGGACTCTGTTATGACAGCCTGAGCAGAATAATATAGTGACTCATTATCTCTAATCTTCTCATAATGCGGGAGAGTGCATTGAACTGTTCGGGAACTGAAGTCTGCGACGTTTTGGCCTGTGGAAATAAACTGGTCTGATAGGCCTCGTGTGGATACTAACTGAAATCATCCTTTCTGAGTATGGATACATCCTAGTATCATCCTGAGATACAGTGTCCACCCTCTCTCTCCTTTTTTCTTTCGAATATGGACGTAGAGCTGGCTTTCTGGATTGCTCTCTTCCTGTAATTATGTTTATAGCCTTTAATCTTAAGTCTTTTTTAAATCAGTAACTAGATTGTACAATTTACTCATGGAGTAGGCATAGGAAACAAATTCCCAAGACAATAAAAGGATCAGGAGCAAGGATAACAGATTTCCACTCACCATTGAATAGACTGTAATATTATTGTGTATAACATAATTGCAATTATGTAATATTGTATTGTTATATAATATAGTTTATATATGCAGGCTTATGTATTTCTATGAATATAGTCATATAGTAAATTATGAAGAATCATATTCAAGTGGATGACCCCACCACAACAAGACCTTTTCCAATAGGTAAAATTGATCTAGATGATTCTCCCTAATCCCATTCTTCTGCCCCCCCTCTTTCTTTTTAATTTGCTAGAGGACATATGTGCTCACCAGAGAGAGAGACAGAGAGGGAAAGTGAGAAAGCACACTCCTCCCCCCCATGGGGGATATTCATGTTGTAATCCTTTCTCCTCCATTTCTTCTTTTGGGATTTTGGACATGCACGTGCATGTGCCCAGCATGTTTTTAAGCCATGGGGTCAAGGACTCAAACTGTAAAGTCACCACGTGGGACTCATCTGCCTGCACCACCGTACCACCAGCTGCTTCCCCTCTACCTCTCTTTTAGCAGCAATCATTACTCTGAAATTTAAAAAATCATCTCTTTGTTTTAAAAAATAGTATGGCTTCAGTGCTCATTTATGAACCCCCTAAACATTACTAACTTAGGGTTACTTTTCTTTGAACTTTATAAAATTGGAGTCATGGTTACACAGTTTGTTTCTTCCATTTGCTATTATGCTTCTAGGATTTATCTATATTGCTTGTGGTACGATTTCACTTTTGCTGTACAGTATTCCATTGTACAAATATCCTATAATTTGTCATATGTTGGTAGTCATTTAGAGTCTTTGTAGTTTTCCATGTTATATGCAATGTTAATTTTATTTTATTTATTAATTTATTTTAATTCGACCAGAGAGACATATACAGAGAGAGAGGGAGGGAGGGAAAGTGAGAAAGCAAGCCACCAGGTCTGGGACTCGAACTATGGTTGGCCATGTGGGAGTGACCAGTACCTTAACTACCATGCCACCAACTGGTCCCCTACCATGTTGTTTTAAATATTCTTATACGTACCTCCTATTGAATGCATAAGTTTCTCTTGGGTATGTATGTATGATACTTTTTAAAAAATTAAAACCCTTCAAAAATGTATCCAAATGTGAAATATGTTTGAAAATAATTATTCTCTATTTAATTAAGTTTAAATATTTTTATTTGAAGCAGTCTTGAGACATCCTAGAAGGCTGATATTATATTTTTAGCACTCTCTCTAATTTATCTAATTTCTTAAATAAAAGTAGTTTGGAATCTTTAATAGCTGTCATTGAAATAGCTTTAAAGACTCTTATTTGTAAGGTTATAATCTTCCTTTTATTTTCATGTCTATATCCTGTTGTTTTGAGTAGATGGTACATAAAGTGAGGATATTCAATATATAATAAGGATATATCACCTGTATTTATGGTGAAGGACAGAGAAACTAAATGGAGTTAAGTAACGGAGTTACATGCCAGAACAGGAAACCAGTCCAAAGCCCATGCATGACAGGTCAAAGATACTCATTTCCTCCTTGCCTGATGCCCACCGTCATTTTTGGTACTGTCTTTGACATGGACGGAAAGGAGTGTGCAGTGAGCAGGCTAGTTGGTTCTTAGATGCCTACTATATGCCTGCCAGTCACAGGGCTAGACACTTGTAGATGGGTCTGAGTTCATCCTCATAATAATACTAAGATGATCATGTTATCCATGTTTTTTTCAAGTTGAGGAGAATGAGGCTCAGAGTGAATAAGCACCCCAGGCCCACAGGAAGAAGAGACAGCAGGTCTGTCTTATTCCACAGCCTGTATATATTCTAAAAATATCACATCACCTCTAGAAGGAGAAAACACAAAATGTGCTACCAGTGCAGTTCACTTCCTATGAGACTCTGAGGAAGTATACACACCTGTGCTATTAGAAGAAAGTGCAAAGACAAAAACGTTTAGGATGATCATAAACATTCAATGTACGTGTGCCTTTGGGAGGATACGGACTTTTAGTGACTTTTGACCTTCAATTCTCAATTGACGTTCCAGTCCTCTGCTGGGGTTTAGTTGAAGGATGATAAAGAAATCGGTCTGCATCCATACAGATAGTCAATAATCTTCAGAGTGAGGCTGGGTTTAAGAGTATGGACTCGTAGAAGAATATGGATTGGGTGGAGTTGATTTCAAATCTTGGCTCTTACATTTATGAGTTGTGATTTTGGGTGAGTTACTTAACCTTTCTGAGCTTCGGTTTTTCTATCTGTAAACTATGAATAATTAATAGTTCCTTTATAGAGATCTTGCGCTGATTGATTTAATCATGAAAAGTTTAAAATCATGCTGGGGTAAACACTCAACATCAGTTGTTGTTATTGCTGAAAATAGAGTATTGATCAGGTTATGCGTCAGGATTCCATCAGGAACTAAGGAATGCCCAGGTGATTCCATTGTGGATGATTAAAATTCTGCACATTTGTGTTGCTTTGTGATCCTCAGAAAAAGTCCACTAAATTCTTTCAGTAATCCTGCAAGGCTGGCAGAACCTACCAGATGGTTCCTACGATCTAAGAGCAAGGCCTGGCCATGCTGTCCACCTGCATTTTTGCCCTCTTCCTTTCGTCTCTCCCTCCTTTCTTTCATTTTTCTTTTCTCCTTCTCTATTTTTTCTTTCTTAATCAACAAATAATTATATATCCTTATGGGATACAGTGTTATGTTTTGATGTATGCACACATTGTAGAAAAATTAAATCAAGCTACTTTACATATCCATCACCTACCTACTTATCTTTTTCTCATCTGCTCTAAGGACTGAACTCTAGTGGTTTATTGGAATCCTATATAGACTAAAGTATTCACTATGGCCTTTTCAGTTCCCAAAATGACTTAGAGAATAAAATAAAAACTTCTAAAAATTTCACTGGAGGGGACATTTCCTCTCTGTTGCAAAGATCCAGTGGGATCCACCTTTTTCAGTACTTATTAAGATGGATAATTGGGCATTGTTAGAGTTAGGGGTCTTAAGTAAAACATACTTGGGTTGACAGCTGTGTTAGTGTGAAGGTAATTTGCTTTTAAGCCGTCTGAACTGTTTTATCTTCATGGATAGCTACTGGTGGAGACACTGGTGTCTGAAAGAAAGGCTCTTTGTCTACTTTGTAGAGAAATCAAATGTTTTGTCCTTTTATCTTTAGAATCCAGTCATGTTGGGAGTGTCTTTTTGTGTGTGTGTGTGTGTGTGTGTGTGTGTGTGTGTTTCTAAGAAGTTGTCATAGTTGTAGCACTGTTTGTATCAAAATCAAAATGTCAATATGGTTTGTTTGAAAGCGAAGTAACCTGACTTTCTGACAGTATAACTGGGTGGGGAAATTACCCAATCATGAGCAGAGTTCAGCTAAAGTGCTACCATTGACAGCAGGGCTGAGCTGTGCCAAGGATTTAGAGATGTGTGGATCTGAACCACAAGCCCTGAGTTTGGTGTTTCTGGGCAGAGAATGACTTTGGCTCTGGAAGGAAGAGAGGGATTGAGGTCTGATCCTGGCTCAGACATTTGTCCTTGGTGTGACCTCAGGCATGTCACTCTCCCTCTTGGTCCTTTTGTTGCCCCACCTGTAAATGAGGATGTTAGACTACAAAGTCTTCAAGATTCCTTTCACTTCTGGAATTCCTGGAATCTGTGAGTTCTGTTTTTGTAGCTTTGATGTCCATTCGAAAAGCATACCCTTCCCATTTAAAACCACCAGAGGGTGATATGTCCCAGGTCGTGGCCTTGTTCCTGGTTTGAGAGACCTAATCACTATGCTGAGGGCCCTGAAGAAGAAACCCATGACCCAGTCCCCACTTTCCAGGGGAGGTAAGTGAAAAAGGGCACTATTTAAGTAGTTCCTTAGATCTACAGTTGGCCAGATGTCTTCACATCTATTGCTTTTTGATCTTGTTTCTCAGGCCAGGAAATAATGTTCAGGGAATGAAAAAGACTTACCTTGAACTCTGTGAGATTCCAGGAGTGGGCTAGAGGCTTATCTCCCCATCCTTGGCTTGTCTCTCTGGGCCTTTCCCAGAGGACCTCAAGAGGTTGCCTCTATTTTTAAGAGGTTTTTGGAATCATATTAGAGTCAATAGTAGAGCTGGGTTGTACAGGTGGACAAAAACTTCTTTCTGCTGAAGTTCCTTTTTGGAGATTTTCAATAAATGATCTGTAAAATGTGATGGCCAATAGGAACTACAATGGTTCTGATTCTAAGTTGCAGATGGCAGCATCCACTCTGGGTCATTTAAATTAGCAAGGGAATTTTTGAAAGGGTTTTAAGAAACTCTCAGAATATTTGAGGAGGCCAGAGAGCAAGAATCTGATATTGTGTAGCCAGAAACCATGACCAATCCCATGCTGGAGGCTTTTCTAGGAAAAAACCCTACTGGGTACTTAGGATGTTTGGGACTGGGTACTACCATGGAAACTGTTCGGTTGTCAGAAAAGTCATGATGCATTTTTGCCTAGAAAAAGTATGACATGACTTTTCTGACAACCCAATAGTATTAATGGAGCACCTCCTATGTATGCTGGGCACATATCTTATTTCTGTTCTTTGAGATCCGTGTCATTATTCCTACTTTACAGGTAAGGAAGGTGGGCTTGGAGAGTTGTTCAATTAAACCCAGGCTTCTCTGATTTCAAAGACTGGGCTCCAAATGAACAAGAAGATACAGATTTAAGGACCACCCCAGTCCTGAAAGGGTGATTTCAGGAGAGGAGAGAGAGAGAGAATTCCTTGCTATTTCTTTTCTTCTTCTTTAAAAATAATTCTTTTCACCCCACAGGACAAGTGCACTCACTAGAGAGAGAGAGATGGAGAGAGACAGTGAGAGGGAAAAGTGAGAAATCACCCCATGGGGGGATGGCTGCACCACACTCCCTTCTTTTTCATTCTCCTCTTGGGATTTTTTGGCACACACGTGCACATATCCGGCATGATTTTCAAGCCACTGGGTCTGGGACTTGAACTGAGGTCGACCGTGTGAGAATCTAACACCTTAACCACTACATCACCTGCTGGTCACCTCCTTGCCTTTTCTTACTGCCTTGTTTTGTTTTCTAGCAATGTGGAAGGAGAGAAGGAAAAAGGAATATTAATTTTTTTAGTTTCTCTTTATATTATCCTCTCTACCTTTAGTCCTTCTGACAAATAGAAATAACCCCAAAGGAAAGAAGTATTTTCTACTTGATTATGTGGAACTTACCTGGACCTGCTCTCTTAGATTTAAAAAAAATTTTTTTGGACTTGTAAGCAACCATGATACAGACTTGGGGAAACAGCAGGAAGTTACTTTTTCAGCACCATGTAATAAGAGTGTCTTTCATACATTTGACAAATATTTAGTGAGTTGATTACCTTCCAGGCCTTGGTTACAGTGGGAGACGACTTCCTTGTTGCCAGGGAGTTGTATGTAAATAAAGACCCAGAGGTAACCTTGCTGTAGATGGCCAACTTTAGAGTACTCTGGAGCAAAAATGTTTCTTTTTTTTTTTTTTTAAATTGTTTTTATTATTATTATTATTGAAATTTGCTACAGGGCAAATTTCACCAATTTCTTAATCTCTCACCAGAGAGATTGAGAGAGAGAGAGAGAATGTGAGAAAGCAAGGTGCCAGGTCCAAGGCTTGAACCACAGTTACCCATGTGGGAGTCCAGTGCCTTAATGACCATGCCACCCAGTTGACCTTGGCTCTTTTTCTTTTCTTTTTCTTTCTTTCTTTCTTCTTCTTCTTCTTCTTCTTTTTTTTTTTTAGAGAGACTTTTGCTATAGGGTGTGTGAGCTTGCTGGAGAGAATGAGAGAAACAGAGAAGAAACTGAGAAATCACCTCCTGGGGGAGATGGCCATGCCACAATCCCTTCTCCATTCTCCCCTTGGGATTTTGGGGACTCACGCATATGTATGTGGCATGAGCTTCAAGTTGCTGGGTCTGGGACTCAAACTGTGGTCCACTATGTGGGAGTCTAGTGATATAACCATTACACCATCTGCTGGTCCAAGCTCTTTTTCTTAATTAAAAAAATCAAACTATTTTATGATGTGTTTATTATTCTTAGCAACCCTCTTCCTCTGGCCATATTTTCAGATTATTTATTACACTATCAGTGTAAAAGGGTAAATGTTTGAATCAGCAAAAAGCAAAAAAGAAAGAAAGAAAGCACAATGGCAGATAAAAGGAAAAAAGTTTAACTTCATTAGTTATCAAAAAATGCAACTGGGAGACCAGCAGTTAGCATAATGGCTATGTCGCTGGACTCCCACGTAGTCGAAAGGGGTACGCGGCCCAGGTGGCTTAAAACTCACGCAGGGTGCATGTATGTGCGTGCCCAAGATCCCAAGAGGAGAATGGAGGAGAAGGGATTGCGGTGTGGCCATCCCCCCTGGGCGGTGATTTCTCGCTTTCTGTCTCTCTGTCTCTGTCTGTCTGTCTGGCGAGCGCACGCACCCTATAGCGAAAAATCTCTCCCCCCACCCCCCCAAAAAATGCAACTGGGACCAGTAGTTAGCATAATGGCTATGTTGCTGAACTCCCACACAGTTGAAAATGGTTCGAGCCCTGGACCCGGTGGCTTAAACTCACGCCAGGCATGTGAGTTTCTCTATTTAGAAGAAATCTGTATGCAGCAATTCAACTTTGGTTTGGGGAGCCATAGAGTTGCCTGGAACCCAGGTTCCTTCTGTCTATTTAGTGTTGTTTTCTTAGTGCATGGTCACCGTTCCTGTTAGAGCTCTGGCATTACATTCACATTCCCCATGGAAGAGAGGAATAGCAGTGTGAGCATCTCATTGGCCAGACTTTGGCTCTATGCAGCTGCAGAAAGACTTGGAAGGGTCCATTTGCAGCAGGGCACATCTGTATTGCCTGCAGTTTAGGCATAAGGAATAGAAAGAAGAGAGAGAGAATGGATACTGGGTAGGCCTATTTCAAAATCCAAAAATTTTGCTTGCATATCCCTTAAAAGAATTTTGAAAAACGATCTACCACCTTGTACATTTTAAAATCGTCCCTGTAAAAAATTTAAAATTACTAGTGTAAATGGATGTGATGGATATAATTCTGGCCCATTGTATATATCGATGTAAAACAAAGTAAAGATAACATACATTTTAATGAATGTGAAACAAAATGCATCTCAGTGAAATGTGTGAGATTATTATAAGCAAATGAATGTACCTATGTATAACTTAGTGCTAGATAAGATAGGCATCACCATCAATTGTATTTATTTTATTTTTATAGATGTGATATAGAAAACGTGTTCCTTAAATAAGTGGAAATGAAGGAATTATTTTAGAGCATTGTTACTCAGCTTCCTGAACTTGTTTGAGGTATATGTCAAAAATCATACAGGGGGCCTGTGGGAAACATGGTGGTTAAGGTGCTGGACTCCCACATGGCCCCATGATTTGAGTCCAGGACCTGGCAGCTTGAAAATCACACCAGGCTAGTGTGCATATGTACCCAAAATCCCAAGAAGGAAATGGCGGAGAAGGGATTATGGTGTGGCCATCTTCTCTGGCGGGTAATTTCCCACTTTGCCTCTCTGTCTTTCTCCAGTGAACTCCTGTGTCCTATGACAAAAACCTAAGAACAGACAAACAAAACCACTATATGGCAGTCTACCATCAAATGTTATTTTTAAGCATTCGAATGCTGAAAACTTACTTCTTTAATTTTGTTGAAAACAAAGAATTGGAAACCATATGACTTGCAAAGGAATTTTATCCAGTCATTAGCTTCATTGATTATCTTGACATTGACACTGATATTTTGAACTGACACTTGGACACCCTGCATAATAAAAATAGTAGTAATAATAAAAGTAAAAATTAATATTCAAGTCAGGTTGGATTAAAAGTGTGCCTTTCTTTTAAAAAGAGAGGAAAAGTGACTTTGAAATGGAAAATGAAAAAGAGATAGAGGGAGCCAGCAGGTGATATAGTGATTAAGGCACTGGACGCCTATGAAGTCAACTGTGATTTCAGCCCTGTGCCCCCTGGGCACATGTATGTGCATTCCCAAAATCCTGAGAGGAGAATGGAGGAGAAGGGATTGTGGCATAGCCATCCCTCATGGGGGATGATTTCTTGCTTTCTGTCTTTCTGTCTTTTTCTATCTTTCCAGTGAGTGCATGTGCCCAACTGCAAAAATCTCTCTCTCTCTCTCTCAAAAAAAAAAAAAAAAGGGATGGACACAAAGCCTTGCCTTGCTTAGAGGTGCATTCCCAGGGGAAGGCAGCTTTAGAATGTGTTCAAATGGACACACATGGCCTAACCACTGATTTCTTTAAAATGATTCCTATCCAAGTGCACTTTGGGAGAAACCATCTGAAGACTGCCGGTGAGGCAGCAAGTAGTTTCTGTCAAGGCTGTAAGATACCATTGTATCATACAAGGTCACTGTAACTCAGTAGGTGCCATTAAAAATGTTATAGGACAAATTACAAGATATATTATTGATTTAAAAATTATTAAAAGCCAGTATGAATATTATATATGTGTCTAGAAGGTTAACAGTAAGTGCTTTTCTCTAGTTAAGGAATTAGACACAATTTTCTATTCCTTAAATCCAAATGTCCTAGATCTCAAAAACATGTGAGCATCTTTTCCTTCCTTTCTTCTTTTTCTCCCTCCTTTCCTTCCCCTTTACAAGTTAACAAATATTTTAAATGATAAATTATTTTAAATTTATTTATGATAAGTAGTGGGTCATCAGAAAAGTCGTGACATATATCACTATGCAAAAATGCATAGGACTTTTCCGATGACCCAATATTTTAACATATATTTAAAATTGAAGTATTAAGTGTACCTTTCAATCAATTTTCTATGAATGTACAGAAATACCAATGAATATATTTAAAAAAAAATTGTCGTAGGTCTTCTGTCTCCCTTTCGAGAAAGCATGCCCTAGTGGGTGTGGTCATATTTCAATCTCTTCTTTTCCATTTCTCTATTTTTTGAGGATTTGGGGCACACACGCTCACACGCCCAATGTGTTTTTCAAGCTATTGGGGCCAGAATTCAAACTGTGGTCAGCCTATAACCACTAGACTATGGGGCTGGCCCTGTAATGAACATTTAAATCAGCTCAGAAAATTCCCTCATAATCCTGCTCAGTCAATTCTCCCCAAATTGGTAATCCCCAAGTAACCACCGATTTGACATCGATAGCCATGATTTATTTTTGCCTCTTCCAGATGGAATCACAAGAGTATATATTGTTTTTGTGTTCGGCTTTTTTTCCTTCAGTACAACTTTCTTAAGATACATTTGTATTACTGCATACATTAGTAATTTGTTTCTTTTTATTGTTGCATAGGATTCTACTCCAAAAAGTTGGTGGAAAATGGAATTAAAGTACAAGTTGATTTTGGTACAAAAGTTTTTTAAATATCATGCTTGCATAGTTTCCACAGACTTTCTGAAGACCTTTCGCTTTTTGTCAGTGATAACCCTTTTTTCCTGGTTTTCAAGTAGCTCCTACATCAATAACCAAACTCTGTTGACATAGCCTACAGAAGCTCCTGGACCGTGCAGAGAGAATGACCCTCTACAGATGTCATAGAATAGAAAGGAATAGAAAGAAAAAACGAGACTGGAATCTTAACATTTGTCCCTTGACCGTAAGGAATGAGGGAGGATATCACATTAGAGATATTCTGATTGGACTGGAAGAAAAAGGGGGAAAAAGTCTGCTTTATGGGCCTCGTTAGAGATCAGGAGAAGCAAAGATTCAGATATACGTGTTTCCTTCTGACCTGGCTTGTCTGGACTAGGGCCGGGATGGAGGCTCTAGAGGCCAGACCATGGATTGGAGACCCCTCTCTTCTATCATAACAGCATCACACAAGTCTCCCCACTCTCCAGGAACAGGGAGAAAGCAGGAAGTGAACCTTTACTCCCAAACAACCTGAGATAGTTGAAAAGCACTGTTGCAAATGGAAACTACTGAAATACTGTTAATTGACAAACAGAAGATTTTCTCTTTGTTTTCTTTGTCTCTGAATTCCAAGAGATTAAAATGCTGCATGGCACAGAGGAGGTATTCAATAATCATAGAATGAATGAATCATGGGGAGAGGAACTCAGCTCAAGGGGTCTTCTTGGGTGAAGATAGACAGTCCCAACTCTGACTTTTTTTATTGCTGTCTAGACCTTCATCCAAACTCCTCTGTCCTCTTCCTCCAGTTATGGGCTTTATGGGCCTTGTTAGAGGCCCCTGGATTTTAGTGAACATAAACAAATTTCTTAGGGTAGAGAGCAGTGATGCTGACTGTAGGGGAGAGGGGAAGTGCGGGCTTTGTGTCCCTACATCTGTTAGATGCTAGCTCAGCCTTCCAAAAGGTTTTCTTTGTGTTGTCTTTGCTTAGCATGATTCAAATACTTCACAAATGTTCATTTTGGATTCAACAAAGGGAATTCTATTTAAAATTCCTTTGACAGACTTTGATATCTTCTGTTTGGATTTTTTTTTTTTTTCCTTTCATAGCAGGAGGTATAGTGGAACAGTTAGGAGTGTGAGGGACTTGATGGTGGAGCAGTGGTTAAACTCTAACTCCTCTCACCCTCTGTGGTAACTTACTGTCATAGTTTTCTAGGCACTCAACAGAGGGAAGGGAGACTAAATCAGCAGAGGTCTTTCAAAATACAGAATAGATCTTATTTCAGGTCTGAAAGTAAAAATGCTTGGAAGTCATCACTCCTATCCTTATAACAAGAAAAAAATCTGAATAAATTGAAAATTGAGAACTTAAAAAAATTGCAATGGTCTGTAAGGTTGATCCACATGGGAAGATTCCGGGTTCACATCCAGAGACCACTGTAAGTACACCAGGCGTGTGTGTGCCCATGATCCCGTTGACCGAGGTAGGATGGATAATGGCATTAAGATTTTTTGGAGGTATTGTCACTCTATCGATTTCTCTTTGTCTCTCTCACAAAAGAAATTAATAAACTGAGAAAAAAAAGTGTGAACTCTGGAGGCAGACTGCTTTGCTGTATCTAGTTCACTCAATCCATTAAACATACTCCTTATTTTAGAATGTATTTAGTTACAAATGTCCATTTGATTCTTCTTTACTTATTTATATTTTAGATTTTTGCCATAGGGCATGTGTACTCTCCAGAGAGAGACAGAGAGCGGGAAAGTGAGAAGTCAATCCCCCAGGAGGGATGGCCATGCAGCAGTCTGTTTTCCTCCATTTCTCTCTCAGGATTTTGGGCATGCATGCACACACACCTGCAGCCAGCATGATTTTCAGGCTGAAAGATTCAGGACTCAAACTGTGGTTCGCCATGTGGGAATCCAGACCCTTAACCATCATGCCACCTTGATTCTCGTTTGTAAACTTCATTTCCTATTGACATCCTCCATCTTTTCAAGTGTCTTTTCTTTTTCTTTATTTATAATGTAGTATTGTGTGCATGCATGTGTGTACACATGTGCAAGAAATTTACACGCTCCTTGGGGTCTGGTAGCACTACAATTCCCTTCCTCCTGGCCTTCAGCCTATTGGATCTTCATCATTGTGCATGTCTGGTGTGTTTCAGGCTTACTGGCCTAGGGATTTAAACTGTAGTTACCATGTGGGATCCAGCTTCTCTTGATGATATATGTTTTCAAAATACCTTTTTGAAAGCTCTACATAGTCTTTGATTTTGTAATTCTGCTTTATTTATAAAATAAGAGTTCTTGCCTTTAATAAGGGTTAAATGGTTAAACCTTTAATGAAAACTCTCTCAAAGGAAAATGTCTTTTTTTTTTCTTTGACATCCAAGACTCTTCTGTTTTGACCTTATTGTAGTTTGTGCTGTTTATCAAATATTTCCAGATCTTTGTTCTAGTTGGTAGAATGACACTTCCAATTTTGAGTTTATTATGGTGATATTAATTTCATTGGCCAATGAAACATGCCTAGGAGTAATGTGTGTTAAACTCCTGGGGACACACATTGGACATGTAGTGAGTCAGAAATTTTGGTGTGTTAAGCCTTTGGGATTGTGATTCTTTTGTTAATGCAATATAACCTAACTCATTGTGACTCACAGCCCAACGTACATTTCCAATTTGCTATCCTGTAATTCTCCAGCCCAGAAAATTTACTCCATTCAGGTTCCTTAAGAACACTGTGTATCCTTTTTTTTTTTTCTGACCACTATCACTGCCACCTTTCTTTCTGTTCCTAACTTATATTTTATTTTTTTAAATTTGCCAGAGAGCATGTGTGCTTGCTAGAGAAAGACAGAAAGATGGAAAGAGAGAAAGCACTCACCTCCATTGGGTTCTGGAGTTCTCTTGCGTATGACATAGAGAAAGAAAGGAAAAAATAACAGACGTTTTATGGATCAAGTGTGGAAGTGGTATATGTAACCTCTACTGAGAAGGACTCATATCTATAGCCATATCCTGGAATCTAGGAAATGTAGTCTACATATATGAACAGGAAGAAGAGAACATGAGTTTGTTCAAGGCTTCCAGTCTTTGTTGCACTGGATTTCTTCTCCCACCCTATACCAAATGTGAATAATATTTCCTATCTCATCGTTTCTTATGAGAACTGAATGAAATGCCATATGGAACGTGCTCATGTAGTATCTAGCATGTAATAGATGTTAAGAATGTTTTGTTTCCCCTTCTTTTGAATTCATGCCTTTAATTTGGGTTTTATATACCAGCGTCCCCAACCTTTTTGGCACTGGGACCAATTTCATGGAAGACAAAATTTTCCATGGATTAGGGAGGGGGGTGGTTTGGGATGATTCAAGCATATTAAATGTATTATGTACTTATTTTTTTATTATTATTACATTGTAATATATAATGACATAATTATACAACTCACCATAATGCAGTATTTGTAGTCACTCCCCAGCATCACCCCCTCAGATCATCAGGCATTAGATTCTCACGAGGAGTGCACATGCAGTTCACTATTGGGCCCTGCTCATCTGCGAGTAATGCCACTGCTGATCTGACAGGAGGCAGAGCTCAGGTGGTAATGCGAGTGATGGAGAGCAGCTATGAATACAGATGAAGCTTTCTTGCTTTCCCATGCTCACTTCCCACTATGAAGCCCAGTTCCCAACAGGCCTAGGAATTGGGGATCCCTGTTATTCACAAAGCTGTCTTAGTTTATAATGTGACTTATTCATCCTGATTTTCCATTGAATAAGGTGTGATGATGAACATATAGTAGATGCTAACACAAATCTGGTGGTTGACTGCCTTTGCTGAGAGAGGGAGAAGGAGAAGGCATGCAGGCTCCAAAAGTCCAGAGTGATAGATATCAGAGGGCAAGGGTCCAGCTCTGAGCAGAATAATTCTGGTGATGTTATCGTTGTGCATCGCTGGCTTGAAGAAACAAGGGCAGTGGACATAACTGTGACACCAGAACCACATGGGTGTGTGAGGTGAGGCTAGGGAGTAGGTGGGGACAATTCACCCACAAGAGGAAATGCTACTCTTTGCCTGATGTTACCTCCCTGTGCACAGGAACCATTTGACCATCTGTGAAGGGCTGGCAATTTGTGCGGTGGAGATCAAGGAAGTCCAGGCCCTAACTCTATCTGGTGGGGAATTTGAGATGGACAGAAATGACTATGGGTGATAGTGCTTGGATTTTCTTCCTTTGTTCTCCAAAACAGGAAGTGGAAGCATCCAGAGTGATAGTTACAATGATCAGCTCTCTATCGGTCTTGAGAATTTGGCCCCTTTGAAGCTTTTTGTTCTTGGGTGCTCTGCATTCAAGAGGAGTTCTCTCAGTGTTATTTCTTCCTGACTTAATCCCCCTTCATCCCACAGATGGTAACTGTCTCTATGGGATGGGAAGAGTGCTGTCTCTTATTGTTGCTAATAGTATATAAGTAAAGTAGGATATTAAATGCACTGCAATCCTATCTCCTGAGCCAAACTTGTTTTTCCTCCTAGGGTTGTCCAGCTTTGAGAGTAGCTCCACTATCCACTCAATGTCTCAAGCCAGAAATCTGAGCATCACATTGTACTTCCTTCTCTTTCAAATCCTGCATTCTATAATAGCCAACGACTGATGAATAGGCTTTTTAAATATCTCTGATCCTCATTCGCTTCTTCATCTCTCTGACAATGCTTTAGTCCAGGCCACCGTTACTTCTACTCTGGAATATAGCAACAGACTCCTATAGGTCTTTCTGACTCCAGCCTTGCTCCTCACTGATTCCTTCTTCTGAGTATAGACAAGAATCTTTACAAACTGGAAATCATATCAAGTTCTTCCCCTGTTTCAAGCATGTTCATGATTCCCTAGACCCCACTAGAAAAGATGGCATCTAGTGCATTTCTGTCCCCAGTACCATCTACCTTTTCAGCTTTACTTCTCTTTGTACCCCTCAACTTCTCCTTCATGCCTCCCCAGAGCTCTTCTCTCCAATGTACTGAACCCTCTCCAGTTTCCCAAGCATACCACTCTGTCTTGTACTTCCAAGTCTTTGCCTGGGTTCTCTCCTTGTTTAAAAGAGGCTCTTTTGTGAATTCCCCCCCTCTACCACCTTAATTTGCCAGAAGCCATGCTCTCATCAGAGAAAGGCAGATATATAGAGAGGGAGAGGGATAAAGCACCCCCAACATGTGTGGTCAGGCCACAATCCCTATTCTTTTATTTATCCATCCTGTTGAGATTTGGGGCATGCATGCAACATGCACCCAGGGTGTTTTCAAGCAGCTCTAATTGGTATTTGGACCACACTCAGTCATGTGGGATCATGCTCCTTTAACAACTAGGCTACTGGGCCAACCCTGCCAGACTAACATTGTTTGTTGTTGTGTATTAAAAATATCTTAATTCAATATTATTAATTATACAAAAGAATTAAAAAGCCTACTGTGGTAAAAGAAATGATTCACCCATGATCTCATAGTTAATTTCTATTGTCTTTAGTACACACTTTACAGTCTGCAGCATGAATTAAATTTAATTTTAAAAAGTCACTTAATACTTTCTATTTTCCCAAGCCAGTAAAAGATGCAAATATTCAGCCTTGGAAGAGTAACCAGGTTGTCTTGTCTGCAGGAAAACTTGCCTTGGGATACCTACTTTACCCCCTTTCTTATAATCATCTGGTTCCTTGTCTATCTCCCATAGTAGGCACAAACTCCTTGAGGCAAGACCTAGCCCTTGTCTGTAGGGGACATAGGTCTTTAGCTGATAATTGTTAGGTTAAATAGAAGTGAATTTAACATGTAGTCTCTTTTTTGGAAGAGCTTCCAGTAAGACAAGGACAGTGACTACTACTGTCAACTATGAAACACTAACACTATGCTAGGAACATGTTATCTCTCTGGGAATAAAACAGATTGATCTGAAACAACACATTTTTCTTGTCACCTCTTCCAGTGCAGAGGTGCAGAGATAGCCCCCTGTCAAATGATTAGATTCCACTAAAACTTGTTTAAAGGAAGTCTAGATTTCTCACATGCCCTCTCCTCCACGTCCCAGGGGCTGAGTAATTTTGTTGGTCTTTGTTAGTGAAAAGTGTAGAAGAGTAAGAAAAAAAAAGTATTGGGAGAGAAATACTGATATGGTGAGCTTAAATTCCTTGCTCTTTCCCACTTTATGAAGGGGTATTTGACTTATCTTTCTTCTTCCTAAAAAATTGGAAAGCCCTGACTCTCACACTCACTAAAATTGTGTGTGTGTGTGTTGGGGTATGGAGGGAGCCAATGATCTCACTTTCGAAGACTTTTGAATACCTTGCTTTGTGGAGAAGCTGATATTTTGAGGTCTGTGGTGCTAGTTGTGGGAAAGGGGGTAGGTGAGAGCTGATGAAACTGAGAGGGGAAGTGTGGGTGAGCTGGGAAACCAGTGAAATGAGATGGGAGTCTCCCTTGGGTGCACACCCCATGAAGGAGCCTGGGGATTAAACCTTCTTATTGATTCCTCTGAGAGAACTGCTAATGGGGCCAGCAGGTGGCATGATTGTGGGTGCTGGACTCCCACATGGCTGAGCGTAGTTAGAGTCCTGGTCCTGGCGATTTGCTTTCTCACTTTCCCTCTCTCTTTCTCTCTCTCTCTCACTCTGTCCCTCTGTGGTCAAATTAAAATAAATAAGTAAATAAATTGTTAAATAAAATAAATTTTTTTTAATAAAAAAAGAGGACTATTAACTGAGGAAAGGCTCTTATAGGCAATGGCTACAGGATAGACCACCCAAGGATGGAGGGTTGGGAGACAGACTTGACTGGATCTGTCATACCAAGGGACTTGGTAGGGCGCAGTCTCCAGGGTCTTCCAAAGAAGCAGCAAGTTCCTCTGCAAAAGAGCCTGCATTGGAACACTGGCCCCTTCAAGAGGTAGACCCAGAGACAAACACCCCCAGTAGGAAGGGGACTCAGCTCCTCTCCAGCAGACCCCTGTGGGTTTGCTCACATAAGGGAACGGGAGTTCTGACCAGTGCAAGGAACAGCCACCCCTCCTTCCCCCAAACAATAGTCAAGTGAGAACAAACATCAGCTTCCTCTTCTTCCCTTCTTACCCCAACACCCAAGGAAGATGGCCAGGACAAAACAATGGGCCAATGGGCCAATGGGCCAATGGGCCAATGGGCCAATGGGCTGAGAGTACACAGCCATCAACTCCCTCCCTGCCCTAAACTGCTGAAACCACAGCACATTCTGGAAAGGGGAGAAAAGAGCTTTTGTAGACCAACTAAGTTATAATAATAGAAACAAGACTGTTTTAATACTTAAACTGACTAAAGTGTAGTAGACTGAAGTGTAGACTGAACCATATTTAAGCAAGTCCATATCAAGAATGCCAATGGTCCTTGTGTTGTCAAATTCAGTGACAGCTTCTTGGGTTTTAATTTGTGTGGCTCTGCAGCAGCTTCACTTCTTGAAGAACTTTTCCCTTCCTACTTTCTTGGCTTGTTCCTTACTTCACTGGCTTCTGTGTCTGTTTCCTTTGCCTCAATTTATTTAATCTCCAGATCGCTTTTTTTTTTTTAAAGAGGTTTTTGCTAAAGGGCGCGTGGGCTCGCCAGACAGAGAGAGACAGAGAGACAGTAAGAAATCACCCCCCAGGGGGGATGGCCATGCCGCAATCCCTTCTCCTCCATTTTCCTCTCGGGATCCTGGGCACGCACGCACATGCGCCCGGCGTGAGTTTTAAGCCACAGGGTCCGGGTCGCGAACCGTGGTCGACTGACTACATGGGAGTCCAGTGACATAGCCATTACGCTAACTGCTGGTCCCTAATCTCTAGATCTTGAGGTACTTCAGAGTAGTTTAGAGCTTCTTCCTCCATTTATATCTATATTGTCTCTTAGGTGACCTGATCAGTCCCATGACTTCAAAAATACTTCTGTGCGAGGGACCAGCAGTTAGCGTAATGGCTATGTCGCTGGACTCCCACGGAGTCGACCACGGGTTGTGTCCCGGACCCAGTGACTTAAAACTCATGCTGGGCGCATGTGCGTGTGTGCCCAAGATCCCGAGAGGAGAATGGAGGAGAAGGGATTGCGGTGTGGCCATCCCCCCTGGGGGATGATTTCTCCCTTTCTATCTCTCTGTCTCTCTCTGTCTGTCTGGCGAGCGCATGCGCCCTATAGCAAAAACCTCTCAAAAAAAAACAAAAAACAAAAAACAAAAAAAACTTCTGTGCGAATGGATCTCGAACATACTGACTAATGTTGATTTCTTCCTGGAGCTGCTGATTCATGCAGTCCATTGCCTACCTGACATTCTGGCTGTTCAATAAGCATCACCAAACTTTCATAGCAAAAGCATAACTTGCTAGGCCATTCTTCCATCTGCTGATTTCACCTTGATAAATGGCAATTACAGATGCCCCAATGCTAAGGACACTCAAGTTAAGTGTTAATTGTCACTTGCCTCTTTCCTCCAATCCTTACATTCAATCCAGTGTTAAGACACGTGGAGTCTGTTTGAAAAATGTGGTTCAAAAATAATCTGCTTCTCTTGAAACTACCTATGTAAACCACATCCCCATTTTCTTTTGCATTAGATCAGTTGAACCATCTTCCAACTGATGTTCTTCTTCCCACTTTTGTACTTCTAAATTTATTCTCTAAGCTGAAGATAGATTGATCTTTGAAAAATGCAACTCCTATTTTGCCACTAGCTTCTGTTATGATGGATTCTGTTTGCTGCTAGACTTAAGTCCAGTTATTTCTCCTTATACAGAGCTCTACATGATCTGGCTCTACCTTCCTCTCTGGTCTCATCTCCTACCATATTCCCTTATACTCATTCTTTCTCGGCCACACTCTCTATTGCTTCCTTGAACCTATCAAGTTCATTTACACATTAAGGCTTTGCACTATTTATTTTCTGTGCCTGAAATAGTCTTTTTTGATCATCTATAGTTGATTCCTTCCTACTTAGTCAATCACTCCTGATTCCATTGCTGCATTTTTGTCTTCTTTGTAGCGTTATGATAATATCTCCATGAGACCCAAAATCTTGTCTGGCCTGTTCACTATGATTTCTCTAGTACTTCTGAAAATGTCTGGCATTAAAAAAAGGCCTAAGATCAAATATTCATTAAATAACTCTTCTTTTTCATCACCTCATTCTTTCTGTTTACTCTGAACCAGAGATAAACAAAACACTATTACAAATGGAAGACACAAGTGAGCTACCAGGGTAGGAAACATAGTAGAAGAAAGTAATTTCTCAGAAAAAACATCTTGCTTAATAACAGTCAGACTCTGGTAACCCTCACAATATGGCTCAAATCCAGGAGGCCCACAGTCCAGCTCCACCTGCCATTTTGGTCTTCTCCACCATTGCTTATTCGATTCCCATATCTCTCCTTAGTAAACCCATCTTGTTCCCTAAATATCCAACTCTTCTCCCTGTTTCTATATTTTTCACACTGCTCCCATGACTGGAATTTTTTTTGTTTGTTTGTTTGTTTTAAGGAAGATTTCAAAATCCACCCTAAGCCTCACCTCAACAGATTTACACATCTTTATTGAGGGCTTACTATAAGCCACACCTTTTTAGTCATGTGACTGTGGACAGTCCTCTGAGACAGGGAACATGAGTATCACACCTAATGATTTTCAGGTGGTCCTAAACTCATTGTCTAGACAGGTGAAGTAAGTCACAGGGGGCCAAACTGGGGTGAGGGAGCCTCTTAGAGTTTCTCCCATGTCACTTCATCTGAGAGGTTATGTTTTGTCTGCTTTTATATAGTGGAATTCCATTCCGACAAGGGTAAGATTTTAAAGTCAGCCTGTGGCTACCCTTCTGGAAGGTTCAGCTATGGAGAGTGACTTGTGGGCACCAGCCCGTTATATCTTCAGTGGAGCTTCTATTTCTTTAGTTGAGCAGCATTGTCCTCCACTTGGGAGGGATGTGTTGATATGGACAAAACATATCTATACTTTAAATGATGAAACTACCTTCAGCTCACATTTATCATGAATGTTTTGGTTGTAACCTTCCAAGATCCAGTAGCAATAAACCTGCTGACCTGGTGGAATGACCAGAGGAATCCCATGAGATTTAACTTGTTGATTTTATGTTTCTAAGCAGTACCACAGTAGCTCAGATTTTGCTCAGTGACTGCTGTATTTTTAAAGAATCTCACATTTTATTTAAATAAAGGGCTCTGCTATTAAACTGTTGAAACCACAACTCTATACCTCATTGTCTTTTTTGTTTGAGTAAATTGCTGAATTTGCATTATGAAATATGCATGAGAGGATCTAAAGCCCCATGGTGAAATTATGACTTTGAAGTTCTAGGAGCAGTGAATTCATCACCTTGCACTGTAAATACAAACTTTGGTGACACATCATTTCATGAGAAATATGGATCTGTAGAACTAAATAAACTTGTTTTGGCTAAAATGAGTGCTTATCAAAGAGCTTTAATTTATCTATCTGTTTAATCTTAGCTTTTCAGAGCTTAAGGCTACTAAATCAGCAAGTTTGTGGGGTGGAGAGAAAGGTTCTTAACTGAGTAAATTGAAAACAACTTCATTAAGCTGGTGTGAATTGAGTAATTAGGATTTCCAATGCCTTGTTAAAATACCCTAGTAAATTTCAGGAAGGGAATTTTTCTGTAATTTAGTACAGACCAACAGAAAGAATCTATGGGTTTGGTGTCATTTTAGGAGGTCAATGTTTTTAGTTTATTCATCTAGTCCATATTTATTGAGTAGTTATTTTGTGCCAGGCAGTGGTCTTTATGGCTTGGGCTATACCACTGACAACACGGGCAAGGTTTCCATTCTCAAGGGGTTTCCATTCTCATGTGGTGTGGAGGAGATGTAGAGAGTAAGAACAAACAAACGAACAGAGCCGGCATGATTTCGGAACATGGTATATGCTATCTATAAGCAATGGGGGCAGTGAACTGTGATAGGAATGAAGGGGGGACAGGTGTGTGAGGGTTGGGAAAAATTTCTCCAAGAAGGTAACGTTTATCTGAGACTAACTGATAAGAAGGCGTGAGCTACACGAACTTCAGGAAAAGCACATTATAAGCAGAAGGTCAGCAAGTACAAAATCCCTGAGAATTCCTGGAGGAGGGTGGTTGGATCAGTGGTCAAAGACAGGTGAGGGTCCTTTTATGTAGGGACCCTTAAGCAGTCAACAAATCCCACAGGGAAGATTTGATTCCAATTGCAATGGGAAGCCATTGGAAAGCTTTATGTAGAGAGTGAGATTATTCCTATTTAATTCCTTTTTTTTTTTTGGCTAGGTCAGCTTATTCCTCAGTAGAAAGATGAGATCAGAGGTTCTAAATCACATTACATAGAAAGATTTTAAAGTCATGTCTAGATATCTGTCATACCTGCCTGGTCTTAGAGATTCTGATTTATTTTGCAATTTGGTTATTTCCAGAGATCTGGACTTAGAGGGTCATTTCTTCTGAACTCCTTGCTCTGTCCTATTGAGACCTTCTGCCTGTCTCTACTCTACCACTGTTCTCCCGCCTTCGGTCTCCTCCAACTTCAGTCCCAGCCATACCATCCTCTTTGTTGTCCCTGGAACATGTTAAACTTTCGCCACTTGTAGCATTTGCACTTGTTAGTCCCTATTCTTGGGATGCTCTTCTCCCTGATCTTAACACAGCTGTCTCCTTCCCGTCTTTTTTTTTTTGAGAGAGAGATTTTTGCTATAGGGATGTGTGCTCACCAGAGAGACACAGAGAGATGGAAATTGAGAAATCACCTCTCGGGAGGATAGATAAACTGTAATCCTTTCTCCTCTATTTTCCTTTTGGGATTCCGGGCATGCATGCACATGTGTCTGCTGTGAATTTCAAACCACTTGGTCCTGGACTCGAGCCATAGTTGGCTATGTGGGAGTCCAATGGCTATTATACACGGAGGCCAAGAAAGTGCTCTGTGGCCACCCAGGTCTCCATGGAACACAATTTGAGAACCATTCTACTGCAGCTCCCTAATTTCACAGGTAGGAAGGCTAAGACTCAGAGAGGGGATGGGACTTACCCAAGTGAATCTGTGGCACAGAGAAAACTGGATCTCTGCTTTTATTCCTGTAGTTAGAGCTTTCAGTAGGGCTACTGTTTTCCTGACAATGTTATTTGCTTCTTAATACACAACTATTTATTGAATATATTTTAGGTATTAGAAAAGGGGTTTGATTATTTGAACTTTAATTCTAAAGGAAGTCTTTAGGCAGTGCTTAGTGTCTTTGGGTCTCAAGCTCTGACTTTCTTATGTTTTCTGTCCAGAACAAAACTGATGGAAACTGGCAGAAACTGGCAGTATGTTAGTAGCTTCCCATTTCCTGTTTGCCACTGTGAATAACAGAAGATGTACATTCCATAAATGTGCACTGGATCCCTGTCATGTGACAGACATGGGGACACAAGGATGAGGCCAGCATAGCCTCTGCCCTCGGGGAGCTCACTGGTCAGTGGAAGAGGTCACTGCAGAGTGGATAGAGGTGAGCTGAGGTCTGCAAGGGAGTCAGGAGGGGAGAGACTAACTCAGCCGGCTTGCGTGGAGTCAGAGGAGACTTCTTGGAGGAGGGGGTGTTTCACCTGGGCCTTCAACAGTGCAGGAATGAGCCAGGGAAGTTTGAGGGAGACGAGTAAGCTGAAAGTGGGAACGAGCTCTCTATCTTTTTGGAAAATCCTATGCAAAGGTGCCAAGTTGTTCAAGTGTTTTTTAGGGAGCTCCAAGTGGCTCAGAATAGCCAGATGTCTGGGAGCAGAGTACAAATAGCTCTGTGGGAAAAGGGGCTGTGCATTTTAGTGTTTTTTTTTTTTTTCCAGGTTTTTGCCATAGGGCAAAAGTGCTTGCCAGAGAAGTGAGAGACAGAGAGAAGGAAAGTGAGAAATCACTCCCTAGGGGGATGGCCATGCCGCAATCCCTTATCCTCCATTCTTCTCTCAGGATTTTGTGCATGCACCCACGTGCTCCTGGTGTGATTTTCAAACCATTGGGTCTTGCACTCAAACTGTGGTTGGCCACATGGAAATCCAGCCATCTCAACCACCACACCACCTGCTTGCTCCCATTTTAGATTTGTTATACCAGAACTGATATGATTGAAGACAAAGAGCTTTGGATCCAGTTTCTGAATTAGTTTTACTTCTCTGCTTCATTGACATCATGCCATGTCATCATTTGAAGCCCAAATCAAGGGCAAAAGCAGTAAGATTGGCAGAGTGGGATATGTGTGTGTATGTGTGTCTATTCATGTATGTGTGCATGCATTGTGTTGAATATGGGCGAGTGTGTGAATGGAGGGCAGTATGTGTGTATATATTACATGTGCCTACATGGAGAGAAGCATGTGTGTAAACATGTATATGTCTTAGGAGGTATAATAGATTGTGTCCTCTCCAAATTCAAAAGTCGAAATCTTTTTCTTTTTTTTTCAGTTTATTTATTCCTTCTCTCCTTTGAGAAAAAGAGAAGGCTACAGAGAGAAAGTCAACCAACAGTGTTCTCACACCTCAATCTACACTCAGTCTCAGTTGGCCTGGATTATAAGCATAGACATCTGTGTCTGGCATGGCCGAGGAGGTCCTGGGACACAAACCCAGGACCTTTCCCATCTGGGTTCAGTTGTGTTACTGCTATGCCACTGCTGGGTACCTCACAAGTTGAATTTCAGGCTACATATGGTGGTATTAAGAGGTGGGGCCTTTGGGAAGTGATTAGATCTTAGGGCTGGAGTTGTCATGAGTAGGATTAATGCCCTTATAAAGGGGACCACAGAAACCTCTCTTGTTCCTTCTGCCATGGAAGAACACAGCAAAGAGACCATCATCTGTGAAGTAGGAAGTGGGTCCTTGCTAGAAACCAAATTTGCTGGCATCTTGATCTCGTACTTCCCAGCCTCCAGAACTGTGAAAAATAAATTTCTGTGGTTTGTAAGCCCTTTAGTCCATGGTGTTCTGTTACAACATCCTGAATGTTTCTTGCTTTCTGTCTCTCTGTCTCTCTCTTTCTGGTGAGCGTACATGCACTATAGTAAAAAATCTCTAAAAAAAAAAAAACAAAAAAACCCCCAAAAAACAAGGAACCAGCAGTTGGTGAAATGGCTGTGTTGCTGGACTCCCATGTAGTTGACCGTGGTTCTAGTCCTAGACCTGGTGGCTTAAACTCACACTGGGTGCATGTGCATGTGTGTCCAAGATCCCAAGAGGATAATGGAGGAGAAGTGATTGCAGCATGGCCATCCCCCTTGGATGTGATTTCTCACTTTCTGTCTCTCTGTCTGTCTCTCTCTGTCTTTCTGGCAAGTGCACACATCCTATAGCAAAAATCCCGCCCCCCCCCAAAAAAAAAGAAAAAAGGAAAAAACAAAACCCTGAATGAACTAAGACTCCTTGCTAGTCCATAAGCACGTGGGGAGCGGGGATCTTGCCTGTCTTGTCTACTGCTGAGTCCCAAACACCTCATATAGTGCCTGACACTCAAGATGCACTCAAACATAATATGAATAAGTGAATAGATCCCTCAGATCTGGTTTCTATTTGGAATTAATGATTAATTTTAACAAAAGACACCTGGAATAAAATTGATTTGCAGCACCAAAGAGCTTCTGGAAATGAGAACAGATGTGCACGAGGGTCCTCAGACTTCCAAAGATGTCCTCCCCACCAGCATCTCAGTAAAAGCACTGATTTGGGTTTAGACAGATCTGGCCTCAAAGCCTGGCTCTTTTATTTTCTCTCTGCGTAAATTTGGACAGGTCTTTCTCTGAGCTTTGAGTTTGCATCTGTAGTTTGTGTTAGTGCCCAAATGGACCAAGAAGGGATGAATGTATGTATACAAATGTGTGTGTTTAGAGTGATTGTGTATATATATGTGTGTGTGTATGTCTAGGGGAAGATTGTGTGTGAGGTGAATGAGTGTGTGGGTGAATATGTGTGGAATGTGTGTGTACATGTGTTGTGCATGTGTCGTTGGAATAGAAGAGGGCCAACACAATGAAACAACAGTTATCACTTTTCCTGAGCTCCCATTTTGCTCCAGGAGCTGGGAGGTTAATACCGATTTTGCAAAAATAGCTTCTTCGGCTAAAAAAGCACCTGGCAGCTTATCTCACTCTCTCCAGGATTCTTGTTTCACCTTTGTAGTAAAATTTAAATTAACTTGCTTTGATGGTCTTGAGTCCACATGGTAGACTACACAAGATAGGAAATATGCTCACATTAGCAGAAAATAAAAAAAAAAAGGCTCACTCACAAAAGCGGATTCAAACTATTCGTGAGCTAATATCTGCTAAGAGAACTCTGACTTTTCATCTTGAATATTTTTGCACACATGAAGAGAAGGAGATTAAAGCATTAGCAAGTGTTCAGTCCATGGAAATAGAATTCTGGGATAAAGATAATAAAATAATTGATAACACTCATGGAGAAATTAATGTGTGCCAAGCAGTTACATGTCAGTCTCATTTAATGCTCACAATAATTGAATAAAGAGGCATAATTATCTTCATCCTCATTTTACTAATGAAGAGACTGAGACTCTAAGTAGTTGCCCATGGCAATGCAGCTGGTGGAAGTCAAGAGATCTTTAGTCCCCGGCCAACAGTTACTCATCAGGTGAGAAAATGAAGAAGAGAATGGAACCCCTGTAGTTTGACTCCAATCCTCAATCTCCCAGGGTTCATCCATTGGGGCATCATTGGAAAGATATTCGTTGCTTTGTCTTTTCATGGATAAGAATAAACATTTTTCTTTAGAGAAACATCAGCAAGAATCCATGTTTCCCTGAGACATTGGTTTTGGAATAGTCTATGAATTCAAGGACTTGAATGCTTTCTGTATTAGAATTGGAAGATTCTGGCATTCTCAGGAAATCCAAGGTGCATGGGTTTCAGATCCTACTTCAAGGGAAGACCAGTTGGTCTTCACTGATTGGGTTATTGCCTATTCCCATTTTTGGATGGTGCGTGCTCATTGTATCTGGGACTCATTGAGATGCTGGGCTCCTGAGTACTAGATGTCAGACTATGACTATTTTTTTTTTTTTTGAGAGGTTTTTGCTATAGGGCGCGTGCACTTGCCAGAAAGACAGAGAGAGACAGAGAGACAGAAAGCAGGAAATCACCCCCCTGGGGGATGGCCATGCTGCAATCCTTTCTCCTCCATTCTCCTCTCGGGATCTTGGGTACACATGCACATGCGCCCAGTGTGAGTTTAAGCCACCAGGTCTGGGACTCGAACCATGGTTGACTACATGGGAGTCCAGAGACATAGCCGTTATGTCATCTGCTGGTCTCAGACTATGACTATTCTTGAGTTCTGGGCTCCCTTCATCTGCTGACTTATTAAGCACACCTACTATGTGTCATTGTTGAACTAGGCACTAAGAAAAATATGGGATTTTCCTGGCTGTCATGGAATGCAGTCTAGTGGGAGTGTTGGTTATTGCTACTAAAATTTTGACCTTAATTTGGCTACAAAAACTGACAGTGAAGCACTTGTACAGCAAGTTCAGAGTAGGCCTCTAACCTGGAGGTGGCAGAGAAGGGAAAGGAGAATATAGGAATTCTATAAATGACATCTTACCTGAGACCTGAATGAAGAGGAGCTGAGTGAAGAGATGTGTATATGTGTGTGTCTGAACATTAAAAACGGAGAAGTAACATAAAGTCAGAGCTAAGTAATGTAAGTGGGCTACAAGAAGGCTTGCAAAGGAAGAGTAGCAGGAGGGGAGATATGAGCTAGATCATCAGGGCCGTGCCTGGGAGGAGGTGGAATTTCTCCTAAGGGCAATGGAGAGTGACACCGAAATAACTATTTTCTTTCTTTTTATGACAGAAAGCAGGAGAGAGAGAGAGAGAGAGAGAGAGAGAGCGCGAATGAGAGAAAGTGCTCTCAACAGGGTCTCTTCATGCCACAACCCTCTTTTCTAAGCCCTTTAACGCCTTGGGATCTTGGATGCCTGCTCACACTTGCTATGTTCTTAGGCTCACCAGGGGATCCAAGCCCATGATTGGCATGTGGCTTTCAGCACTGCGGTCAGTATGCCACAGACTGCACAACCTAGGCTGGGCTAACAGTGGACTACTTCTGTTTCATTTCAGACACTGAGTCTATAATGGGAGGATTCTTTGGAGAGGTCAAACTGCAGACTGAGAGTCTGTTTGGGAGTCATCACAGTGGTGCCCTCACTAGTGTGGAAAAAATGAGGCAGACGAAACTGACAGAGAGATGATAAGGAAGGATTATAACTATGTCCTGAAAGAACTTGCAGATTAAACTTGTATATACACATTTCAATATAAAGAAAATGCTTTACTAAGGAGGAAAAACTAGATATATTCTGGCTTTAAAAACACTTCTTTAATGAGTCATAAACTATAGTATTTTAAGTGTGTTTCATAGCTTTGTTAATCTAAGGAACAGAATTAACATCTTTTGTGGAATATTTTTACTTACATATTTCAATTTTGACTTCAGACTTAGTCTTTGACTCTAATTAGGAACTGAAAACAGTTCAAGATGTATAATATCTGAGTTCTTCCTTTTAGTAAGCTGTTTTCTAATTGAGCATTTCTTTATTTAGCACATTTTCCCTTTGTACCTACTACATGGAGGCTTCAAAAAATTCATGGAAAATGGAATTAAAGTATAAATCTATTTTCATTCAAATTGTTAGAAATCCGTGCATAATTTTGGTTATAGGTATTTTCAATGAACTTTTTGAAGACTCCCTTGCCTATGCAAGGCACTATGCTAGGTGCTAGGTCCCAGCAGTGAAAAGGCAGATGTGGTTACTGCCTTATAAATGCAAGAATGAAAAATCAAAAAATAACACAAAGGTATTATGAAGGAAATAAAAGGAATGCAAGGCTTTGTGTAGCGTGGTTAGGGGAAGTCACACAAAGGAGATGATTAATGAATTGGCTGACTTTGAAAAGCTATTGGTAAAAACACAGAAGGCAGGGATGGTCTTAAGCCACCTGAGACAGCAGCAGACACATTTTGAATTGCTTATGGTAACATGGATCTAGTTTCCTTTATTTAGCCTGAGAAGAGTTTTTGTATGTGGCTCTTGAACTGGAACTAATGTATTTTGTTGCTCTTGAGCACCAGTAATTGCTGCACTGTTAGTACCTTAGTTCTGAAAGAGCCACCGCAGGGAATCATGATTACAAGGGCCTGCAGGATCTTCTGAGGAACCATTGTTTCTTGAATACTAGGATAGTCAAACTATAAGGGATCCATCAGCTTGCTCTATGGCAACCAGATTCTGAGTTTCAGGATTCAGAAAATCTCCAACTAATGTCTTATTAGTTATAGAATTAGGGAGAAACCTAATCCTTTTGAGGGATTAATACTGGGCCTCAAGGTGCTCAACTACTTCAGTTGGAGAGACATTATGATATCTTTATTTTTTTAAATTTTTTATTTTTTGGAGAAGTTTTTGCTATAGGGTGCGTGCGCTCGCCAGACAGACAGAGAGAGACATAGAGATAGAAAGCGAGAAATCACCCCCCTCCCAGGGGAGATGGTCACACCGCAATCCCTTCTCCTCCATTCTCCTCTCGGGATCTTGGGCATGCGCGCACACGCGCCTGGCGTTAGTTTTAAGCCACCTGGGCCAGGACACGAACCGAGGTTGACTACGTGGGAGTCCAGCGACATAGCCATTACGTTAACTGCTGGTTCCCTATTTTATTTTTTTTTAAAGTTTATTTTGGGAGAGAGAAACCCCTAACAGGGTCTTTATGCCAATATCCACCACTAGTCTTAGCCAGCCCAGATCATGGGCACACATGTATACCTAGTATGCTCAGGGAGATTCTGGGACACCAGCTCAGGACGTTTAACATGTGAGTCCACTTGGGTTACCACTGCAGCATCACCTGGCACTGACACATGACAACTTCTAGGAGTACAATTGAAATCTTTACAACCAACACCTGTTCCATTTGACAATTTTTTCATTCACTTTAGAATCATCATCTCCCTGTTTAAGATCTCCATTTTTAAATATGGCAAATAAAGAAATCTTACCTATGATTTCCTTTCTCAGGTCCATTTGGTTGAAAGATTCATTCATTTAAACATCTCCAATGCTAAGTGTTCCTTCCCTAAACTGAGAATCAAATCCATCCACAGGAAAGGAACTGCACTTATGCCAAAACCTCCTCATTTTGTTCATGGAGATGGTATGCCTTTTACCTCACTGTTTACATGAAAACCTTGTCCAGATTTTCTATCACAATAAACTGAGACATTGAGTAATGAGAAATTTTCCATGCAGTCTCTTTTCATTCATCACACCTAAAATATTCCCTTTTGTGTATGTTAAAATTTCCCAAAGAGGGACCAGCGGTTGGTGTAATGGCTATGTTGCTGCCAGGTGATGCTGCAGTGGTAACCCAAGTGGACTCACATGTTAAACGTCCTGAGCTGGTGTCCCATGTAGTCGACTGTGTTTTGAGTCCCAGACCTGGTGGCTTAAACTCACACTGGGTGCGTGTGTGTGCATGACCAAAATCCCGAGAGGAGAATGGAGGAGAAGGGGTTGTAGCGTGGCCATCTCCACTAGGGGGGTGATTTCTCGCTTTCTGTCTCTCTGTCTCTCTCTGCCTTTCTGGCGAGCGCACACACCCTATAGCAAAAATCTCTCAAAAAAAAAAAAATTCCCTAAGAGACATTTTCCTTAGAAAACACTTCCAAAACTTATTGGTAGGTACAAGTTCTTTGTGGATATACAACTAAAAGAAATTGCCCTTTAGATGGTAGCTTAGTAAAGTTATGACCTTTCTCATTTCCTGAGATTCTAATGTAAGAGCTTGAAAGTCATGATTTATTTTATCTGCAGATAAACCTGTATTACTGCAATTGTTTCTTATCTCCTAATCCTGATATCTATTTTGCCTTCATTTCTGAAGGATAGTTTTATTCCTGATATAATTCTGTGTTGATTTGTTTTTCCTTCACCAAGCAGTTTAAAGATGTTATTCTATTGTCTTTCTGTTGAGAATGAGAAGTCATTCCTATCATTGTTTTCCTGAATGTAATGTATTTTTTTTATCTGATTGCTTTTAAGATCTTACCCTTTGTTCATCTGAATATTGTATACTTTTTGACTTTCTTTCTTTTTTTATAAATCATTATTTAACCTGATTTATTTATTTTATTTTAATTTGACCAGAGAGAGAGAGAGAAAGAGAGCCACCAGGTCTAGGACTCAAACCACGGTTGGCTATGTGGGAGTCCAGCACCCTCAATCACCACGCTACCTGCTGGCTCCATTGATTTTCTTTCTTTTAAAAAATGATTCTGCTAGTAGCTTATTTAGTTTGTTGGTAGTGGCAGATTTTCTTGAGTAGTAGTTTTTCATCAAATTTTGGACATTCTTTATTCATATACTTTTCCTGTTTTAATTCTTTTATTTTTTTGTTTCTTTTTTGGAAGTTAATCATGTATTGGGCCTAACTTCGTCCCTCATGTCACTGAGACTTTGTCAATGTTTTCTATATGTCTTGGTCTGGATCTGAATAGTTTCTATTGTCCTATCTCAAGTCCATCAATCACATATACATCTTTTTCTGCAATGTACACTATAATGCGAAACTTATTCAGTGAATTTTAAAATTTCTAATATGGTGCTTTTCATTGCTACCATTTCTTTTGATTGTCTTAAGAGTGTCCATTTATTTGATGAGAGTTCCCACTATTTACTTATATCTACCTTTTCATTTAAAACTGCCAATCTATTTATAATAGCTACTTCAAATTGTCTTCTTATTTTAAAAGTTCTGACATCTTGCATATGTTTATGTTATTGTTATTATTATTCTTTCTGGTTACACATCACATTTTTCCTGATTCTTTCCATGTCTAGTGATTTTTTTAAAAAATTCTGTGCTGAATATTGTGAAAGTTACGTTGTTCAGAAGCTTGGATTTTCATTGTCTTCCTTTGAAAGTGTTACTTTACTTTATTTTATTTTTTTCCTGGAACACTTAATTCTGTCAAAGCTTGCTTTAAAACCTTGTTATGATGGAACTAATTTAGTACATATAGCTTCTTCCTAAACATGGCCTCTCCAGGGCCTCAACTGAATGCCTGAGTTACAATGATCTGTTGTACTCTGGCTAGTCATAATTTCATTTTATTCCAGCAGTGTGTGACCTCTGTAATCTCTATTTAGCTTTTAGCCTCCGTAGACTGACCCTGTTTATATTTTATGTACTTGCATAGGTTAGCATTCAACCAAAAGATTTACAGGAAGATTTCTGCAACTTTTTCCACATAGCATCCTTCTTTTGTGCATCCTTCTCCACAAATACTAAGTACGCCAACAGCTCCCAAACATGATATATATTTCCTCCATTTTGTAAGATAGTTGCTTTCTCTTTGGAGTACACTTTCCTGGGCTACTCCAGAAATTACATGGGCAAAAAGCAAGGTAAATGTCGAGCTTATCTCATTCCTTTTCCTTCTCTCAAAGATCACAGTGCTATATTGTTTGTTGTCCAATGCCCCAAAAGAGTTGCTTCACAGATTTTGTTAAGATAAATAGCTGTTATTACAGAAAAGTAAATATTGTAGCCATGGTTATGTCATAGATAGAACTGGAACTCCCAATGTCTTATTTTTATTTTCTATTTATTTATTCTCACTGGTTGTTTTTATGCCAGAGGATGAGAGAGAGACAGAGAGAGAGAGAGAGAGAGAGAGAGAGAGAGAGAGAGCCAGCCCCCAAATGGGTGTGTGGTCACACTGCAATCGTTTTTCCTCCAATTCTCCATCTTATCAGAATCCTGGGCATGCTTATCTGGTACATTTTCTCAAGCCAATGGGGCCCAGGCTCAAATCATGATTGGTCATGTGGAATCTGACTTCCTCTGCACAGCACCTAACTGCTGTGCTATTTGGTCAGCCCCAATGTCTTATTTTCTTTCTTTCTTTTTCTTTTTTGTTTATTTTTTGCCATATGATGCATGCAATCACTGAAGAGAGACAGAGAGAGAGAGAGAAATGGTGAGAGATAGAGTCCCCCAGGAGGATGGCCATGCCACAATCCCTTCTCCTCCAAGAGAGAGAGAGAGAGAGAGAGAGAGAGAGAGAGCCAGCCCCCAAATGGGTGTGTGGTCACACTGCAATCGTTTTTCCTCCAATTCTCCATCTTATCAGAATCCTGGGCATGCTTATCTGGTACATTTTCTCAAGCCAATGGGGCCCAGGCTCAAATCATGATTGGTCATGTGGAATCTGACTTCCTCTGCACAGCACCTAACTGCTGTGCTATTTGGTCAGCCCCAATGTCTTATTTTCTTTCTTTCTTTTTCTTTTTTGTTTATTTTTTGCCATATGATGCATGCAATCACTGAAGAGAGACAGAGAGAGAGAGAGAAATGGTGAGAGATAGAGTCCCCCAGGAGGATGGCCATGCCACAATCCCTTCTCCTCCATTTTCCACTCAGTATTGTTGGGCATGTATGCACATATGCTAAGTGTGATTTTCAAGCCACCAGGTTCAGGACTTGAACCATGGTTGGCCATGTGAGAATCAAGTGCTTTAACCACCATGACACCTGCTGGCCCCACCCAATGTCTTCTTTATTTTTTCTGAGTTTCCAGAAGGCTGACAGTACTGCCAAGAAATAGATGTTTGATGTTACTTGAATGAGTGCACAATTATATTTTTATATGACATGGTTAAGGACACAAAGTGGAGCCAAATATAGATACCAGCTGTCTGGCCTTTAGTCTGGCCTTTTCTAGGCTATACATGAGGGACTTCATTTTCTTTTCTTAAGGTTCTGAATTGGGGCTCAAAGTCTACCTAATATACCTATGCAAAAAGAAGGCTTAAGTTTCTCATGAATAATGATTTCTTCCCTTCTTTATGAAATTAACACCCACACTTGTGATGAAACTGCATTTAACCTTTTGGGATTTACTTCGGGGACTGTTGGGGAAGCACAGGGAAATGTTCAGAAATTTTCAGTACTCTCTTCTTAGCTTCCTGTTTTGCTTAACAATGCCATGGAGCACTGCTTAGAGCATCTGTTTTGTAAAATCGAGATTTACTTTCCTGTGTTTTTGAATAATCCTAATGATTAGCCTGGTCCTCCTGGAACAACTATTTATCGATCTAAATTCTTTCAAGTCAACTCTGAGATATAGATTTCTATTTAAGCTATTTCTTGGGAGTGGCTACAGAAGGAAGTGGGGTTAGAAGAATGCACCAAGATCAGAAATGTGAACCATGGAAGAAAAAGACCTCTGAAAACTGAATTTTATTTCTTGGAAGATGTACAGAACTGGTAAAATTTCTTAAGCTTGCTGAGCTTCAGAGCTTTTATTTGTAAAATGGGAATAATAATAATAATACTTATCTTCCAGATAAGGTTAAATGAGTTAATAACAAAGGCGAAACACCAAAGGCAAATACCTTACTCAAGAGAAGTTCTCAGTAATGGTGAATGATACTTTCTTTTCCCTTCTGCCAAAGGTTGTTTTAAGATTTCCTTTCCTGTTCCTTCCCTTCCCTTCCCTTCCCTTCCCTTCCCTTCCCTTCCCTTCTTCCTTTCATTCCACTCCTTTCCTCTCTCCCAACTCTCTGACTGAAGAACAGGGAGAAAGGAACAATATATGTTACTTTAGTGGTTGAGAGCATGGTTTTCACAATCAACCAGACCTTGGTTTACATCTTAACTCCCCAGATCATTACCTTTGGGACTTTGGAAGAATCTTAGCACCTTTGTAAGCTTCAGTGTATTCAGCTGTAAAATGGAAGTAACAGTTACTGATTGATAATATTACTGTGAGAATTGAATAAAAATCGAATAAATGAAAAGTGGCCATGTCAACTTGCTTTGCATAAAGTGCTCAGGGGTACTTACTCCCAGTCAGATTTGGATCATTCCAGAACATGCTCTAGAAGCAATTGCTTGGTTTGTCTAGGTTCTCCCATTCCAAGTTCCTCTCCTCTTTGTTTTTTTTTTTTTTCCTCCAGTTTTCTTTTCTTTTTTCTCTTCTTTTCTTTTACTTCAAGTTCTTTTATCCATTCAATCACACTATGTAGCTTGCAAAGTGAATATTCCAACATGTGTGTATTTCTCCCCAGTCCAGTTGATAATACTATAAAGTTACCTTCAACAGACAATATTCCATTTCTCTGTCCTATTAATGCTATGTCTCTCTATTTTTCTCCTCAGTGTCCTTCCTCAGACTCTATTCTTTCATTCATCCTCTTCCCGGATTTCTCAGATTTAACTCCAAAAATAGAAAGTATAATCCATCAGATGACCAGAAACTACCACAGAGGCACAAGAAATATGAAAAACAAAGAAAATATCTCTCCTCTAATGAAAAAGGATAACTCCTCTTCCTCTATAAAGAATGTAAGGGAACTCATGGAAATGTCAGATAAAGAATTTAAAATATTTATGTGATAAAGCTAACAAAGATTCAAGAGAAGAGAGACAACAAACTCCAGAAGATGCAGGAGAAAAGAGACACAGAGTTCTAGAAGGCAAGGAAGTTTTTGCACAATCTGAAAGAGGAGATACACATCATAAAAAAGAATCAAATGGAACTGTAAGAGATCAAGGCTGTAATACAGGAAATCAAAACTTCCACTGAAAGTATAAAAAGAAGACTAGATCATGCAGAAGATCAAATCTCAGATGTAGAAGATAGAACCTCTGACCTAGAAAGATTAACCAAAAAGGCTGAGAAGATAACCCAATTACAAGAGACATTCTCACAGATCTAGAAAAGATACTCATAGAATTTGTCTGGAATCATAAAATACCTCCTATTGCCAAAGCAATCCTGCTCAGGAAGACTGGAGTAGGTGGCATCTCACTTACTGACCCCAAAATATATTACAAAGCTGTGATTATCAAAACAGAATGATGAAGTGGGGAGATTAATGTCTCTGTATTGACTGACATGCATAGCATTCCCTTTTGAAAAAGCAATGTAATACACTGTAAAGTTACATGCAATTCAATGTAATATAAACAAGATTATGATGATAATAATAAAAAAAAGCATGGTATTGGCACAAAAACAGACATGAGGACCAATGGAACAGAGTAGAGACTCCAGAAATAAACTGATCTTTGACAAAGGGTACCAGTCAATCCAGTGGCAAAAGGGAAACCTCTTTAGCAAATGGTGCTGGAAAAACTGGGTATCCACCTGCAGAAAGATGAATCTGAACCCCCATCTGGCACCATTAACAAAAATCAAATCAAAGTGAATCAAAGATCTAAACCTAAGACTGCAAACTATAAAACTACTGGTGGAAAACACTGGGGAAACTTGGGGAGACATTGGGGTAGGCAAAGACTTCTTAAGCAAGACCCCCAAAGCACAAACAATAATCCCCAAAATAGACAGGATTACATCAGATTAAAGTGTTTCTGCACAGTAAAGTACACTGTAAGGGTTGTGTGAATCGACAACCCTTGGAATGGGAGAGAATTTTTGTTAACTGTGTCACAGATAAGGGACTGATAACCAGAATACACAGGGAACTCAAGCTGGTTACCTGAAAGAAAATGATTAGCCCAATTAAATGATGGGAAAATGAGCTGAATAAACAGCTCTCTAAGGAAGACATACGAACAGTCAAAAAACATATGATAAAATGCTCAATGTCCCTCATTGTAAGGGAGATGCAGATCAAAACCACAATGAGATACCGCCGAACCCCAGTCAGAATGACTAAGATTTAAAAAACAAATAATGATAAGTGCTGGAGAGGATGTGGTGAAAGGGGGACACTCCTACACTATTGGTGGGAATGTAAATTGGTCCAGCCACTGTGGAGAACGATATGGAAGTTCCTCAAAGACCTTCAAATAGAACTACCATATGACCCAACAATTCCACTCCTGGGTATCTACCCAAAGGACAGGAGAGCACTCAGTCAGAAAAGCGCTTGCACAACTATTTTCATTGCAGCATTATTCACGATTGCTAAGACATGGAACCAACCCAAATGTCCACAGACAGATGAATGGGCTGAAACATTGTGGCACATATAATCCATGAAATACTGTTCAGCTATAAAAAAACAACAAGGCCCTGGAATTTGATAGAAAGTGGATGAATATGGAAGATTTGCTGCTGAGGGAAGCAAGTGAGGCTATGAAGGAGAGACATTGTATGTCTCCACTTAACATATACCAACTGTCCACACTCTATGGTAGAGACTGAAAGACTGGAGAACATAAAAGCATTAAAATTGTAATGAATACCAGAGACAAAGTGGAAAGCGAGTGTGTGAGAGAAGAGCATAGGAAAGTAAATTTAGGAGGAAAATGGAGAAGTAAGATACTTGTGGGACACAGATAAGGTTTTTTTATCTGCTAACGAGGATTTGTATAATAGTCTCAACTGGACTGGATTGAGGTGTATATCATGCTGGATAAAGTCTGTTCACAATCTAAATGATGTATAGCAATTTAAGGTATGAATAATAATTTAAAAATTAATTAAAAAAAGACAAAAAAGAAAATAACGCCCCAAAAATGAGAATAACAGATGAATCATACTAGATATCATTAAACGCCCAAACATCTGGATCATCAATATCCCAGAAGATGAAGAAACTAATAAGGACATTGATCATCTATTCCATGAAATCCTGGAAGAAAACTTCCCAAACCTAGAGAGACACTCAAATATCCAGACCCAAAAAATACAAAGGACCCCACATAGAATCGCTCCAAGAAGATCTTCCCCAGGGCACATCATAGCCAGATTGACAAAAACCACAGACAGAGACAAGGTCCTAAAATTGGCAAGAGAGAAACATCAAGCTACTTTCAAAGGATATCCCACAAAGCTAATGTCGGACCTTTCATTGGAAACAATGCAAACAAAGAAAGAATGAGAAAATATATTCAGTGTTAAGTAAAAAACAATTTCAACCAAGAATACTATACCCAGCAAGATTATCTTTCATATGAGGAAAAAAGACAAAAACATTCTCAGAAAAACAAAACCTGAAAGAATTTATCAACACCAGGCCAGCTCTCCAAGAAGTGCTGAAGGGAGTGCTATATCAGGAAAACTTAAAGTTGCACACACAGAAATAATAGTACAAGAAACAACCAAGAGAATGGCCAGCCTACTGGTAGGGACAATGAATGTTAACTTCCAGAGTTTAAATGGAATGTTAACTTCCAGATAAGACCACAGTAACACTGTAAATTCAATAGAAGAGAGATTAATTATGTATGAACTAGTGAAATAGAATTGTTTTACTTTAGACTAAAACATGATTGATTTTCTTCAATGCTTTGATTTCTATATTTAAGGATTTTTGTCTTCTTAGACTGTTGATAGGTTCATCTACCTATTGTTTGAACTGAATCCTAACTTTTTTCCTGGCTTTAAGTTTTAAGCAAATTTCTCCTAATATTTTTTGATTTTGATCTATTAAAACTAAATATTTTTTAATTAAAAAATGCATTATAAACACCTATTTAATGACTGCAGTAAGCTATATAGCCCCAGTGAGCTGCTACTTTATAGTATGTTCACTTCACTCACTGGAGTTTACACCTGAAGTCAGACATGCATTTAAATGTGTATATATCAGCTGTGCTTGCTATTGAAAGTCTTTCAATTAATATCTTTAGTGAATCAATGAAAGGTAAAAAAAAATAAAGGGATGGAAAACAACTATACATACCAGAGACAGTGTGGGGGAAGGCAGGGAGTTGGCAGAGGGTAAGAGGTAGGGAATCGAGGGGGAGGGGAGAAGCAAAATATATAAGAAACAAGAAATAGAATATTATTTGATGGTGAAAACATGTATGGTAATATCCTTGATTGAGCCAATATACCATGTATACTGGATGGAAAAGCTCATTTTGTTTATTGTATTGATGTACAGTGAATGACTATAGATAAGTAGATAAATAAATACATTTTTAAAATACAGCTTTATATGACAAAAAAAATAATTTGCCTTATAAATATTTATTAGGATCCAGTTGATTCTGGTTCCTAAGAGAGAACAAATGCCACCACATGGGGTATTCTAGTCTGTATTGCTAATAACAGAAAATGCCAGAACAGAGGTGTATTTTAGCTCATGGTTTGGAGATCCAAAATCCAGGGACTATGTCTGATGGGGGTCTTGGAGAGTCCCAAGGCATCACATCACAAGGGCAAGAACAGAACAGAGCATAGCCTGTGTGTCCACGAGTCTGTCCTGCTCCCTCTCCTTATAAACTTACCAAGTGTCAATTATAGGATCTTCCCTAATAACTGTACTCCTAATCTCTTCCCAAAAGTCCCACCTTATACACCATAGTCTGACTAAGTTTTATCCTCTTTATCCCATCGATCAAATCCCAACCTTTGGGGGGGAATATTCCACCATAACATGGGGGGAAAGAGATAAGCAATGAACCTTTCATAGGGGTGGTGTCTTTGGGAGCCCCTGCATGGTTATTCAGGCAAGGTTTCACAGATGAAGTAACACCTGAGCTGAGTCTTGACAAATGAATATGGTTTTACCAGGGGGTTGAGGAAAAGTAGTTATTCTGCTCAGAGTGGGAAGTAGGCCAAGAAGTATGAAGAATCGCTGCTTTAACCAGTGGTGCTAAAACCAATCTGTCCAATTAAATTTCCAGGAATGTTGTAAGCCGGTCATTAAACACAAACATGATTAAAATTGGAGTTATATTAATTTACATAAAAAATCATGTTACAACAAAGGTACCAAATACTCCAATTAATCACTTCTCCATTATCACTGCATTTTACTGTCATCTGTTCTCTTGAAGTTATAAATTTCTATTGTATCTATGGGTTGGAAACACTATTTAATGGTATGCCCCTATGCATCTCCTCTCAACTCCCTGTTTAGTGACAACACATTGGTTGCTTGCAATGGGTCATGGTGAAAATGTTTACACAGCAAATATGAGTAAATGCTAAAAATCAGGAATTTATTTACTTATGATAGAAAGTACATGGACACATTCACCTATATATGAGAGAGAGGAAGAGAGGGAGCGAGAGAAAGGAACAGCACCTCTTTGATATTGCAATCCACCCTCAGCCAGTCCCAGATTATCCGCACATGCATGCCTGGTGCATTCAAAGACTTAAGGAGTTCCCTGGATGCTAATAGGGAACCTTTCCATGTGGGTCAGCCTCACGAGGTATTGCATTTTCCTGCAGTACCACCATTCGACCTCATCAGTTACTTGGTTTTATTATATTCTTGTTCGGTGGTTTTCCCTCTGAGTTTCAGTCTGTCTCTCTTTGAAATGGGTATTCTCATTTTTACCCTATTCCTCTTTTCCATGGAGCTTTTGAGTGAAGAGACTTAAACTTATTCTTAAAATGGCAGATTGGGTTTGCGAGTGCAAGGGCAAAAATAGGAGAGCTCCCTGACACGCAGGAAAGCAAAATCGAATTGGGTGTCATTCTTGAAAACTGTCAAGGAGTGCCAAAGAGGATGTTGCAGAGCGTGCAGTGGAGCCCTAGGGATTGGAGGGGTGGTTGTCTCCAGCTGTGCCAGCCAGAGTCCAGGGTATGGCTTGTTTACTTTGGCCCAAGGGGAGCTGGCAGCTGGCCAGTACTCCACCACCTTGCCCTTTGTCCCTTAAGGTCCTAGTAATGAGCAGTACCAGCTGAGTGAGTCACACTTGCTATCAGCCAGTAATCGTGTTGTGGAGTCACAAGTCCAAACATTAACCAAATCAAACAAATCTCTGTGCAGAGAGGCCTTGGAGAGACCTTTCCTGAGTGTGGGTCCCCCTTTATTGTTCTCTATTTTTATATTCTGTTTGTTTCCTTTAGGTTACTTATGACAACATGTCATGACT
>NW_006159542.1:5885760-5904781 GCF_000334495.1 Tupaia belangeri chinensis
GGTGACCTATGACAACATGTCATCACTTCGTAGTTTCTTTATTGTAGCTCTTTCCCACCAATTTCAACCCAATAGTGTGGAATCTTGGTGAACCGTGTCTATTTCACCCATAGCACGTGGCAGGAGCTTAACACGTCAGTGGTGCTTATTAACTATCAGTTGATGAATGCATAACCAATTTCCCAGTTCACCATTTACTATTTCATTAAGATCTTATGATTTCCATAATTCGGTGCTGCTTCCTTAAATGTAGAAGAGAAGAAAAACAGAGATCAGGATTTCCAGGTCAATTTCTGACAGAATAACAATTGACAGTTGCTGTTTATTGAGTCTGAGCAGGTGCCAAGCATTTCACGGGCATTATTTCATTTTTTTATTCTCAGCAGGGCGCCGTGAGGCAACTACTATTAATATTCCCATTTTGCAGACAAGGAAAGTGAGGCCCGGATAGACTCAGCTGTCTGAGGTCTCATAGCTGAGAACTTAAATGTAGATCTGTTTAGAAAGAGCCCTGCTCTTTCTCTTCTGTGCTGGTGCTTTGAAAACTGGTTCTCCACTCTGGTTGCACATTGAAATTATCTGTGCTTTTGGAAAAGGACTGATGCTCATCTTCCATTACTGGAGACTCTGGTTTCATAGCCTGGGTGTCAGGCTTTTTCATTTATTTCCATCCCTTACTCCTACCAA
The DNA here is from genome assembly GCF_000334495.1 of Tupaia belangeri chinensis. Classification (NCBI taxonomy): domain Eukaryota; kingdom Metazoa; phylum Chordata; class Mammalia; order Scandentia; family Tupaiidae; genus Tupaia; species Tupaia belangeri. The sequence continues at coordinate 5,886,448 of NW_006159542.1, forward strand.
GGTGGGAACTATTGCTCTGAAAAGCAATGAGATAAACATGGAGCCAGTCAAGCGTCTTTCCTTAGGATCAGCTATAAGCAGGGCTGCTGAAATGACCTTGATGATGGTATACCATGTCCCCTAGGATGAATGCATAGCCCAGGACTACAGGATGATGTTCCCTTAAACAGCAACACCTAACTTAGTCCTTTGTAATATGGGAATGATGAAAATTTTGGACTGCTTAGCTGGACACTTAGGATTGTAGGTCTGGAAATGAACTTAGATCTCCTCATTGAAGTCTAAAGTTAAATGACTTACCTAAGGCCATACAATGATTAAGAGGCAGAGATGGGGGAAATCTCACTGTGTCTCACTGAGCTTTAGATTCCTCATCGGCAGAAGAACTATGATGACCATAGTATCTATTTCCCAGGGCTCAGTGACATGTTCAAATCTTTCTGTGGTTGATAAAAGCAGGATAGGAGACAGAAACAAAGGCAAAATGGGGCTCAGGAGGCCAATACTGGTAGATGGTGACATTGCAGAGGATCCCGAGGCCAGTGGAGAAAGGAATGATATGATCTCATGCTTGGTAATTGGGGCTGGTCTGTGGGTTGGATGTGGCCAGAGCTGGGAGTCCCCAGCTTGGGCAAGGTTAGACTGACAGCATACTGGTGATGCCAATATTCTTACAGGTACCAATAATGGGACATTGAGTAGGATGTGGCATTTAAGGAGGACATCCTTAGATTCCTGTTTAAGGCTGACATCCTTAGATTCCTGCTTGGCTCAGTGTGGTCAATCAGTGGTTATTGTTTTGAGTGGAAGACCCACTTACCTTCTGAAGATTTGGTGGTTCATTCCTGAGAATTCCAATTTTTGTAGAAATAGATGTGGCTTAGTGATTTGGAGCCAGGAAATAAGGCTTCAGGTAAAGATTAAATGAAATGATATAGAAAAAGTGCTCAGGACTCTAAGTGCCCCCAAAAATGTCAGCTATTGCTACTTATTTCTATTAATAATAATAATACACTCTGAGAAGCAGGCACTTTTATCTTGACTGAGCTGGACTCCTTGTTTGGCTGAGTAATTTTGGGCAAGTGAACTTACTCTAATGACCTCATTTCCCTCATCTGTAAAATGAAAGAACAGAGCTAGTTCTGTGGTCTGGTGATTAAGGTAGCCCACATGGCTTATTGTATGGTTTGAGTTCAGACCTGATAGTTTGAGAAACACAACAGGCTTATGCATGGCATGCCCAAAATCCCAAAAGGAGGGAGAGATGAAGAAGGGATTGCAGTGTGACCATTCCCTATGGTGGGGAGCATTTTCTTCCTCTTCCTCTTTCTACCTCTGTCTCTCTCTGGTGAACACACTAAATCTCTAGCAAAAACAGTGGGGTAGGGAGAGAGGTTAATGTGAATCTCACTGAATTGAGAAATAAGAGAAATTGCATGAAGAGTTAAGCTCAATGCCCTACATGCGCTAGCTGTAAGTACTAGCATCAAGGTCTAACAGTAGCTGGTGAGGATGACGTGCCTTGGAATGGAGAGTGGGAACCACACCCCACTGAAGGTCAGAGGGGCCAGCAGAGCAGAGGGGGAATGGACTTCGGAGTTTACGTCTCAGTTTCAGCTGTCTTTCTATTTCCTGCACTGAAGAGGTTGAAAGTCCCCTGTGGCAGCCAGAGAGCTTTGAAGTTTAACTAGGTACACTGGGGATTTTGTTTTCTCTTGGAGAAACCCTCTTGTTTCCCTTCACGTACCTGAAAAAGGGAAGATCATTTGAAACCCAAGCCCTATAAGCATGGAATTACTGAGACCTGTTTTTAAACTGCAGTGAAAGAAACTTTAGTTCATTTCATCCGTCTCTATTCCTGATTCTCACATAAGAAACCAAGACCTTAAAGGTGGTTGATCTGAGGCCTTTGAATTTGCCAGATGGGAGACCTGGGCCTGGAACACTGGTCTGTTGATTCTTGATCTATTGTATCTTTTACAATTCCTCCCTGGGACATTATTATTTGTATTAATTATAATGATGTCATATTGATGATTAATCTGGTGTATGTTGGGTTGGATAGGTGGAAACCACGTGACCAAGGATAGTTGTGAAAATACCTTCAACCAGTGTGGAATGAGCACTAGGCGATTGGAATCATGTCTAATAAGTCAGAACAGACACTAGCCCTGTACATCCTGACTGAATGTTAACTGGGCCCTGACTGTACACTGGATATCCCTAGGGAGAACTGGACAACCATCAGCAGAGACAGTTTGTTTTGTCTTGTTGCTCCAGAGTTTCTAGGGGTGTAGAGTCTTTTTGTGAGTTGATTAAAAAGATTGACTTTGGTGACCTAGATTGGACAACTATTAATATTTTTCATCTGGAAACTGGCATAATGACTTTGACAGATATGAATATGAAGAAGGGATTGCAGTGTGACCATTCCCTATGGTGGGGAGCATTTTCTTCCTCTTCCTCTTTCTACCTCTGTCTCTCTCTGGTGAACACACTAAATCTCTAGCAAAAACAGTGGGGTAGGGAGAGAGGTTAATGTGAATCTCACTGAATTGAGAAATAAGAGAAATTGCATGAAGAGTTAAGCTCAATGCCCTACATGCGCTAGCTGTAAGTACTAGCATCAAGGTCTAACAGTAGCTGGTGAGGATGACGTGCCTTGGAATGGAGAGTGGGAACCACACCCCACTGAAGGTCAGAGGGGCCAGCAGAGCAGAGGGGGAATGGACTTCGGAGTTTACGTCTCAGTTTCAGCTGTCTTTCTATTTCCTGCACTGAAGAGGTTGAAAGTCCCCTGTGGCAGCCAGAGAGCTTTGAAGTTTAACTAGGTACACTGGGGATTTTGTTTTCTCTTGGAGAAACCCTCTTGTTTCCCTTCACGTACCTGAAAAAGGGAAGATCATTTGAAACCCAAGCCCTATAAGCATGGAATTACTGAGACCTGTTTTTAAACTGCAGTGAAAGAAACTTTAGTTCATTTCATCCGTCTCTATTCCTGATTCTCACATAAGAAACCAAGACCTTAAAGGTGGTTGATCTGAGGCCTTTGAATTTGCCAGATGGGAGACCTGGGCCTGGAACACTGGTCTGTTGATTCTTGATCTATTGTATCTTTTACAATTCCTCCCTGGGACATTATTATTTGTATTAATTATAATGATGTCATATTGATGATTAATCTGGTGTATGTTGGGTTGGATAGGTGGAAACCACGTGACCAAGGATAGTTGTGAAAATACCTTCAACCAGTGTGGAATGAGCACTAGGCGATTGGAATCATGTCTAATAAGTCAGAACAGACACTAGCCCTGTACATCCTGACTGAATGTTAACTGGGCCCTGACTGTACACTGGATATCCCTAGGGAGAACTGGACAACCATCAGCAGAGACAGTTTGTTTTGTCTTGTTGCTCCAGAGTTTCTAGGGGTGTAGAGTCTTTTTGTGAGTTGATTAAAAAGATTGACTTTGGTGACCTAGATTGGACAACTATTAATATTTTTCATCTGGAAACTGGCATAATGACTTTGACAGATATGAATTTTTAATAAATGTTTTCTCACCATAGTGTAAAAAAATGCTTTGTTCTTATTGCACCCAGGGGTGGGTATAAGGTAATGTGAAAATGGAATTTCAAAAGGGCAGAAATACATTCCCAGGCTCCCCACTGGGAGAGAAAGTTTTGAGACTGATGTTTTAGAGGAGAGCCTTACTCATTTTGCCTTAATGCTTGACTTTCTCCATAATTATTAGATGGGGATAAATGAAATATCTGCTCTGTGTCCACTTTTAATCTCAGAAATGGCAATTTAATATGGTCTACCATAATAGTAACTAAGCACCAACAGTGATCCAGCTTCTATTTTGGAAAATGGAGTGAGATGGATGTGCTAACACCTTTCCATTCCTGATGTTAATTAATTAATTAATTAACGAGTTTTTTCCCTTAGGGTGCGTGTACTTACCAGAGAGAGAGAAACAGAAACCAAGAGAGAGAAAGTAAGAAATCGAGGGAAGGCCATGCAACAATGCCTTCTCCTCCATTCTCCTATCAGAATTTTGGGCACACAGGTATGCACACATGCCCAGCGTGATTTTGAAACCACGAGGCCCAGGACCTGAACCATGGCTGGCCATGTAACCTCTATGCCATCTGCTGGTCCCCATTCTTGTTTCTATGAGAAACAGTAGTGTGTAGTGTCAGAGACAGGCCTGGATCCAATTTCTGGTTCCCTCAAGTATTAATGTGACCCTCTCGGGCCTCTTTTTTCTCTTCTTCAGAGTTGTTTGATATGAGATTATGCCACTTAACAACAGTCTCCTAATTCATAGAAAGAACCCAGTAGAGAGAGGAGAATGGAGGAGAAGGGATTGTGGTGTGGCCATCCCCCCTGGGAGGTGATTTCTCACTTTCTGTCTCTCTGTCTTTCTGGTGAGTGCACTCACCCTATGGCAAAAGAAAAAAAATCCTCCCCCCACCCCCCCTAAATAAAGAAGGGACCCAGTAGATTCCCTCCTTCTCTCCTTCTCTCCATTTCCCTGGTCTAACCAGAGTGGAACAATCTGTAGTGTTTCACAATTGATTTGCTATAAGTTTTATTATAACCTTTGAAAGTCGGTTTCCATTTTCTTTGTATTGAAGTAGAAAGAGAACTAGGTGCATTTTTAACCCCCAGAGGTACCTTTAGACTTTAATCTAGAAAGAAAAGTCAGCGAAGATGAACAAAAAGTGTGAACTTAATTAAAAATTCTGTGGCTTTCAATGCCAGTTTATTAAGTTACATTTATTAAATATGTTAACACATACAATATTTCATTTACAGTGATTAGAATTCATACAGCCGTGCCCGAAGATGTAGGGTGCATACCAGTTACGTACATATCCAACAACATACAATATGCATTTTACCTTGGGTTTGTGACGTTTTAACATAAAACATAACATTGAAGAAAGCACATGGGGCTTATTACTAAAACCACCTAAACTTAACCTATTTTGTTCAACCTGTATACCCCTGCAACAAAGAAGGGAAAAGTTGTGTATTTTAATGACTTTAAAAATAAAATCATTTGATTAAATTCAGCTACTTGGTTTAAGTGACATTACATGTCTCCTTCCTTCTGAATGCATATACCGTGAGAGTAGGGCTTGCTTGTCATGTGCTCTCTTGATTCTCCAGGATTGAGCTTACTGCACTTATGTGACAAATGCTCAGAACAATACATGATTTGTTGCTGAAGTGGAAAGGATACTGGGCTTGGTGTCAAGAGATAGGAATTCTGGTCTCAATATTCTAACTAGCTATTGTCTGGCTCTGGTCACTGATGTCACCTCTCTGAACCTGGGTTTCTTCATGAAATGATGTTACTTGATAAACTAGCAGACGTTTTCAGCTCTACCCTTTCTCATTAGCCAAGACATTGACATTTCCTCATTGGCCAAGATCTCAGTATCATTTTGTGTTGAGTATACTCTGAACAAGTGGGAAATAATAGCTCTGTCTAGGCTGGATGCTATTGAACTCTTGACAAGGACTACTAGGTTCCTAATGATCAAATAGAACATATAGAAGTCAATCTAAAAAATGGTCACAGAATCATAGATTTTGAAAGGGCTCTCAAAATCCTATGGCTCAATCATTCCCCCAACCTCAAAAAATGGATGGCTTCTTGCAAAAACCCTGTGATAAGTCATTTGTTTGCATATCTCCAGGAACTGAGAATCACAACCTCAAATAATTTTCTTTCTGGGTAGAAAGTTCTTTTGGGTATCAAGTCAAAATGGGACTCCTGTAACTGCAACTCTTTAGCCCTAGCTCTGTCTTCTTGGGAGACACAGAAGTCTCTTCCCCACTTTAAATCATCTCATAGGTACTTGAAGATAATTCTCTTCCTTCAATTTCTCCTCCAGTCATTAAAATCAATACTATTTGCTAAGAATAGAGGGGAATTAGATATGCCCAGGATTATGGTTCAGGAAGATAGCCTCCTAGTACTAGATATGCCCTTAACTTATTGCATGGCCATGAACAAGTAACGTCTCCTATACAGGCTGGCACAGTATTTTCCTCTTAGTATGGGGTAGGGCTAGTATCCAGAACTTGGGAGGGGAGCAAGGAATGGATGTGACTGCTTACCACTGGTACAAAAAATATGTCAGGGGCTAATAGCCTACTGAATTATTCTTAGGCCCAGCTGCCAATATGATGCAATAATGTGAATATCCAGGATAGTGATGTACTCTTAAAAAAATTCTGCTAAAATTCACAAAATACTTCTAAGACTCTGGGCCTTAGGAGGACAGGAAATCTTGAGGTCAGAGACTTCTCTCCATGTGTTTTTGTAAGGTGCAGAATAGAAATAGTCCTGTCTTGAAGAACTAATCCCCAATGTCACAATCATGGGAAAACGATTGGGTAAGGACTTGGGAAAATACCTTACAAGAGAATGTTGGCAACAGCCCTGTCTTGTGTACAGGGAGTTAGTTGAACTTTTATAATCCAGAGCAGTTACTGATGAGCATACAGGCAGAGTTTCCTCTGGGGTGACGTGGATTAGATTGCAATGGAGCCAAACCACGGGCTCTAGAATGCTCTGGTCTTGAACTGAAATTGACATGTATCAGGGTGTGAAAAGGTACCCTTTCTCCTTTTTCTACTTGTCTTGTTACTGTACTTTAGCATGAAAAGGTAGAAATTTTAGTATTGTAAGCAACTCTTTTCTGCCAAATCAATCTAAACCATGCTATGGTTAAAAGACTCATGAGCACATGCATTTTGACCATGATTACCATGTTTGCTGAGAAACAAAGACTTTTTAAGGCATCTCTGGGTCACTCATAAAGTTCTAATATTTTCAAGGGTGTTGATGACCAAACTGGAGTCAGTAAATAATCATTTATTTCTACAAAGGCTTAATAGAAAGTTGTATTTTTGTCCCCCACCCCCTTTACTATGGAAAATGCCCTGAGTAGCTATTTAAAATAATCATTTAGAATAAACACAAAACAGTCTGTTAATGATGATCCTTCATCAAATGGTATCCATTTTTTATAATAAGAAGATATTAATGTGCCTAGAGTTAGCTAATTAATTAGTTAAGACAACTAAAATAAATTAAAGGCTCTGCAGACAATGGAGGTGCTGAGCAGTTAGGATGAGCATGTGTGAGACAAAAATAATTTCTCTGTATCCTCAGGGCAAGTAGGTACTTGGTAAATGTTAGTGGAATTGATTTGAATTCAGCCTTGTGAGAGATATTTAACCAGGAAAGCTTCCCTCCCCTAAATGAGCTGCTGTAAAAGCATGTTACTTCCTCCTTTTCAAGTCCTTGAATGCATCCCCATTAACACATTTTTGGGGATCACCTCGTGTTTTTTGAAAGTATTTTCCCATCTTGCTTTTAGAAATAGTGCACTGAGCGGCCAGCAGGTGGTATAGTGGTTAAGGCACTGGACTCTCACGTTAGTTGACTGAGGTTCAAGTCCTGGACTCGGTGGCTTGAAACTCATGCCAGGTGTGTATACATGGGTGCCCAAAATCCCAAGAGGAGACTGGAGGAGAAAGGAGGAGACTGGAGGAGAAGGGATTGAGGTGGTGATTGGTGGAGATTAGGGGCAAGATTTCTTGCTTTCTGTCTTTCTGGTGAGCACACATGCTCTATAGCAAGACTCACTCCAAAATAATAATAATGCACTTAAAGAGAACAGAGAGAAAGAGAGATGGATTCAATGCCACAATTCTCCAGCCTCCAATAGTTTTAGCCATAAGGTGGGAGCCATAAAAAAAAAAAAAAAAAAAAAAGATGGGCACTAATTTTTGCTATGGAGAAAATGCCTTGGAAATAGAAGTCCTGCCAGGAATATTTGGCTATGCCTTTCAGAATAATAAAATATATAAATCAGCAGTGAAAACTCAAGCTACAATACATTCTTAAAGATACTAGCTTATGGTAGTAACAAAATAGTATGGCAGAGATTTTTTTCTAATGGTTCAAGTGTCTAAAGATACTAGAAAATTCTTGTTGTGGATAAACTCCTAAATCTGCCAGACCCCCTATGAAACAGTGGGCAGATTTAAAGCTCCTTGGCACAGAGTTTCTTCTAGCGGGGGAAGAAATGGGCAGGAAACTGTGACCTTGTCTCTGCTCCCTCAAGTTGGTGCTTTCATGCACCGTGGAGACAGGTGCAGATAGAGTTTTATTTTTATGATGGAATGCTAGTTCTAATTGTGGCTCTATGCTAGAGTCATTGAGAAAACATTCTTGAACTACCAATACATACTGCTCTAGGAGTTGGTTGAGAGAACATTCTCTTATCAAACTAGTTTTGGACTTACTGAGAAACCTTTCTTTTCTGCTTTAACTAAAGGGTAATTCCTCCCTCTGAGATGCCCTTTCCTGGTCATCTGGGGCCCACCCTCCTTTCAAGCTTCACTTCCTCTTGGAGACTCTTATGAGCCAGGTGGAGATGACCACACCCTTCTCATACTCCCACTGAGTGCTGTGCTGTTTTGAGAAGCTGACGGCACATGAGAGGCCTGGTTTAAGCCAGCCTAGCAGAGGTTAGAAGAATTGTTTAGAGCCTTAAGCTCCCAAGTGAGAAAATGGAAATTAACTTTTATCTAATTATAATTGAACAATATTGATTGAGTATTACAACCCCAGTCTCCCTACTCAGAAGACACATCATGCAACTCTCTGCCTTTCCTGTCTCCTGGTAATAAGGGTAAGAGTAATTTTGGTGTCAAGTTTGCTTGCAAACCCATCCATGAAGCCTCCCACAATCTGGAGCATTTGTAACAGAGGCCACACTGTTGGAGGTCACTGGCTCTATGCTATGATCACACAGAATTCATGAAGTTAGCACGTTTCATTCTCATGAGATCATTGGATCCTGGGAAATAAATTGGTGGATTCCTGTTTTACAGACATGTCAACAAAGGCTGAGCAAAACTGCCCTTCCTGCTCTTGACATATTAATTCAGGAAAATTATACAGACCAGAGGTTTTGAACTCATTGGAGCCCAGAAAGGAGCTTTTCAAACCATATCTAGCCTCTTCTTCAGGACAGAGGTCCTGACTGGGCCAATTAGCTAATTCCATATTTAAATTCCTTTGAATATTTTATAGGAAAAAGACTAACATACACTGCATATAAAGTTGCAAATCAAGCCTCAAAGCAGATCTAGGTTAACTTCTGCAGATTTGGTGACCGACATCTCCCTCCCTTCTCCCATAACCTCCCCCCTCCAGTAAAGAAGTCCATTGTCTCATCTGCCACCATCAATCAAGTTTGTTGCATAGTTGGTCTAGTTAACTAGAAGTCTGTCTTCGAGTTTCTTGAATGACCTAATCAGCTGGATATCGTACATAGTTGGAGAGTGCCGGAAATCTTACTGAACAGTTTCAGTTTTTTTTTTTTTTTAAGGACTTGGAGTCCTAAAATTGTTTTAGAGTATGTTGACAGATATTTGACCAAGTAGCATTCAGGTTTTCATGTAAGTTTGAAGTGGAATGTATCTTGTTCTTCATAGCACTTTCTGGGTTAAGGATGAGCCCCCAAAATAATAGGTGCTCAAGGAAACTGTGCTAAAAAAAAAAGTTACTGTTGCATTTTTGATATGCAAGTGGAACTCCTGCTTGCATACTTTGACACCTATGCATACAATCAAAAGAAAGGAGTCATGTACTATTTTACTATGAAATTTTTGAGAACATTCATGAAAAATACCATCTCTTTAAAATTTTTTTTTTGAAGCAAGGCATGCAAGTATGTAGAAAAAAGGAGAAGGAATTTTGCCTCTGAAGAAGTTACACTGGTTTCTAGGACTTTGTTCAAAGTTCCTGAGCTGAAGCAAATTTATGACAAAATTGAACAATAACTGGGCCAGTGATGACAGCATATAGTAGGAAGGTATAGAAATATCCTTCTTTAAACACTTCTCTGAGTAGGTCATTCATTCACTTGGGGAATCAGTGTTTTAATGTTTACGACTCATCACAGCTCCAAAAAACCACAAGATTATGTCTGTCTTTTTCCAGTTAGTATCCTCAGTGGGAAGGCATATAATGTGTGAACTTTTGAGCACTGAATTTCATAGCTAAACCACTATCTTTGTGGACTTCTCCCTCTCCCTGGCCCCAAGAAAACAGCTGGTTGTAATCACATATGAATGGAAAAAGTTGAGAATTCAGAGGCAGAAAACCATCACACTATGATGCTCACTGTGTCCCTATAGCAAGAAAGCGCCAAAGAAAGTTTTATCTTCTTTTGTGTAATCCACCAAGGAGATATCACTGACATTTACCATCAGCCTGTCCCCTTCCTGCAAAGAGAACATGGCGCCTAGGTAGACGGGCTGGAACCAGTTGCTGCCTATTTCACACACAGACTTGGTGCCTGTTAAGAGTTGGGTGGGCTCAGGGTAGCTGTCCGTTACCTTGGTGATGACCACTATGATAGAATCTGGCTTGTTTGGTTGGCTTCCCTGGTTGATTTTCCCACACTTAGATGTCGTTCCTCGGAATGTGACTTGGGAGTAAACAAAATAGTCTCCCGACTCCGGGATCACCAGGAATTTATTGGTGTAGTTCATGCGGTTCTTGGTGAAGGCCAAGCCTAGTTCATGTTCCCAATGTAGAGCCGGGAACTGATTTTTCAAGCGTGTTGTGGGAATCTGTCTCACAACTGGAAAGACAAGAAAGAGATTTAATTTGCTTATGTTGGAATCTGAGTGCTTTGCTAAGAAAGTCTCATACCATTTTCAAAGAAGAGTAAGGCGATTGAATAGTAGCAAGTGCCCTGAGGAGGAATGCATGAAAGATAGTAGAAGACATATAGTTATTTGTTCAGACAATAAGTAGCAGCTTGGGCAGGTGACCTGGGCAAATTACTCTTCCTTTCTGAGCCTGTGTTTTCTTACTTGACAATTTTTTTTAATTAAATTTTTAAAAAGCAACTTATATATCTCGTGAGGAGAGAAAGAGAGAGAGAGAGAGAGAGAGAGAGAGAGAGAGAGAGTGAGACAGAGCGAGAGAGCAAACATGTACTCCCAATAGGGTCTTGACGTCAATATCCACTACCAATTTCAGCCAGCCTGGATCACATTTGCACCTGGTATGGGCAAGGAGCTCTCTGGAGAGAGTGAGACAGAGTGAGAGAGCAAACATGTACTCCCAATAGGGTCTTGACGTCAATATCCACTACCAATTTCAGCCAGCCTGGATCACATTTGCACCTGGTATGGGCAAGGAGCTCTCTGAATGCAGACCCAGGATCTTCCCATGTAGGTCAGTCTTACACATTGTCACATTTTGCCTTTGCCCCAGTGTCCAACCTTCCTAACAACTTTGAATTTTACTTGAGCCCTGTGATCCTAGAAAATAGAAAAGGTTAAAAAGTCCTTTCTTTCTTTCTTTCTTTCTTTTTTAACGTTTCTGAAAATGGTTTATTGCCAAGAACCATCCTTCCCAAATAATTTAGGTAAGATCACGTGTTCACCTATGACAAGGCCAGACTCCATACCCTCCAAATTCCTATTTTTTGTCTCATAAATGATGAGTTGAATAGTTCTAGCTCCACTGATTAATCAGGACAAAATTCTTGTTAATCAAACATTGGGTAAGGTCCTCTTCTTCCCAGGCCACTCCGAACTTAGGCCCACTGTGTACCTGAGCAATAGACAGCTTTTCCTAGGAAGAGACTGGTTTGAGGATAAAAGTCTCTGATTGAGTCATACCAACCTTCCAAAGCACTTCCTCACACCTTGTTCATCTCAGTTTTGTTTATTCTTCTCGAAAAGAAAAACCCTTTTAGCCTAACTCTTGAGAAACTTACAGACTCTTATGTTAGAGTATCCTCCCTGTTGCAACAGTCCCTTCCCCATCACAGTATTTTTTTTTTTTTTTTTTTTGCTACAGGGCATGTGTGCTTGCCAGACAGACAGAGAGAGACAGAGAGATAGAAAGCGAGAAATCACCCCCCAGGGGGGATCGTTACGCCAAAATCCCTTCTCCTTCATTCTTCTCTCGGGATCTTGGGCATGCACGTACACACACCTGGTGTGAGTTTAAGCCACTGGGTCCGGGACTTGAACCTCGGTTGGCTACATGGGAGTTCAGTGACATAGCCATTAGGCTAACTGCTGGTCTCCACAGTACTCTTTTTCTCTCCCACACCTTCTCTTTCTCCTGCAGTGATTCTTTTTTTTTTTTTTTTTTTTTTTAAATAAAGCGTCTCCTTCCTAAATCTGGGTTTGTCTTTTATTTGACATATTTTTCCTTAAAAAAAATGAGATTTATTTGACAAGTATTTCCTTAAAACATACTGGGATCAATCTATTCCATTCTCATAGGTAAGAGGTGAGTGATGGCAAGTTGGCATCTACTGTGGAAAAGATGGGAAGAAATGGTGCGTGTAAAATTTCTAGCTATTAGGAGGAATATCCTCTAAACTACACGGGTTTATTAGCCTTCTTGTTTCAGACATGTTATACTCCAAAGAGAACATTCTGGAGAGAGTCAGATATTCCTTGTCACTGCCTTCCAATCCTATGCTCCAAAGTCACATAAAATGCAGGCAGTAATTAATTAGGAAACAATATGTAGGACATATATTGGAACCAAAGATTCAGAAAAATCTTGGAAATGCTTCTCCATCATCAACAGGGCTGAAATATAAGTAAATCCAGATAAGAGACCTGTAGATTGTAAGGAAACTGGGCTTTGGCCACCTAGACCCAGTTCTGACCTGATTCTGCAGTATGTTACTGGATTAACCAATTATGTATGTTGGTTCTCTTTCCTGAGCCTCAGTCTCCTGTCTGTAAACTTGGCATAAAGTTCTTTAGAGTCCTGTTGTGAAGATGAAGTGCATGGAATAGACAGGAACATTTTGATAGACATGATAGATACAGCTGTATTTAAAGCATATTTGTTTTTGTTCCCCGAATATAACAGCATCTTTCATTTTGACAGATTAAAAATGAACCCATTTCATTTTCTATCTCTTTATATGTTCTTATGTTTGCATTATTCACAAGTATCATTATATAAAACACGAATGAATGCTCTCAGGAAGTATGTCTATAGCTGAAGAAAATGAATACAACGAAACCATTGATTCAAACCATTGATTTCAAATAAGATAATTTGCAATAGAACTAATTCTTTTCAGGAGAAATAAAAACATTTAAATTTCCTAGAATTTCTTTGGAAATCCAGAGCAATCACCACCATGTACTAACAGTGCAGTTAAATATATATATATATATATATATATATAATTTTTTTTTAATGGGTTACTGAGGCTTTTCAGAAATCTGGTTCTTAGATTTTCTAATGTGTCTTTTCTATTACTAAATGTACTTGAGTTTCCTTTGTAACTGTAAAACATATTCAGAATATATGGTCTTCTCTTGTTCTTGTATCAAATGGCCCCTATAGAGTTCTGGTGCTTCTTTGCAAAATGTGTAAAGGGTTTTTATTAGTTGTCTCTGATAGTCTCTCTCTACTCCCTGTGGATAATTCATTGCATTAAAAAACAACAAATCTATTCCCAGATGATGTCTAAACCAAATTCATTTAGTTTCTGGACAGGCAAATTCTATTACATTGGTATGCAATTAATTACGTCTAGACAGCAGCAAGTCAAATTCGGTAAAGAAGTATGTTGTAATGGAAACCATAGTTTTGTTTTTGTTTTAAAGAGAGATTTCTGCTATAGGATACGTGCGCTCACTGGAGGGACAGGGAGACACAAAGCGAGAATTCATTTCCCCCATAGGGGATGGCCATGTCACAATCCCTTCTCCTCCATTCTCGTCTTGAGATTTTGGGCACATACACACATGTGTTTGGTGTGAGTTTAAAGCCACTGGGTCTGGGACTTGAACTGTGGTCAACTAGGAGTCCAGTGATGTAACCATTATGCCATCTGCTGGTCCTGAAACCACCGTTTTTGTTAAAGAATTATTTATTTTTAACTTTATTATTATTATATTATTATTTTCTAGTTTGATGAGAGAGAGAGAGCAAGCTACCAGGTCCAGGACTTGAATTGTAGTTGTCCTTGTAGGAGTCCAGTGCCTTTAACCACCATGCCACCTGCTGGCCTTCTAAAACCACAATTTTGAGAGGAAAAAACTTGAATCTTGACTTTTCTACATCCTAGTTATGTGACTTGGGACAAATGACTCCTATTGTTTGAAACTCAGTGTCCCCATCTGTGAATGGGAATGAATTATCTCTACTTCTTTGGACTGAAATGCGGATTAAATATGATTGTGGATGTTATTTTGCATGTTATAGTACTTGGCATATACTGGGAGCTCAATAGAAGTGCCCTAATTTATATTTCCCTTATTCATAGGAAGAGGGGTGGAATCTCCATACTCAGACACTTTTTAGAATTTTTCTGCACAGCCTGTTCAATCTATCCCATTCTTTTTTTTTTGGAGAGGTTTTTGCTATAGGGTGCGTGTGCTCACCAGAAACACAGAAAGAGAGAGAGAGAGAGACAGAAAGTGAAAAATTACCCCCCAGAGGGGTTGGCCGTGCCACAATCCCTTCTCCTCCAGTCTCCTCTTGGGATCTTGGATATGCACACACACACACCTGGGGTGAGTTTAAGGCACTGGGTCTGGGACTCAAACCATGGTCGACTACATGGGAGTCCAGTGACATAGCCATTATGCTAACTGCTGGTCCCAATCTATCCCATTCTTATAAATAAAAATGGCAACTTGACTTCTTCCTGGTGCTAATTCTCACTCACCATGAACAATTTCCCTCTAATCAAATGGTAATATAAATGTCTTAGGCCAGAAGACTATCCCTCTGCAAACTGCAAATTTTCTTATAGGTCAGATGAATGTGCTTGCTTTTTAAAATCTCCAGTTATTCAATGGACTTTCCATACCTTCTTCAGCATTGTCTTGCTCTTTCCTCTGGAATCTCAGAGGAATATAAAACTCCAGGTGTGAGGTGCCTGGAATTTCCATGGTAGACTTAGGAAGCTGGCCAACTAGTGGTATTAGATTCCTCTTAATTGCTTCATATTAATGATGATTTTGCAAACTCCTTCCTTCGTGTAAGCAGGAGTGTCCAGTGACAGCATCTTGAATAGGGCATGGATGGCATAGACAAATTGGCAACTCGAAGGACCAGTTGCAGAATGATCTAAAAGGTCAAGTGTGAGGAAAGCCATTTTTGAATCACTGGGTATGTAAAGAAAAGAGAGTGACAGGAGAGGAAGAGAGCTTATAGAATCTGAAAGAAAACGCCCAAGAGACATAGATCTTGAGGTCACTCACAGAGAGAATGACATCTCAAGAGGAGATGTCTGAGAGAAGGAGCCTGTTATCAAAGGGTATGGATTCCAGTTTGAAGCTACTACTATAGTAAGTTTTGGTAAATGTGCTGAAAGAAACCTTAGGCCTATGGACCATGTTCTTCTGGAAAACACAGAAAGGAGGCTTACCTGTCAGATGTGCCCTTGGCTTATTCCTGTCAGCTCTGAGATCTGTGTCTGTAACAAAAGAAGAAACTTTGTATTAGGCGAAGGGGGACTGGAGTGTAGACAGCATTTTGGGCATTGCACAGTGCCTGTGATGGGAGAGAAGAGATGATTTCCTGCAGCTTGGTCCCGTTCTGCTCATTGAGGGTTTTAGAGTGGAGCCTATGGCGGGCACTGCAGGTATTGGAGACAGGAGAAAGTGTCTTGAATATAAAGGAATCTTGGTCCCATAAGTTTGAACAACTTATCTAACCATCTGAAATTATTTTCTCACCTCTTTATGTTTTAATTTTTATTTATTAGGTGCCATAGGGCATGTGTGCTCACCTGTAGGGCACGTGTGCTTACTAGAGACCAACAGAGTCAGAGAGAGAGAGGGAAAATGAAATAGCACTTCGGGAGGGGTATGTCACACCACAATACCTTCTCTTCCCATCTTTTTCTCGGTATTTTGGAGCCTGGTGTATTTTTCAAGCTGCTAGATCTGGGACTCAAACCCGGCAGTCAGCCATATGAGATCCAGTCCCTTAAGCACCATGCTGGCCCTAAGATGGGCAATCTTTGTGGAGAGTGGTTAACATGATC
Organism: Tupaia belangeri chinensis; assembly: GCF_000334495.1. Taxonomy (NCBI): domain Eukaryota; kingdom Metazoa; phylum Chordata; class Mammalia; order Scandentia; family Tupaiidae; genus Tupaia; species Tupaia belangeri. The sequence continues at coordinate 5,902,549 of NW_006159542.1, forward strand.
CTTAGCATATGGTACATTCTCAATAAAGCACATCTTGCTTTTCCTTTCCTCATGCCATTTCCTGGGAACTGACTGGCTGTTTTGCTTCTTCATGGTCACTTTTAACTATTAGGTTTTTTCTATGCAAAAATGTGTCATGACTTTCCCAACAACCCAATATAATCCCTGAGGTATATGGATGACCCACCAGAAATGAGATGAGATGGGGAACAACTGGGAACCCATTTTTTGAGAGAGATTTTTTGCTATAGGGTGAGTGTGCTTACTTGAGAGACAGAAATCAGGAAATCACCCCCTAGGGGAGTGACCATACCTCAGTCCCTTCTCCTTCATTCTCCTTTTGGGATTTTGGGCACTCACGTACACACGCCTGGCATGAGTTTCAAGCTACCTGGTTCAGGGCTCTAAATGTGGTCAGTCATGTAGGAGTCCAATGCCTTACCCTGAGGTATATGGATGACCCACCAGAAATGAGATGAGATGGGGAACAACTGGGAACCCATTTTTTGAGAGAGATTTTTTGCTATAGGGTGAGTGTGCTTACTTGAGAGACAGAAATCAGGAAATCACCCCCTAGGGGAGTGACCATACCTCAGTCCCTTCTCCTTCATTCTCCTTTTGGGATTTTGGGCACTCACGTACACACGCCTGGCATGAGTTTCAAGCTACCTGGTTCAGGGCTCTAAATGTGGTCAGTCATGTAGGAGTCCAATGCCTTAACCACTATGCCACCTGATGGCCCCAAGGACAATATGTTGTAACTGTTGTGATAAAAATGATATTGGTGATGATAAAAGCAAAAATCTATTATGTGCTTTTGGTGTGTTAAACATTGCTCTAATTCCTTTATAGAAATTAACTAATTTATTATTATTATTATTTTTGGAGAGGTGTTTGCTATAGGGTGTGTGCGCTTGCCAAAAAGACAGAGAGAGACAGAGAGACAGAAAGTTAGAAATCATCCCCCAGGGGGGATGGCCATGCCGCAATCTCTTCTCCTCCATTTTCCTCTTAGGATCTTGGGCATGCATACACATATGCCCAGAGTGAGTTTAAGCCACCAGGTCCAGGACTCAAACCATGGTCGACTACATGGGCATCCAGTGACATGGCCATTATGCCAACTGCTGGTCCCGGGAATTAACTAATTTATTTTACACTAACTCTGTAGGGTAGGTACTAGTCTAATTATTTTTATAGGTGAGGAGACAGGTGACTGATTTGCCCAAAAATCACACTGTCAGTGAATTCTAGAGCTGGGGTTTGAGTTCGGGCTATTGGCTCCACAGACAATGCACTTGACCATGGTGCCATTTTGGACTTTAGGAAGAAGTCTCACTTCTCTTTGGGTTTGCATCCCTTCACTTAGCAACTTGATAATGAAAGGCCCATCTAGCCTCCTCCATGTGAGAACTACTATAAATGTTCTTATTTCTCACAAGATAAAGCATCAAAGATAAACATACTTACAAGCTCGCTGATGCAAATGTTCAAATTCTCGTCTTGTCAAAGCCTGCTGGGAAAGAAACGTATGGCTCAGATCACCCATGTTCATTATGACCCCAACACCCACACAACTGCTCATAGAGTGGGTATCATTAACCTGCTGCTGCTACCCACCCTGGGTACTTGCCATGGAGGGAGATGGAAATGAGACCATTTAGTTGATAGGAATCTTGCCCTCAGTCTATACTTTCCTCCTCCAGCACCCACAATGACCTTTCCTTCTCTTTCACTTGTCTCTGAACCTCAATTTTAAAGTTCTCTCCTGAGAACTGAAAACTATTTTTTTTTTTTTGAGAGGTTTTTACTATAGGGCGCCTTTGCTCACCAGAGATACAGAAAGTGAGAAATCACCCCACGGAGGGTGGTGGTGGTGGCCACTTCTCCATTTTCTTCTCGGGATTTTGGGCATGCATCTATATGCATCTTGCATGAGTTTTAAGCTGTCTGGTCCAGGATTCAAACCACCTTCAACTATGTGGAGTCCAGCAACGTAACCATTATGCCATCTGCTGGTCCCCTGAGAGCTTTTCTTGTTCCATTCTAGACTTCACATCTTGTATTGCTTTTACTATTTGAATAAATAATACCATTGCAATTCAACTCCTGGGCATTTACCCAAAACATAGGAGCATACTCAGTTGGAAAGATCCTTGCACATCCATGTTTATCGAGGCATCATTTATAATTGGTAAGACATAAAACAAACCTGAATGTCCACAGATGAATG
>NW_006159542.1:5904795-5912023 GCF_000334495.1 Tupaia belangeri chinensis
AGTGTGGCACATGTTCACTATGGAATACTACTCAGCCATAAAGAATAAGACCCTGGCTTTTGATATAAAGTGGATAAATATGGAAAATTATTGCTTAGTGAAGAAAGCCAGACCATGAAAGAGAGCCCCTTCTTCCTTCCTCCATCCCTTCCTCTTCCTTCCTTCCTTCCTTCCTTCCTTCCTTCCTTCCTTCCTTCCTTCCTTCCTTCCTTCCTTCCTTCCTTCCATCCTTCCTTCCTTCCACTAGAGGACATGTGCACTCAATAGAAAGAGAATAGGGTGAGAGAAGAAAGTACCCTCTATGGAACATGATCAGGCCACAATGCCTTCTCCATCTTTCCCTCCTTTTGAAATGTTGGGCATACATGCCCATGAAGCCACTGGGTCTGAGACTTGAACCATGTGATCAGATAGGATATGCCTACCTTCACCATTAGACCACAGAGCCAGCCCCAGAGGGCATTTTCTAAAACATTATTTTATTGAGATACAATTCTGCTTATAACCTTCAACAACTCTCTATATCCTTCAAAACATAGTTCTATCTTATCTTGGCATTCAAAGTTCCAAGTTATCATTCCTGTCTTGCTACCCACTATGAACTCTCTGTAAGTCCTTTGTGTTTCTAGCCATGAGAGGGACCCACTCTGAACAATTCAAGAGATTTGAAAAATGCAGTAAGTATTTGTGTATTGAATAAGTGGTGACACCATGTGATGCTAAGCCTTGACAGGTGTCATCCCCCCTTCAACTTCATGACAACATCCTAAGGTAGATGTTATTCATGTCCTCATGTTGAAAATAGGGCTCAGGAAGGATAAAGAGATAAATAACTTACTCAATGTCCTACATGTGGAAAGTAGAGTAGAATTTTAACCCAATCCACAGTTTTTCCCAATCCTAAACCACTGCCCCCTACAGCTTCTGGAATATCCTCATCTAATTAGGTGGACAAATAAGTAACAGCAACCCTCTGCACTGTGACTGTGGGGCAAGCACACGGAGTTCAGAAAACAGAAACTTGGCTGAGAAGTGGAAGAATCTGGGGGAATTATCCTGTCCTTAGTCTTATAGGTCCTGCAGCTTTTATCTAGGCGATGAAAGAGGTAATGTCCGTTCCAGAAAAGTCCCGCAGCTTGTGCAAGAGCAAAGAGATCCAACAGAACATGAGGTTGGAAAACTACAGGACTTTCTGCTTCTAAATGAACACATTATGTACACAAGTGTATGGCCATGAGTGTGATGGTTTTTGAAAACCTAAATGAATTGATCCGACCACTTGTCTAGCATCAATCACTTTGATGGAATTAGGGATGAGACAAGAAGTCTGAAAGTGAGCTTACTCTGTAGGCTGTTGTCTCACTTGCTAATGACAGAGCTGATAAAATAATTACTCCTTTGGCAAGAAAGAAAATTCAACTCCCAAAGAGTGTTGGGGAGATCTTAATTGCATCTTCTTTGGTAAGAAAGGGTACCTTCCTTGGTTGGCCTTCTTTTGATTCATGTAATTTTCTACTGAGAAATAATTTTGAACATATTGCTTATTTTGGGTTAAACAGACAATCAGATAAAAGTTTGGAGCATCCTTTTCTTTTTGACTCAGACTCTCATTATCATTAATATGAATCTAGGATGTGAATGCATTTCCCTGTTTGTTCTGCTGGATTTCTATAACTTGGGCACACAGTTTTCTTTTCCTATATGGATAGGTATGTATGGATTGTAGTGGTCCAGAATGCTGCTACTAAATATATGGAGATGTACCAGTTGGTGTGTGGCTACAGAATTTTAAGACCCTACAAGAAACCATCAGTTGGAACTCTCTCTCAAATAACAGCATGTAAGGATTCCATTACTGCTTCTCTTAATGATTCTAGCCCAGTCACAGTGGTGCAATTGGTAGAGCATGTTTGCATGATACTAGAGCCATAGAGGAAGGTCCTGGACTCAGTTCCTGGATCCACTTGTTTGCTCTGACTGACCGAAGGTAATCACAGCGTGGCAAGACCCTGTTGAGGTCCCCTCTTTTTCTCTTATGAAAATAGATAAACTTTTCTATGGGAGGGAGATTATTGTGATAGGAAGCAAGAATGAGTGAGAAGGAGATTTGAGAGGATGAATAGTAGCTTATTTGGAGAAAGGCCTGTGCATTTATGTCATCCCAATATCTTCTCTCAAGATAGTTGCTGGCAACACCGGTTCAATCAACACCACTTCAATTCTGACTCATCTCTATCACTTCTGGGTTACTCTGCAGCACCAAGAAAGATGGTGGCCTCTGAGGGATGCTTATCACTGCAACATTAGTCTCCAAATCTGAATGGAGATGGAGCAGAAGAGTACCCCTGAATAATAGAATTTATGCCCTTCTTATATGTCTTCTCATTTCACTGGCTGAAAACCAGGATCCATTATAAGTCCCTCTCTACTCCCTGAGTACTTATTATTTCCTGAAGTGATACTAACTATTTGCCTGCATATTACTTTTTTCTCTCTAGTGGAATTCAAGCTGCATTCAGGTTTGGAGGTGGTCTGTCTTGTTCACTACTCTGTTCCTAGTGTCTCAGACAATGCCTGCCAGTGAAACTGGGCAAAATGCACAGATTCTCAGGCACCAAGAGGACAGAGGCAGAAAAGAGAGCAGGAGATAGATGCAAGCTCAGATTTAGTGGCTTTTGCCAGAGTTTTGCAATCCAAAAATCTAGGAAAGAGATCTTTTTGTTTAAATTTAAAAAAATCTTTAAATTACATGAAAGTGGTCAGCTGTCTCTCTGTTTTGTGCTATCACAGAATACCTGAGACTGGGTAATTTATAAAGAACAAAAATTCATGTTTTACAGTTTTGGAGGTTGGGTAGTCCAAGATCAAAGAGTGGCATCTGACAAGTGACTATTTACTGTGTCATCCTATGGTAGAAGGTGGAAGGGCAGCAAAGAGAGAAGGTGCCAAACTTGGCCTTATAACTCATGATAATGGTCTTAATCCATTCATGAGGGTTGAGCCTTCATGGCCTTATTACAAAGGTCCATTTCTTTTTTTTCTTTGGAGAGTTTTTTGCAATAGGGCACTTGCACTAGCCAGAAAGACAGAGAGAGAGATAGAGAGATAGAATGCAAGAAATCACCTTGCAGGGGGGATGGCCATGCTGCAATCCCTTCTCCATTCTTCTCTCGGGATCTTGGGCAAGCATGCACAGGTACCCAGTATGAGTTTAAGCCACTGGGTCCGGGACTCGAACCATGGTCGACTACATGGGAGTTCAGCCACATAGCCATTATGCTAACTGCTGGTCCCCAAAGGTCCATTTCTTTTTATTTCACATTGAAGATTAGAGTTCCGACACATGGTTCTGGGGGACTATCCAACCAGGGCTGTAGCCATGAACTTTTAGTATGGTGCCTCAAGGGTCTTCATCAGGCTCTGCATGGAGCATAGCTATGGCTCTGGAAATACTTTTTGAAAGTTGCAGATTTTGGCCAGAAGCCACAGTCAGAGAGGGCAAATGTATATGTCCTTGGGCTTATATTTTAGTGAGATAGTGAGATGCCTGCTACCACCAGCATATATTAGTCCTGGAAAAACAAGCTAGTTCTTCCTTCCGCTTTCCTTACTTCCTTCCTGTAGGTCAGGGAATTTTGATTCTCATTTCTTTTCTTTTTCTCCCCTTCCTCACTTTTGTTGTTGTTATTTTGCCTGGTAATCTCTGTCTCAAACTGGCCATGACCAATTACGAAAGGCATTTCTGGAATTACTCATATTTTTGAACTGGGAAGAAGGAAGGATGAAGGGAAGGAAGAAACTGATCTTTAATTGAATTCTCACCAGATGAACAGCAATAGGTCCAATTTGGGCGTTTATATGTGTCCCTCATCCAGCACTCACTCCAGATACTTTTAAAGGAGGGTCAAATATCTTCTTTTAGTCTGAGTAAATCTTGTCATGGGAGCTTTAAGGGATTAAGCAACTGTTTAAGGTTAAAGAGTAGATGGAGGGCCTAGGATCCGAACCTGTGGATCAATTGCAGACCTAACACATGAGCTGGGTGTGCAAGAGACCCATGAGCCTGAAATGAGATGGTCTTTGAGATTTCCTGGTATTTCCTCAGAAAAATCCCTTGAGTGTGTTTTAACTAATGATCCACTTAGCCTTTCCTCCCTGTTCTAGAGTTGCTGTCTCTATTCATAAACAGGAAAAGATATTCATTTCTTGCTGTCATAAATGCTGCAATTACAGACGCATAAATGTTTTATGACCCATAACATCCGTTCAACACTTCTAGCATAAAGATGCAGACATTCACTTCTTTACCTTTCTTTTGCTTATCTCTGTTTATACATGCATGGGACTAAATCCAATCTGGAAACGTGTTATTCTGAGGTCATTTTATTTCAGCATCCTCTAAGGTGCCCTTCCTAGAAAGGACTTTACCTGCAACCTTCAGCAAGGGACAGAACAAAGATTCCAGTGTTTACAACAGTGAATTTGGAAATCCCAGCTCTATTATTTCCTGGTGCCCTAATTTTGGCAGGTCACTAATAAGAATGAGACTCAGTTTCCTCATTAATAAAAGCAGACAGTGATTCCTTCCTTCCAGAACTATTGTAATGGCTCAGAAAGGCCACAAACATAAAGGGGCTCTCCAATTCACGTTCCTTTTAAAATGTGGGCTCAACAGCTCCTTGTAGTTGTATTGTAGCTTTCTTACAGCCTTCTTCGGGTCTTATAACTTCAATTGTAAACAGAAGCCACTCTATGTCTCCTTATTACAAGTGGTATATTTAGATTCTTTAGGGACTCTGAGTAGTTTCCTCCTTTTCCCAAAGATGGACATTCGATAGGCCTCTTTAGTTCTTAGTTTGCTTGTAGACTTCAGCCTTTGCAGAATGTAAATGGTTGAGGGAATGTAATTTATCCCTTCCTGATTTCAAGTCAAGCTTGTGGCTGCTGTCAGTTGCTGGGCCTCTTTGAGGAGGTCAGGCTGGGAGATGACCTTTTGTAGCTAGTGTGCTGCTCCAGCTGGAGATGTATGCAGTGTTGACTGAGTATATGGGAGTTCACCAAGCTGCTATGGGACTCAGTGGTGTGTGTGTGCTTTACTTAGTGGATGACCAAATCCTTGGCTGTCCGGGATGCACACTTTGGCTTTCTCACCGTCCTTCCTTTGTATTTGCACAGTGCATCTTCACTGTCTGTTTTCCCAGCCCTGAGCTCACACCTGCCCTTGGGAGTGGCTGAGGTTTCTCTTCCGGGTGTGCTGGGGTTTCCTGAGGTAGAAGTGGCAGTCACTCACCTAAATTCTTCATATACATCATCTCACTTACTTTTCTCAAAACACTCAGTACAGGAAGAAATTAGCAAGATGTCTGGTATCTAAGCTATTAAGAGGTCACAGCTGTGACGTGGTGGAGCGTAGCTTTTCCTCAAGTCTGTGTGACTCTGAAGCCTGAGCTGGCATTGCTATGGGGAGCTGATGGTGTGGGCGGAGGCTAGGAAAAGTTATGGACATATGCAGGAAGAAGTAGGGTGCAGGCAGCAAAGGCCAAGAGTCTTGCAGAGATTTTCAGGGAGGGATGGAAGTGAGATTGAAGGGAACCAAGGAGAAGATAGGGGGAGTGTGTGCAGATGATTCTAGAAATAGATCTTAGAAGAGGAAGACAGAGACAGGGGAGAAGTCTAAGCAGAAATTGTCCTGCATCAACTCTGATGACTCATTGCACAGGACTGAGTGCCTACTCTGTGCCAGGTTAGGGGGGAGCCATCCTGGTGCATGTGCTATGCCTGAAATACAGCTTCTGTGTGGAGCTGTGCCCAGGCAAGACGGAGGCCAGGGCTCAGGGCACCTGTGGGCCAGAAGGGGACTGGAGATCCATCCTAAGGAAGTGGAAGCTGCCGAGGGGCCCAAAGAAGAACTAAGCGGGACCAGCAGTTAGCATAATGACTGTGTCGCTGGACTCCCATGTAGTCAACTGTGGTTCGAGTCCCGGACCTGGTGGCTTAAACTCACGCCAGGTGCGTGTGTGTGCATGCCCAAGATTCCGAGAGGAGAATGGAGAAGAAAGGATTGCGGTGTGGTCATCTTCCCTGGGGGGGGCGGTGATTTCTTGCTTTCTGTCTCTCTGTCTCTCTCTGTCTTTCTGGTGAGAGCACATGCCCTATAGCAAAAACCTCTCCAAAAAAAAAGAATAACCAATCCATGATCAAGTGTGGTTGGGTAAAGAATGGATCGGGGGTTGGGTGGGAGGTGAACAAAACAGGAGTGGGAAAGGAGGCAGTTTAGAAACATCAGAAAATGAAAACAGCCCTTTAGTGTCAAATCCTACTCTCTGGCCTGGCTGTAGTAGATTCCAAACAGGTGAAGAATTTTCTTCTGTGTTGTAATTTCCCTGAGCAGGGGAGTTCCCTGGTCATAATACTACTAATTACCACCTCCTCCAGACACCATAAATACTTTATTTCTAATTATCCCCATTTTACACCTAAAGAAGCTGAGGCCCAGGGAGTCTAGATAACACGGCTAAGTGGCTAGGCTGAGTTTAAACTTTTGATCTATAATTTTTTATAAGATGCAGATCTGCCTAATATTCAGCAGTCGGAAGGTCCTAAAATATTTTACTCTCCTTTATTTATTTATTTATTTATTTTGTATGGGCAACATACATATTTTGTACAAAAAGGTAGGTTTATAAATGTCCCCTCCTTCCCTTGTGGCCAACCACTCATTTCCCTTTCCTAGACATTAGCAAAGTTGTCAATTTCTTGCGTGCTCTTCCTGAGATACTTATATATTTGTAGACCCATTCATATATGCAGATTTTTTTCATATAATGAACCAAATCATATTCTGCATGACATTATCCACTTTGCTGTTTTTTGCTTAACTTGTATGGAACAGGTTGCACCTGCTTGGCTATGTGACAGGGTGAGATTTCTTTCCCTCATTGCAACTTCTTACCAGATTGACTGCAACACGCACCACGTTCTGGCTTACTGCTTATTCAATAATATATCGATATTCTTTCTCTATTACCTTTGTGGAGAGGATTTCTGTGTTGGGAGACGACCTTATTTTTAATATTTCTGCAACGTGAGCATACCATTCTACCTGTGTGATCCTTACTTTCTTTGCTCAAAGAAAGTTGGAAGTGAGGCAACCCTAACTCTCTCCTGGGCCAGGAGTCCCGAGTGGGTCATTTGAAGAGTGATGTGAGATTTTAGTAAAAGGCTTCCT
>NW_006159542.1:5912054-5921071 GCF_000334495.1 Tupaia belangeri chinensis
TCTGGCCTGGAAGCATGGCTCAGTAATTGGCAATAGTTGTGGCTATTTCCATGAGATTACTGATCTCATGCTTCCTCTCGGCTGTAGCGTGGCAGGTTGGCAGCTTCAGTCCCTTCAGTCCACAGCTTCCTGAATGTGTGGAGCAGGGAGTCACAGGGCCTGGTTTCAAATCTTGCCTCTGCCACTGAATGAAGATGCAGACCCGGGCAAATCTCTTCAGTCCCCTGAACCTCAGTCTCTGTATCTGTCAACCCAAGGGCTTTGGGCTGGTTAACCTTCAAAACCTTGCTATCTCCAATAGCGTCTGATTTTTATCTGCAATGGGTACTGTGATATGAACCTCAGGCACAGCATTCGAGACACAGGTGCTCCCTTTCCTCCTCCAGGAAGCCTTCCCTAAACCATATTTACCCCTGAGGCTGGGCTAGAAGAACACCTGGAATTCCACAGCACCTCTACATTGAAGTGGCTGATTTCTTTGTCTCATGCATCCAACTTGGGGCTCCTGGAGGCCAAGATCAAGCTTTCTCAGCAGGTGCCTGGTGCCTGGCAGAGTAACAATCACAGCACTGTAACCGTGTGTGTGTGTGTATAGCTCTCTCCATGTGCGCAGCACACTAAATGCTCCCATCCATTCCTCATTGGTACCATCAGAGTATTGATATCTGTACCCTCTTCTGGTAGGAACAGAAAGAGATTTGAAGAAATGGTGCTGTGCCTATTTCCCCTTGGCCAGAAGCAGCTGAACTGGGTTCAGATCCAGATGTCTAAGAGGCATATTTTTCTGTTATGTCCACCAGAGCTCTCCTTGGTAAACTGGTTTTCTCTTCTTTTTTTTTTTTGGAGAGATTTTCGCTATAGGGTGCATGTGCTCACCAGACAGAGAGAGACAGAGAGACAGAAAGCGAGAAATCAACCCCCAGAGAGGATGGTCATGCTGCAATCCCTTCTCCTCCATTCTCCTCTCGGGATCTTGGACACACATGCACACGCGCCTGGCATGAGTTTTAAGCCACCGGGTCCTGGACACGAACCGCGGTTGACCACGTGGGAGTCCAGCGACATAGCCATTACGCTAACTGCTGGTTCCCTGGTTTTCTCTTCTTGAAGCTCATCTTCTTCTGTCTTCTCTGAATTGGTTATTCTCTGTTGGCCCTTCTGGATCCACTCTGCCCTTCTCAGCCCGACTCTGTGCACTGTGAGGCTAGCTTCTGGACACACTGCTCACTGTCTCCTTTAAGCCCTTGCTTTCAACTGAGTCTGGTCCATGGAATCAAGCTGAAAGTGGAGAGTGAACACTCCATTTCCACTCTCTCTCTGCATTTCTGGCAGTGATTGCCTTTCTCTACCAAACCCTTCAGTCCTCCAGGCAGGCCAGTCCTCTCCTGGGCTTTAGTTCTCCCTAGGGTTCTCTAAAGTGCCTCCATCCACTTATCCCTTCACTCCAAGGCATGGTAACTTGCTTCCTGCCATTGCTAACCTCTGGATGCCTCCAGCCCTTTTGGCTCCTTTCGATCTTTCAGTATCTGGGCAAATACTCTGTTCTCTGAGTGGGCCAGCTGTTTCTTTTCAGGACCCCAATTGCTACATGTGGCCCAGCCTCAACCCTGTTTCTTTTTCCTTTGACGTACTTAGAACTTACAGTCTGGCCAAACTCTACAGTTTCAAATGTTTGCACATATCCACTCTCCAGGGAGACTGGCTTAATTGTAATAAAATGGATAGTATTTGCCTTATGCATTTTTCTTTCTTTCTTTCTTTCTTTCTTTCTTTCTTTCTTTCTTTCTTTCTTTCTTTGTTCCTTTCTTTTTCTTTCTCTCTCTCTTTCTGTCTCTCTCTCTCTCTTTCTTTCTTTCTTTCTCTTTCTTTTTCTCTTTCTTTCTTCCTTCCTTTTTTTTTAAGTTAACTTACTTTGAGAGAAAAAAAGAGAAAGAGAAAGATAAGCATCTTCAACCGGATCTACACCATGATCTCCCCCAGCCTTGCCAGCCAGTCAGGATTATGGGCCCTTGCACTCAGTGTGTGTAGTTTGATTGAGGAACTGAACTTGCGATCTTCCATTTAGATCCAGCATCGCCCAAGGAGTGCATTACTGCTTCCTCATTGAGCCGACCCACCTTATGTATTTCTTTTTTTTTTTTTTTTTGAGAGATTTTCACTGTAGGGCGCGTGCACTCGCCAGACAGACAGAGAGAGACATAGAGACAGAGAGCAAGAAATCACCCCCCAGGGGGGATGGTCACGCCGCAATCCCTTCTCCTCCATTCTCCTTTCGGGATCTTGGGCACGCACGCACACGCGCCCGGCATGAGTTTTAAGCCACCGGGTCCGGGACACGAACCGCGGTCGACTACATGGGAGTCCAGCGACATAGCCATTACGTTAACTGCTGGTTCCCACCTTATGTATTTCTTTTGCACCTGCGATAGGGCAGGCATGATGACAGAGGCTTCTTATCTAGTGACAGTAGGTCTTAGTTCATTTTCTGAGGGTCACTGGCCCTCCCTGCACTATGACATTCCTTCCGCTTGATGGTCTTCTGGCTCAACAAAGGCATTCTCTGGCTTTTGCTGACATCAGGGATTTCGGCCATTACCTTGAGTAGTGGCATTTCATCATGCTGCTGGGCTCCCATCGGGACACATGAGAGTGCAGCCTGCTGGAGACCACTCAGGGCCTTATTTGAGAACAAACATCTCCTTGTGCTAAAGAAGGATGGAGTCTCAGAGCACAGCCCGGACACTGTAGGAACCAGGCCTGTGGTCGTCAAGGGGTCACGTCCTGACTGCCCATGCCCTGCGACTTTCCTCTCACAGACCAGCATTTCCTGGTTGGTTGTCTGCTTATGCCTACATTTTATGAATGATGGCACATGGCCATGAAGCTGCGGTCTGAATCACTGTTTGTTGACCCTGCTAGGGTGGTGAGAGTTACACATTAGCCATGGCTTGCACATGATGTCTCCGCTTTGGTATTGCCCAAGATTCCTTAAAGACCAGGTTTCTAATTGAACCAGCAGAAAAGACCATTTTTTCCCTTCAGAATCTAATACTTTGGACTAAAGTTAAATCACCCATAGATAATGGAGGAGAATTTTTAAAAGGATATTATTTGGATCTCGCATTCTTTAGGCTTTGAGGTACATTGTTAATGTTCATAGTCCAGAATTACAAGTTTTTCCCTTGACACCTGTACCCTCATGGTCATCATAATTACTTTTTATTTTTATTTATTTATTTATTTTTGACTAAACTTCTCTCTTCTCCCAGTCAGGTCTTAGAGACAGCTAATCAGACAAGAAAGTGGGTCTTGGTCATTGAAAAATAGTATTTCTAAACTCAAGAAAAGAAAGTGGCCACCTAATCATAGCATACACATACAAGAATACAAGGGATATCAGAAAATTCATAGGAAAATGGAATTAAAGTACAAGTTTATCTTGGTGCAAAAAATTTGAATTCATGCATTTTTAAAATAATAAACATTTTTATGAACTGTTTGGAGTACCCCTCATGTATACAATACAGCCATCTATATAAAAATGCTATATTACTTTATTAATAAACAAAGTAATAATATATTAGGAGACTCAGAACAATACATGTTTATCAAACACATATGAAGTATATCTCAAACTGTTAACAGTGGTCATCTCTAAGGGGCTACGGATAATCATGACTTTCTGTGTTTTCTTATCTGTTTTCTAACTGTTTTAAATGGCCATGTGTTAATTATGTATAGTTAAAATTTTTTTTTAAAAAAGCTATGCTCCCAAATTAGCAATAAAATAAATAGTAGTTATTTAAAAATACAATGCTTTAGGATATTTCCACATAAACATAAAAAGAGATATGAACAACTCATTCGCTTCAACAGTGGAGAATAAAAGTTGAATGGCACCTCCCCATCCGTCCATTCTATATTTCCTTTGCATTTTGAAGCAAGGATCATGATGCATCGAGGTGTTCTCTCTCCTGTCCAAAGCTGGAAGAGCTGCCAGAACCCACAGAGTCACTGATCCCCCACATGAGTGGAGTTCTGCTTACCTGGAACTGTGCACAGGTGTCTCCTTGGGCCTGGAGCTGGCCCATGAGCAGGTAGGTGGTAAGTGCAGCGAGCATGAGCACCAGGCAGCAGGTGAGAGCCCAGCAAATGCTGCTGCTCCTGGCTTCCAGCCCGCCCCTGGCCTTGGACCTACAGCTGCCTTCCTCGGGCAGCATTTCCACACTGGCTGTTTCCCCAAAGTCCAGCCCCAGGTCCTCAGCCATGCTCCAGCTAGTCCTGGAGGTGCCTTCAACTCCTTTTGGGCAGAGAGACCCCCCATTAAATAGAAGACCAGCTCTCACAGTGTGTGAATAATTCACTCTGCCTACTCCTCCCCTTTTCCTCTCTCCCTCCCATCTCAACAGTGCACTGAAGCCCTGCCCTGCTAGGGAATGTACCGCCTACAACAGAAACCAAGTTTGGTTTAAGAAAAAAAAAAAGGAGAAGAAGAAAGCTTTCCCAAGCATATTTATATACAGTATGCTCATGTGCTCCTTCCTTCGTTTACAGAAGGAAGTTAGGAAAGTCCCTGGAGAAGGAGGAAAAGGATTGATCAAGTCAGTGGGTGGGACAAATTGAAATATACCTATTCCTTGCACTGGAGCCCTGCCAGCTGTACTAGTCTGGGGTGTGTACTTCTGGAAGTGAAAGTGAGGGCTGGGGAGGTGTGTGGCTTGCAGACTGGGAAATGGAAATCATGTTTGCATCAGCCCTTTGCAAGATGCTGGCAAGCCCTCTGTCACTTTGAGCTTCATCAGAACTTGTTCTCATTGTACAGACGTGAGTATCAAAGTTCAGAAAGGTGGAGGCACGTGCCCGAGATCATCCAAGAGTTAAGACGGAGGAGTTAGGAGGATGACTTAGTTCTTCTAAATTGTGATTGGGCTTCTCTACCACACAACTGACTCTGAAAGGAAAATATTTCTGGCCTGTTTTGACCATTGTCCAAGCAGAGAGTTTGAGGTATTGAGGTGACTTTCCCTAGTGGGGAGGACATTGACTACTCCCTGATTAGTCCAAAGTTAGTTGAGCACCAGTGAAATGCCTTGCACATAGTTGGGTGTGTTTGAGAGCCACACATGTACCAAACAGTGACATTTATTATGCACTTAACTTTGTGCCAGTCCCTGTTCAGAGTTAAGTGTTATCAATAAAATACTCAATTCTGAGATAAACTTTTCAGCTGGTAATGTATTTTTCCCATTTAAAAGATTAAGAAATGAAGCACAGAGAGTAAAGGCCAGGATTGAGACTCAAGCAGGCTGGCTCCAGAGCTTCTGGCACTCCTCTGCCATGTGTCGTACTAGACAAGGACACTGCGCCGTTCTACCCAGGAGGAGGTCAATCCCTTCAGTGAAGGGTTGGAGGAGGCTTTCTGGGGAAAGAGGTGGTGTTGGAACTAGGCCTTAGAGCTCAGGGAGAGGTGTTATCAGAGAGAGTAGAGGACTCTGCAAAAGAAGAGTTGTGAATGTAGGAAGCTTAAGGAATAGCTCAGGACATATTGCAGATACCAGTTGACCAGAACTTCCATTCCATTGTTGTATCATAGCTCAAACTCTTCAGGTTATTTATAAAATCTGGTCCCTGGTTACTGTCACCTCTTCCCAATGTCTAGCCTCATTTCTTACTGCTTTACCAAGCTTCCTTCATCTCATCATTCCCTGTGTCTGCTCCCATCCCTTAACTTTCCTGCATCTCTCTGCCTCTAAGATTGGGTGACATGCTCATCTTTCCTGTTCTTATAGCTTCACATTCTTCCTATCTGATTAAACACTCACACTAGACTACACTTGACTACTTTTTTGTCAGTTGCATTAGACCATCAGATCTGGAAGGGCAGCTAACAAGTCATATCCCTTCTTTGTGGCTGTGGCTTATAACATAGTAATTGTCACATAATAGATTTACAACTAGCATCTATTGATATGAACATCTAACATATTGTCAAAGAATTCCAGCAAAGGGTGGTTTTCTGCCTCTTGGTTACTCTTCTTGGTTTAACACATCAATGAAGAGACTTTTCTTAGAGACGAAGCCCTATTTTTTTTTTTGCTATTGTGACTTAACCTTTCTGTAGGTGACTGAGGAGTATTCCACGGTGTGGATATAGCAGTTTGCTTAACTGTGTACCCATTGAGGGACATTTAGGTTATTTCCAGTTTTGAGTAATTATGGATAAAGCTGTAATGAATTTTTGTGCACAGGCTTTTGTGTGAACATGTTTTCATTTCTTTGGCATAAATTCCCAAGTGTGAAATAGCTGGCTTGTATGGTAAGCATGTGTTTAATTTTGTAGGTAACTGCCATACTCTTTCCAGAGGAACTGTATGATTTTACTTCCCAACAGCAATACGTGGAAAATCCAGCATCCTCTCTTCAACCTCTCCCCAGCATCTGATGTGATCCGCTATTTTTATTTTAGTTGTTCTGATAGGTATGTAGAACATACCTCACTCTGGCTTTAGTTTGTATTTCTTTAATGGGTAATACTGGGTTAAAAAAAAGTCATGACATATTTTTCCATGTAAAAATGCATCATGACTTCTGACAACCAATAGTATGGAATATCTTTTCATGTATTTTCTTGCATATTCTCTTAGGTGATATAGACATCTATTTTGGCTACAAGTACTAGATACTTTTTGCTTTATTTTTTTAAAAGTTTATTTCTTTCATGGACAAGAAAGACAGTGATAGAGAGACAGAGATAGAGAGACATAGAGACAGCATTCTCTTGATGCCATGATCCACTCCTGGTTTCAGCCAGCCCAGGGCACGTTCATACCTGGTGTACTCAGGTATACGAACCTAAAACCTTGCTGTGGTCTTGCAGAGAATTGCATTTTACTGTTACTTCACCACTTGCCTCCTCTTCTTACTTCCTTCTTGATTATCAGTGGATTCAAAGGCAAAAGGCAAACATATTACAGATGAATGGTAAGTTATAGCACTTGAGTGCCTACTATGTGCAAGATCGTGTTCTGGGTGCTAAGGGTAAAGCAGTGCAGAGAACAGACCAAAATCCCTGCTTTCATGATGCTTATATTCTAGTTGGGGGTGGGAGTAGCCAGGAAGTAAAATATGTATAGTGAATTAAATGGTCTTAACTTTTCTCTCAGGGAAAAAACAAACAAACAAACAAACAAACAAACAAACAAAAAACCAAAACAAAACCAAAAGAAGATGGGGAATTATTTTAATTGCAACTTAAAGTGGGTGATCAGAAAAGGCCTTACTGAGAGGAGACCTTTGAATGAAGAGCCGAAGAAGGTGAGGGAGGGTGGAAGGAAGGGTAAGCTGTGATGTGGTGTCTGGAAAAAGCAAGCTGCTGGCTGTGAGGCAGGTGTGCAAGGTGTGACCTCAGAGCAGCGTGGTGACCAGTATTGTTGGAGCAGGGAACCAGGAGGAGAGTGAGGGTGATGAAGTCAAAGCTGACCACGTGGGGCCTCCTGGGCCTGGAAAAGATTTAATTTCTCCCTCTGTGAGATGTGTGTGTGTGTGTGTGTGTGTGTGTGTGTGTGTGTCTTTGGAAGGTGTAGGGCCAAGGGACGGCAGGTTCTGATTCTCTTAAAAAATATCTTCCTGAGGGCCACGTGGCTCAATGGTATGGGAAAGGTCTTGGGCTTGCATCCCTAGATCTCCTTGAGCATGCTGGGTGTGTGCATCTCTGTGATCCAGGCCAGCTGAGATTGTGGTGAATCACAGCATGGAAACACTCTTGTTGGGAGCGAGTACTTGTGTGTGTTTATCTCACTAGTTCTCTATCTCTCTCATAAGAAAAATAAGTAAATAAACTTAAAAAAAGCCCATTCAGTTTGCTGGGTGAACATCCTGAAGGGAGAAGGGTAGAATCAGGGAGATCAGTTTGGAAATTATTGCAGTTATCAGGGCAAAGCAGGATGGTAGCTTTCCGAACAGGGCAGTGGCAAGGAGGGTCACAAGCAATAGTGAAGTGTGGATGTATTTGAAGTCAAGCAGACACAATTTGTTATTAAGATGGATATGGGTGAGACAGAAAGAGATGAGAAAAGTGTGGGTCTAAGGTTTTTGATTTGAGTATTGCAAGTCTTCAAGTTCTATAGAGACAGGAAGCTTTGTTGGGAGGAAGCTGGAGGGCTCAGATGCAGATGTGCACCAGTATTTGAGCACATCTAGAAGGAGATGTCTAGATAACCAAGCGGAAATGACCTGGCAGCTGGATGATAAGTCTGAGCTTCCAGGGAGAGCTTGGGTGGGGATATTAACTTGTCAGTCATGCCTGACTCATCACCTGTCACACGGCGAGTGCTCCAAGTGAAGGGCCTCCTAGGGTTGCAGGTCCTCAAGTCTTACATCAGAAACCCCTGGGGTGAGGGTTTAGAAAATATTCGGATGACTGAAATTGCCAGCAGTTGACCATTTTTTGACCTATGGGAGAAATTATTTCATGTGACCCTCCTGAATAATATACTCCATATGTCTTATGTTACACAATGCTCTCAGTGGGGCCTGGAGCAACACCCAGTAATCAAATACAGAAATATATCTGCAGCCCAACATACACTGAATGGGGTAGGTAAGAATTATAAATAATATGTGCCCTTTCAGGTCAGCTTTTCTTGCCAAATGAGGTGGGAAAGCTTTCACTTTATAGATCTTCCTGGATTTTGGATCATGGCCTGTTTTGTTATCACTGTTGTTGTTGTCATCAATGTTACTGTTCTGTGTAGTAGCCAAGCGGTTGAACCTGGCCACTGAGAGGAATATTTCAGCTCAATTTTAAGACTATGTTAATCTTATTCAAACATATATCATGCATCCCAGAGGTGGGAGCGCTGTTTCAAGGGGAAGAATCAAATCTGAACAACCACTTTCTGGGGATATTTAGAGGAAATTCAATAATTGGAGAGGATAGAATTGATGTCTTCTACATCTCTTGATCTTACTGAAGCAGGATGACTCTAAATCATTTTTACCTTTTAGGCTTTACTCTT